>NC_089219.1:155009326-155379785 GCF_963924675.1 Phocoena phocoena
ATTAAGAGTGGATTGAAGATCTTGATAGCTTAGAACAGAAGCTGGAAATCCTGTTTTTATGGAGCCAAATGGCAAATATTTTAGGCTTTGTAGACCAAAGAGGCAAAATTGAGGATATATTTAGGTACTTAGGTAACCATTTAAAATGTTACCAGTTAAAACGTGAAAATTATTCCTAGCTCATAGGCCATAAAAAATAGGCAGCTGTCTGGATTTGGAATACAGGCCGTAGTTGAATGAGACACCTGGTATAGAGACTTGTTTTTAAATGGCCATGACCACATGGGGGGCAGGAGGTAAGACTCCATCCCTACTAGATGGGAAGTTAGAACTAAACCTATCTATGCCTAGCTTCACTTTTAATGAAAGGGTGTGCCAGGAGAAAAAAGTATCTGCTGGCAAAGGGAGACTAAGAGCAAATTCTCTTGGCCTCTGCTCTGGGTAGGAAACAGGTTAGGAAATCTTGAGAATTCTGAACCGCCGATCTGTGTTCACAGTGTTTGGGTTGCAAATTTATTTGCGGTCCTGCAAACAGAAGCTAAGAAATGAACTTAAAATGCTCCCTAATCGGTGGTATTCCAAACACAAAACTAAACCCTTTCTGGAGAGGTAGACCTTCAACACAGGCCTATAGCGTTCCCACAGATAAAGTTTAGCTAAACGTGAGCTCATGATCTAAATTTACACAATAATGAAGAAATCAGCTACAAGTGGAGAGAATCAGCAAAAACAATCAATACCAGAATTAAATTCCCAAGGCCATCCATCAGATGTTGGAATAATCAGGTGCCAGGCAGAAAATATACATAAAACTAGAACTGAAACAAGCAGCAAGGATGTTTTAAAAGACTGGGTAGGATCTTTCAAACATTTTTAAAGTACATGTCATTGATAAAGCTAAAAACTTGAAGGTCATGTAATACAGCAGATTAATCGTGGAGTAGAGTGAAATTATGCTGTTTTTTAAAATATGGCAGATCAGATTTCCTGCCTAATTATATAAGTTGATTTATCTTAAAAAATACACAGTATTTTGAAGACTTATTGGCTGTAAAATAAATTAAGGGTATTTCAAAGGACTTCTCTGCAAAGAAAGGTGAGAAGTAGCAAAACACAGAAAGTTGAGGGGAAAAAATGTCAATATATACATTGCTATAGGGTGAACTAAGCCTTAGGCCAGCAACTATGAAGAGGAGCTGACTCTTAGATACGTACAACTAAGCTGGAACCTTCAAAAAGTTCAACTATTTATAAGTAAAAAGATTTATTAAAATTAATAACCAAGTGTTTTAATTGCCATCAGAAGAATAAAACAATAAACCCTGAGAACATAGAAAAAATAGACAATAAAGATATGAGCAGAACTTAATAAAACAGAAAAAAGTATAAAATTGAGGTGATTGGGCTTCCCTGGTGGCACAGTGGTTGAGAGTCCGCCTGCCGATGCAGGGGACGCGGGTTCGTGCCCCAATCCGGGAAGATCCCACATGCCGCGGAGCGGCTGGGCCCGTGAGCCATGGCCGCTGAGCCTGCACGTCTGGAGCCTGTGCTCCACGACGGGAGAGGCCACATCAGTAAGAGGCCTGCGTACCTCAAAAAAAAAAAAAAAATTGAGGTGATTTAGTAAGTCAAAAGAATATTCTTTGATAAGATCTAAAAAAACACACTTTGATTAAGCAAAACAAAAACGTAAGTAAATAATATACAGAAAGAATCAGGACAATGTTATAGCAGAGAGTACAAACAGAGAATATATGAAATGCCAGTAAATTTGAACATTTCTGTAAAGTGGACAATTTCCTAGCTCCTAACATTTACCAAAACTGACACAAGAGGAAATTTGTAGCTGGAGTTCTTGCACCAGTAAAGGAATTAAGTCAATAGTTTACAATCTTTCACCAAGAAAATACCAGACCCGGCCAGATCATTTGGGAGGTGAATTCTATGAAACTTCTATTAAACAGATAACATCAATATTAACAAAAAAAACTTCTAGAGAGTAGCAAAGGAAGAATGCTCCTTTATTCATCTTATGAAGTCTATATAATCCTAATACTGAAAACAGATTAGGACTGTAAGGAAAAAGAAATTTACAGGTCAAATTTACTTGTAAATATAAAAGGAAAAATTTTAAACTATGATATTAGCTACCCAAGTTCACTAGAGTAAGAAAAAGCATGAGCAAGTTAGGTCATCCAATGAATGAAAAGGTAGTTTAATGTCAAGAATATATATCAATAGATTGAAATCACCACATTTTATTTCTTTCATCTGTCTCTTTAAAAAATTGGTGAGTACTTATATTGATCTCTCTTGTACTAGGCACTGTGCAAAGTCACTTACATATTTACTCCTTTAAACCTTCTATCATCCCTGGGGGAAAGTTCTATTTTGCTTCCATTTCTTAGCTAAGACTCTAACCCCCAGGAAGGTAAAGCAACATTTGTAAGTTTTTGTGGATGGTCAGTGACGGGACCAGTACAGGAACATCCAAAGTCTGTGCTTGGAAGCAGTGCCCCATGTTGACACTCACATTACAGATGAAAGGGAAAGAACCATGCACTTACCATATAGATTAAATCTCACATTACAGGTTAAAGGAAAGGAGCCATGCACTTACATTATAGGTTAATACCCACATAACAGGTTAAAGGAAAAAGAAACATGTGCTTCTCTCAAAAGTTGTAAAGAAGGCATATCCATTTCTAAATATATTTCCCAATTTCATTTGCTTGTTTTCTGACCTTTGTAGTGCATTTTGCCATGAGGAAAATTTTAATTCTTATATAATTAAATGTATCCTTTTTTCTTTATATCTTAGAAAGGTATTCCTCATGAATAATTTATTTCACGTCTCCCAGGTTTCTGATACTTTTACACTTTCATTATTTTTTTAACTTTTAACTAGTTGCTGTATCTAGAATTTAGTAATTCTGTGATAGCCATATTTTCCCACTTTTGTTGAATAATTTTTGCTACTGATCCAAAACGTGAATTTTATTTTCATCTCAATTCTCTTATGCTCTTGCATCTAATTTTAAGATGCTTCCTATTCCACTGGTTGTTTTGTCTATCTAAAACAAAATGCTACCTTAAAAATAATGTAAGTATAATATAATAAATGTCATTAGTAAACATAATACAATATATAATAAATAGCATAATATAAAATAACAAAATATAATTTACCATATAACAAGGTCAAAGGAGAGCAAAAGTATACAATCACTTGAAATATCCCCCAAAAGATATTTCATAAAATTCAATATTCATTTGTAATTTAAAAGAAAGTAAAATAGGGATTGATGAATGCTTCCAAAATAAGAAGAAATTATATGTCTAAAAGAGAAAGAGGTAAGTGATAGACTTTAGTAAAACTGGCAATAAATGCAGGACAAGATGAGGATGCCTGATATAATGTTAAAGAAAAAGTATTATGTAACATTGTTTTTGCAGCACTGATGAGTTCAGTAGAAAGAGAATCTCATAGAAAAGAGTATCTCGTTCTTCTTAACGTATGTACACTCGTCCATTGCATGAACATAACAGCTTATTTAACCAGTATGTTACTGATCTGCATCTGGATTTCTAGGTTTTCATGGAATTTTATTCTGCACAGTTGTTTCAAACACTAGGACTTCCTCTTATGTTTATATCTTTTGAAAGAAACAATATCTCCACCAATGATTTATCTGTGCTGGCTGCTAGCTGACTTTGGGTACTTCTCAGTTCTTCCCTTTACCTTCCTAGTCAATATGAAAAGGGAAGGCAAGAAGGTCTCCTGTTTAGAGACTGTAAAGATAGGTCTTGGTGGTAAAGGCTAAAAGTATTAACCCAGAACAAATGTTTTTCCAGCTGTAACTGTGTGTGATTCCCTTGGCTTGATTCCGTAGAGGATGTAAGACAAGACTGTAGAATCTGCCCTCAAAGTGCTTCCAGTAGGATGAGCTAAGTCAAGTATGGTGGCATATCTAATTCAAGACAAAATATAACGTCTCCTTTTCTCTCCTGGCAAAACTTGGTAGAGTGAATGTAGAAGTCACTGTATGCTTTAAATTAAAGCAACACAATAAATCTTGTATTGGAAGGTGCTTATTCTGGTCTCTTTGTGGAGATGAATTGGAAATTGTCTAGAAGAAGGAAAATTAGGTTAACCAAAGTTAAACTCATAAATAATTGAGCATTAATTAAATATCTGTGGTCTGTGTTTCTCTTTGATCATAATTTCTCCCAATTTATAGACCTCTTTGATACCTGATTAATCCTTGTCAAAGATGCAGTTAACAATGATTATTACTGTGTATTAGGTTTTGCCTGGGCCCTGAAGAAACTATCCTAAATCACCAGCTATGATTGTCACTTGATATCCTCACAGAGAACAGTCAGAACTCCTTGTCTTAAGTGGCTTGGGATGAGAAACTAGTTAGTCTCTTAGATACTGTTAGAGGACCCTACAGAGCCCATTGGTGAAAGTTTGGAAAACACTGGGCTTCTTAAATTTGATTCTTGCAGTTCTTCAGGAAAGATCACTGAACCAAAAGGATAACGGTGTTTCTGGTTCTGTTGTTACTGTTCTCCATGGAAACATTGCTGAAGCTTCTGGACTCAATTTCCTTCCCCATGTGTGAATGTCACTGAAATTATCCAACTCCATTCTATCCCCATATAACTTCAGAAACTAAGCAAAATGAAGACTCAAAATTCATTTCAAATAATGAAATGAATATATAACGTAGAATGGAACTGGGAAAATACCTGGTTTAAATTCTGGAAAGTACCAACTATACAATTCTGGATAAGTTGCTTCATCTTGCTTAGTCTAATTTAATGCCCATCTCACAGGATGTTATGATGATTAATTTAATATCTTTGTATAACGTACAATGTTATGTAATTTCTTCTTTGTTTTTCTTGAGTAAATTCATACCCTTAAGCAACTCACTGTAAACAATAGTTACTTACTTGCTTAAATTACTCTTATCTTCTATTATCAGCTGAATTGTGTCCTGCTCAAGTTAATATGTGGACGTCTTAACCCCCAATACCTCGTAATATGACTGTATTTGGAGATAAGGCCCTTAAATAGGTAATTGAGGTCAAATGAGGTCAAATGGAATGGCTCTAATCCAATATGACTGGTGTCCTTATAAAAAGAAAATATTAGGACACAGACATGCACAGAGAGAAGACCATGTGAAGACAAAAGGAATACATGACATCTACAAACCAAGAAGAGATACTTGAGAAGAAATCAATCCTGCTGACACCTTATGTCAGATTTCTAGCCTCTAGACCTGTGAGTGAGTAAATATCTGTTGTTTAACCTCCTCAGTCTCTGGTACTTTGTCATGGCAGCTCTAGGAAACTAATACAACTTTGTATGGCCTCCTTGTCTCAAGTTGAAAGTTCAATATTTGGCATCATAGCTAGGAAACAAAAATATCATCTACATTCCTTGTTGTAGTCTTTCTTCCCCATTCTCATTGCTAGTAATTTCCATATTTGGGTCTGTTTTCTGTGCCTTGTAAACAGAGCGTTACGCTCATTTCTGGTCTTACTGCTAATATACAGTAAATGTGCAGATACTGAATAGATTTTGGAGAAGTGCAACATATAGTTGGCATGTGTGTATGTGTGTGTATTCATATAATTTATACTTTTTCTCTATTTTCTTCCTTTGGTGTGAGCTAAGATTCTCTGCTTTTGTGACAAGTACTCCTGAATACTAATCCCTGAATTTAATTCACCAAAAATAATAATAATATGGGGAAAGAGAGAGTGATAGAGGGAGAAGAACAAACAATCAGGCAAGGGCAGTACTGTGATTTATTAGGGTCTTATTAATAAGATTATGTTAGTCTAGAGGAAATGACCGTAAATATCATCAGTGAGCCCAGTTGGTCTTTACTGACTGCTAGACACATCCCTGAGTTCTGTTCTTAGTCTCCAACTGTATGATTACTACTGTCTGGAAGTATTATTTGAACAACTAAAGTCACTTAATGGAAAAGGAATATGTCTTTAGAGAATCAACAGTAATTTTTCTATCTGATTAAAAAGGGCTGTTGACTGTCTGGAAACCTCAGTCATATTTGTAAGCAGGAAAGCATTGGCTATTAAAAGTGGATGATGTAAAGAGATGAGCAGAAACTTCGGCGATAGGTATACCTGGATTTAATTCTCACTTCTACCGCTTGGTAGCTGGATAGCCTTAGGCAAGTTTCATACCTCCCTGAAATTCACTTAATTCAGTCTGTAAAATGGCATAATAACTTATTATAGCATCCTTTTAGGAATTTTAAATCAGTTATTGAAATAAATCAGTTATTGAAATAAAAGTACACAATATATAGACAAGTATGGATTCCTCAATAGGTGTTTGACGTTTCATTTCTCCAGTATCCCACCCGCATCAAATAAAGAAAAATACTTTTTAAAATTTCATTGTTCTAAAGTTAAAGTCATAAGAATAGAAATAATCAAATGGCCTACTATCATACCATTAGAAGAAAAAAAAATGTGTTCATGAGAGTTCCATATTATAGTACAAGTTTTCCTTAGGCACCTGTTTATGTATGCTATTCTGCTCTTTACAATAAATAATGAAATTTAAAAGACTTAATTCCTCACTTTTAAGACCTTATTAGTTTACAAATTACATATTGACCTATGCTAAATTTTATACCGACCCATGCTAATGAATTCAGTACAGAAAACAAAAATCACTGCACTCAAGCAAACTACATATATATATATACACATATATATATATATATATATATATATATAACTTAAATGCATTTATATCCTACCGTGTCTCATAAAGCATTGTGGTATCTCAGCGGAATACAGACAATCAAATATAATGGCAAAAGCACTTAATATAAACAGGGCCAAGGAAACATAGACAGAAGATGAAGAAAAGATGAGGGAAATGTGAACAGGAGGACGTGTAGTTAATCGAGTTGTATGTTTTGACCTTAAGATTCTCTGTGTGGGGACTTCCCTGGTGGCACAGTGGTTGGGAATCCGCCTGCCAGTGCAGGGGACATGGGTTCGGGCCCTGGTCTGGGAAGATCCCACATGCCGCGGAGCAGCTAAGCCCGTGCACCACAACTACTGAGCCTGTGCTCTAGGGCCAATGAGCCACAAGTACTGAAGCCCGCGTGCCACAACTACTGAAACCCCAGTGCCTAGAGCCCGTGCTCCGCAACGAGAGAAGCCACAGCAATGAGGAGCCCGCACACCACAATGTGGAGTAGCGCCCATTCGCCCCAACTAGAGAAAGCCCATGTGCAGCAACAAAGACCCAACACAGCCAAAAATAAATAAATTTATTTAAAAAAAAAAGATTCTCTGTGGATAAAACAACATGTAAATAATTGGTTACAAAGCCACATTATTTGAAGGTGCCAGGCTGCACATTAACAGTCTGACACAAATGGACAGCACAGGAAAACTATTCAAAGATAAAGATTTTTAAATCTTTGCAGTTTGAAACCTTTTAGAGCAAGTATAATGAGCTCGACACACATTTCAACACTCAACATGTTAATCACATGTTCAAAGCATGTCTCAAAGTCATTGGAAATAGTTGCTGTCTCTGTCTCTGATATGTAAAACAGATCTGTGATGTGTAAAACTCAGGAGGTATTGATATCCACTTTTTGGCATCTGAACAGGAAACAAAGTTGTTTCGCAGTGATAATAAAGAATGAAGTAAATGCAACAGTCAAATAAAAGACAAAGTACTGAGGGAATGTATTAACAAAACGAATCCAACTAAATTCTGGTGACCTGGGACCTACGATTGTACAGACACCATGGAAATACCCTAGCCTAAATACTGGCATAGGAGGAAGGGTACTGCTAAGCCCATCACAGTATAATCCTTTTAAATGTCCCTTTCAAGGTTGTCTCCACTCAACACTGAGTATAGGAAATCTTCCCATCAGGCAGAAACACTGGCTGCCCAATGATTGACCAAGAAATTAACACACTAATGAATAAATAATGCTAATTTATTTCTATCCCTGACAACGAGAAACAGCACCCACTCTGTGTCAATGGCATGTCCTCTTTCCCACTTTTCTAAATGGTCAATTATGTTTTTCCCTTCATTGCTTTATATCATGTGTGGCAGGCACGATGGGAAATGGCTACCAATGGTTCTGTTATTGATTTCTACCTTCATTTCACTGCGGCTAAAGAAGATACTTTGTATGATTTCACTTCCTTAAAAATGTATTGGTACTTGTATTGTGGCGAAACATATGGTCTTTCCTGGAGAATGTTCCATGTGTACTTGAGAAAAATGTGTATTCTCCTGTTGTTGAGTGGAGTGATCTATATATATGGCTGTTAGGTTTAGTTGGTTAAATGTGTTATTCAGTCCCCCTACCTCTCTACTGATCTTCTGTCTAGATGTGTTATCCATTATTGAAAGCAAGGTATTGATCTCCAACTATTATTTTAGAACTATCTATTTCTTCCTTCAATTCTGTCAATGTCTGCTTCACATATTTGGGGGTGGTTTGGTACATATATGTGTATAGTTGTTATATCTTCTTGATAGACTGAACTTGTTATCAACATATAGTGGCCTCCTTTTCCTCTTGTGATAGTTTTTGATTTAAAGGTTATTTTGTGTGATATTAACATAGCCATCCCAGATCTATCTTCCTTCCTTCTTCCTTCCTTCCTTCCTTCCTTCCTTCCTTCCTTCCTTCCTTCCTTCCTTTCTTTTTCTCTCTCTCTCTTTCTTTCTTTTTGTTACTATTTGCATGGGATATTTTATTCTATGCTTTAACTTTCAACCAACTTGTGTCTCTTGAAATCAAGTGAGTTTTTTGTGGACAGCATATACTTGGATTATGGTTGTTTTTAAAGTCCATTCTGCCAATATTTATCTTTTTATTGGAGAGCTTAATCCACTTACTTTTTCAAAAATTACTGATGAGGAAGAACTTAATTCTGTCTGTTTCCTGCTTGTTTTCTGTATGTCTTATGCATTTTTTGCCGCTTATTTACTCCATTACTGACTTCTTCTGTGGTTCGCCGATTTTCTTGTAGTGAACTCTTGATCCCTTTTTCATTTCTTTTTGCATATAGTCTATTGATATTTTCTTTGTGGTTATCAAGAAGATTACATTTACCCTTCTAAAGTTCAACCAATATCATTTGAATTGAAACCAACTTCAATAGCACACAGAAACTCTTTTCCTCTACAGTTCCATTCCTCCTCTTTACATTATTGTTGTCACAGATTACACCTTTATACTTTGTGAGCCTAATAACATGGTCTTATGATTATTTTATGCATTTGTTTTTTCAGTCATGTAAGAAATACAAAGTAGAGTTACAAGCCAGTAGCACAATACTAGCTTTAGTATCTGCCCATGTATTTATCTTTACTGGAGATTTCTATTTCTTTATACAGCTTCGAGTTGCTGTCTAGTGTCCTTTCATTTCAACCTGAAGGTTCAATTTAGCATTTGTCATAGGGCAGTGGTAGGAAGTTGTAAAACAAAGGCCCTCAGCCTTTGTTCATCTGGGAATGTGTTAATTTCTCCCTAAGTTTTGAAACCATTTTGGCCAAATATAGAATTCTTGGTGGACAATTTCTTTCTTTCAGCACTTTAAATATGTCTGACCTCTTGCTTCCGTGGTTTCAGATAGGAAATTAGCTATGAATCTTTTTGAGGATCCCTGCTTTGTAACAAATTTGTTTTTTCTTTCTCCTTTGGGAGTAAAGAACAGAAAGATGATGATTTATTCCTGGATTCTTAATAGTTTTGGTTTCAATAAGTTAGTCATGATCACAATTGAATGTCAGGATTGTAAAATAATCAAAACAGCCTTTCCAAACTTAGTGTGGAGAAACTGAACAAATGCAAGCAGAAAGATTTGACTTCACCTCCTGACAAAGGAGGAGGAGATTCCTGCCCAGACTGATGTCCCAATGAAACAACCATGATTGTGAGGCATGGCATTCAGGGGGAGTTAAAGTCTTACTATTTTAGTTAATTTTTAAAATTGAAAATGTGTACAAGTTTCCTTCCATGAATGTAGTTAGAACATGTCAAAAAAGAACGGAATTCAACTGTCTGAATTCAGTCTCAGAGGTTTCAGAAAATAGTAGGGATAGTCACCTGAAGCAATTAGGCTTTTGAGAAGAATGGCATATGGGCCACTGCTCTAGCTGTCCCTGAATGGGGACTGGAGACAAGGGCACAAATCTAGGTTTCTGGAGCTGTCCAATCAATAACTAGTGCCTTTGAAATATAAAATTCAGGAAACAATCAATGCATACTTAGGATTATTTGGTGATACAAAAAGTGCAGAAATAAATATGCCTGGAGATGGAGATACAGCTACTGATCTACAGTGCACAGAAAACTGGATACACTGAGTAGAGTGGCAAATACATGGTGTGCTGAAGAGAAGAGCTGTGTTGTCCTGTCAGGTACTGAGATTAAAATCTGTTTACAATAAATAAATAAATAAATAAAATCTGTTTACAACAGTCAGCAAAAGAGGGTTGGCTCCCTTTGGAAATTTATTTGTACTTCAAAGGATGCTAAATAGAAACAGGATCGAAGATATGTTTGAAAGAAATATGCTGTATTTGAAGTGGAATCATCCCCCATCTTTAGTGAAAATAGCTCCATAATATCCCAGAAGCCAGGAGCACTATAGAGAGATTGTTTGGGTGGAATTACCAAATACACTTACTTACATTAAATTAATATCAATAGTAGTCAATACACTTTGATCATTTTCTATGTATAGTAGTATACTTTATGTGGCTTATGTTATTTAATCTCTTCAATTAATCTTTGAGGAGTCACTCAATGTTTGTCAACGTCACAGATGAATAAATTGAGTTTAATACAGATTAGGTATCTTTTCTCAAGATTATGAAACTAGAAAGCATCAGAATAAGAGTTTTCAAACCCTTATTTAGCAAGGCAGTATATACTTCCTAATGCATATGATTAAGAAACAAGTTATCTCATACTTTATGCATATGTTATTTGATACTAAGAGACTCAGTCAGTCCTTCTGAGGGTACAGGTAACAGTAAACGCTTTTTCTTTCCACCCAAAAGCTTCAGATAAAATGTTTTTAAGTGAATTGACTGTAAATAAAATTTTAATTTTATCTTAACAATATACTAGAAAGATAGTTTTAAAAGTTTTTCATAATTCAAGATGATTTATATAATTTATGTAATGTTCACATTAATTAAAACATGTTAACTGGGGTATACGTATGGATAATTAGAGTAAGTTGGTAAGCTAAATATTCTGTCTAACATAGATTATAAATTTGAGTGGACAAGAAAAATATGTTGCAATATCCATTTGAGCAACAGCAGCTTCTTATTACAAACACTGTGCTTAATATAACTATCCCTAGATATAAGTGAAAAATATCGATTATCACAGTTTTGCTTTTTGCTTTTTTTAGTAAACAAAAGAGATATTAAGTTTCAGAATGATGAGCTCAACTTTCTTATTCCATGTGTCATTAGGATGTGGTATATAAATATTCTCCAACTTTGCTCTATATCTTCACAACAAAGCGCAATGATAAGCTAATGCTTTGCAATCTGAAAATTACATTTGTCACTTTTTTCCTCTAAGGGTGTCAGATTGAAAAACCTTTCTGATTTATGATCTGTGCTTCAATTACAGTTGAATTCAAGACTATGTGAAAGAACTTGGTGCTGACAGTATTCAATTTTCACATGGATATGGTTTTCCAAGACGCCATAGTTTTCTGCTCCTTGTCCTTACTCATCTGTCTACTTGCCTCTTAGATTAAATATTTTCAACAAATATGCTTATTTGAAAGGGCCTTGTTTGAATTTTAGTGTTATTATTTTGCTGCCCCATTTATACCTTATACTTAAATAAATTGTTACTCCGCACTGCTGTAGCTTGTTACAAAGTCTCCATTGTGGATTACAAAAATGTTTCATAATATCTGACTCTGAGGTGGCTAACATGATTCCAACACAGTATCTACAGGATAAATCCAAGCACCTCAAGGATAGATAGGTGTAGAAAGATCAAGTTAACAAAAACTAACACTTATAATATGAAAAAAAAGACTAGAACAACATGCAGTGCTTAGCAAATAATATACTGAGAAGAAAATGAATATTACAATGTCTATGTTTGTTGTCACTCACATAGAAGTATGGTGTTATCATTAGTCATTGAATTAGCCTAGCTAGATTTTGATGGCTAAGAACACTCTCCAAATAGGCATCTTCATTTTTTCCACTGAGATGGGATTGGAATTTCAGTTCTCCAACTAAGAGATGTTTTATATCAACCCAACTTGACATAATTAGCCAATTCTCAATTTAATGTGTCATCCAATCTCTCCCCACTGATGTTCATAAATTTGTATACACTCTGATTTCATTGGATTATTCATTATTTTTGACTTGACTCTCTATTCCAAGGGAAAAATAAAAGGTTTTATAGTACATTATAGTAGTTGCTAGATCAAATACCTAAATTTTAGCTTTTCACATTTATAATCACAAATCTATTAAATTAATTTCAAGAACATTTTGATATATAGGTGGATTGAGATACACATTCTTGTAATGTTTAGATATGTCTGTTAGTACTTATGCTTTCTTTGAATTTTATTAAACATTGAATTGATTTTATCAAGTATAAAATGTATTCTCTCAAGATTTAATTGCTATTTACTAGTGATATTTGAGATTTGCTTTTTTTAAAATAATGCGAGTCAGTCTGTGGTTTGACACAGCAAAGTCCATTTCAACTTATAGCCCAGAACTCTTTAAATAATATGAGAGTTGATTTTAGGTATATGAAATTTTCCTTTCTAAAGACCTGTGATTCTTGTACCTTTCAACATGGTAGTTTTTGTAGATCTTTTAAAAAATTTCTTCATTATTATGGTACTATTCAGTATTCTTCTCATACATTAATCAATGATGCTAATGTATCTTAATATAAATAATCAATTTTATTTAGTAATTAAATAAATTACCATAGAATTATTTTAAAAATACCTTATGATTTTACAACATTTATATTAGGAGCCATCAAGCCCTAAAATATTTTTCCTGAAGAGATCTGGCAAGATTTTATATAAATTTTGAGTAAATTCTTATTTTTGCCTTTTTTCTACTTTATTTCATATTCACACCACAATAATGACTCTTCTAATTTAAAATATAAACCATAGAGGTTTCCTTAAAGGTGGCAGGGGAGGACTGGAACTGTCAAAGACAGAGTGACAGGTGGGGTTGGGAATAAGTGAACGGTCTTGACAGACTCAAAGTTGCTGGTGGCTTGGAACTGCACCTGGTAGGACAGTGGATGGATCTTGCAACTGTACACTTTGGACATAAACTGGTTAGTGGGCTGCTTGGGCCGGCATTCAGCGTGCACCATGAAGAGCAATGTGAGGGAAACTGGTGCCCAAGTAGGGGCCGTCCGTGTGGTGCTGCCTCGATGGTGTCTTAGGTGTGGAATTGTCCATGCACTTGGGGCAGTAGAGCTTCACCAGGGCCTCACCTGGGGTGTCAGAAAGGCTATTGGAAAGCATTGGCTTGTTCTCAGAGTGCACATGGGGCAGTAGAGCTTCACCAGGGCCTCACCTGGGGTGTCAGAAAGGCTATTGGAAAGCATTGGCTTGTTCTCACAGTGCACATGGGGCAGTAGCCGAACTCTCCCTGCTGGTACTTTTCCAACATCTGGGTGGTGCCATGGTTTGTGAGGATATAGGTGGTCTGGGTGAACCCATACAGCATCTTGGCTGACTGCTTAATCAGGGTTCTCTGTTTGGGGTTGTCTTCCAGCTCTTCATCAGGCTCCAGGTCCAAGATCATGTCTAGAGCTTGTCTACAGTGAGGCACCTGATCATTGAGTTGACTGAGATTAAATTTGTCCTGGATGGAGTCTTCATCCACTTCACAAAAGAATTCATAGTCATGGAGCCCACAGAACCAGTATAAATAACACTTCCTGATGTTTAAATCATTTTTTTAAATTTGTCATTTATTTTTCCTTACTGATTTCCTGATGCTTCTTTGTCTCTGTAATTTTGCTTTCTTGAGTGATCATAAAAGTCTTTGAAAGTTAGGGGTCTTTTTTTTCTTTTGTTTTGCAAAGCATGTCATGATTAAAGTGTGTTTCTACTTATTTTAATGAATTAATAAAAATATCATGGGAATGATATTTTTAATTTCTATGTACTTTTAAGTGTTTATTGAACATAAGTATCAGTAAAGACTAGTAACCACATCAAAAGAGTTCAGCTCAATGGATTGATTTCACATGTCAGAAGATACCTGCTTAGTCAGACTCAGATCAAAAACAGAATACCAATAACCTAGCACATTCTCATCTCAGTAAAAACTGTTCCAGTTAACTGCTCCCATGACTTCTAAAACCAGAGATTCGTCCTGTCTTTTTTTGTACTTAGTATTGATAAATTATGCATTATGCACATTATAGACGATCAATTCCCATTGTGTGAGTATTCCACAATTTTTATGGCTTCTCCTATGAGTGGATATTTATGTGGGTAGCATCCAGTTTGGGCTTACAAATAATGCTATAATGAATATTCTAGTGCATGCCTTTCAGTGAACTTATGAATGCACTCCTGTTGGGTTTAGGTATATATATAGGAGTGGAGCTGATTATCTTTGGAACTGTGTATCTTCAGCTTTTGTAAATACTGCAGTTTTTCGAACTGTCCTTATGCTTGAGGTTTTTTTTTCTATTGATACCATTTTTTTTTAGTACATCTTTATTGGGGTATAATTGCTTCACAATACCATGTTAGTTTCTGTTGCACAACAAAGCAAATCAGCCGTATGCATACACATATCCCCATATCCCCTCCCTCTTAAGCCTCCCTCCCATCCTCCCTATCCCACCCCTCTAGGTCACCTCAAAGCACCGAGCTGATCTCCCTGTGCTATGCTGCTTCTTCCCACCAGCCAACTATTTTACATTCGGGAGTGTATATACATCAATGCTACTCTCACTTTGCCCCAGCTTCCCCCTCCCACCCCATGTTATCAAGTCCATTTTCTATGTCTACCTCTTTATTCCTGCCCTGCAACTAGGTTCATCAGTACCATTTTTTTTTTTAGATTCCATATATATGCATTAACATATGGTGACACACTTCACTCTGTATGACAGACTCTAGATCCACCCACCTCACTACAAATAACTCAATTTAGTTTCTTTTTATGGCTGAGTAATATTCCATTGTATATATGTGCCACATCTTCTTTATCCATTCCTCTGTCGATGGACACTTGGGTTGGTTCCGTGTCCTGGCTATTGTAAATAGTGCTGCAATGAACATTGGGGTGCATGTCTCTTTCTGAATTATGGTTCTCTCAGGGTATATGCCCAGTAGTGGGATTGCTAGGTCATATGGTAGTTCTTTTTTTAGTTCTTTAAGGAACCTCCATACTGTTTTCCATAGTGGTTGGATCAATTTACATTCCCACCAACAGTGCAGGAGGGCTCCCTTTTCACCACACCCTTTCCAGCATTTATTGTTTCTAGATTTTTTGATAATGGCCATTCTGACTGGCATGAGGTGATACCTCATTGTAGTTTTGATTTGCATTTCTCTAATAATTAGTGATGTTGAGCATCTTTTCATGTGCCTTTTGGCCAACTGTATGTCTTCCTTGGTGAAATGTCTATTTAGGTCTTCTGCCCACTTTTTAACTGGATTGTTTGTTTGATATTGAGCTGCGTGAGCTATTTGTATATTTTGGAGATTAATCCTTTGTCTCTTGTTTTATTTGCAAATATTTTCTCCCATTCGGAGGGTTGTCTTTTTGTCTTGTTTATGGTTTCCTTTGCTGTGCAAAAGCTTTTAAGTTTAATTAAGTCCCATTTGTTTATTTTTGTTTTTATTTCTGTTACTCTAGGAGGTGGGTCAAAAAAGTTCTTCCTGTGGTTTATGTCAGAGTGTTTTTCCTATGTTTTCCTCCAAAAGTTTTATAGTGTCTGGTCTTACATTTAAGTCATTAATCCATTTGGAGTTTATTTTTGTGTATGGTGTTAGGTAGTGTTCTAATTTCATTCTTTTACATGTAGTTCTCCAGTTTTCCCAGCACCACTTATTGAAGAGGCTGTCTTTTCTCCATTGTATGTTCTTGCCTCCTTTGTCATAAAACAGGTGTCTATAATGTGCATGGATTTATCTCTGGTCATTCTGTCTTGTACCGTTGAGCTATATTTGTTTTTGTGCCAGTACCTTACTGTCTTATTACTGTAGCTTTGTGGTATAGTTTGAAGTCGGGGAGCCTAATTCCTCCAACTCCATTTTTTTTTTTTCCTCAAGATTGCTTTGGCTATTTGGGGTCTTTTGTGTTTCCATATGAATTGTAAGATTTTTTGTTCCAATTCTGTGAAGAATGCCATTGGTAGTTTGATAGGGATTACACTGAATCTGTAGATTGCTTTAGGCTATATAGTCATTTTCACAATATTGATTCTTCCAATCCAAGAACATGGTATATTTCTCCATCTGTTTTTTGTCACCTTTGGTTTCTTTCATCAGTGTTTTATAGTTTCCTGAGTACAAGTCTTTTGCCTCCTTATGCAGGTTTATTCCTAGGTATTTTATTCTTTTTGCTGCAATGGTAAATGGGAGTGTTTCCTTAATTTCTTTTTCTGATGTTTTGTTGGTGGTGTGTAGGAATGCCAGAGATTTCTGTGCATTAATTTTGTATCCTGCAAACTTTATCAAACTCATTGATTAGTTCTAGTAGTTTTCTGGTGGTATCTTTAGGATTTTCTATGTATAGCATCATGTCATCAGCAAATAGTGATGGTTTTAATCCTTATTTTTCCAATTTGTATTCCTTTTATTTCTTTTTTTCCTCTGATTGCCATGGCTAGGACTTCCAAAACTATGTTGAATAAGAGTGGCGAGAGTGGACATCCTTCTCTTGTTCTTGATCCTAGTGGAAATGCTTTCAGTTTTTCACCATTGAGTATGATGCTTGCTGTGGGTTTGTCATATATGGACTTTATTATGTTGAGGTGGATTCCCTCTATGCCCACTTTCTGGAGGGTTTTTATAATAAATTGGTGTTGAATTTTGTCAGAAGCTTTTTCTGCATCTAGTGAGATGATCATATTGTTTTTATTCCTTAAATTGTTAATGTGGTGTATCACATTGACTGATTTGCATATATTGAAGAATCCTTGCATCCCTGGGATAAATCCCACTTGATCATGGTGTATGATCCTTTTAATGTGCTGTTGGATTCTGTTTGCTAGTGTTTTGTTCAGGATTTTTACATCTCTGTTCATCAGTGATATTGGCCTGTAGTTTTCATTTTTTGTGATACCTTTTGCTGGTTTTGGTATCAGGGTGCTGGTGGCTTCGTATAATGAATTTGGGAGTGTTCCTCCCTCGGCAATTTTTTGGAAGAGTTTGAGAAGGATTGGTGTTTGCTCTTCTCTAAATGTGCTCTTCTCCAAATGTTTGATAGAATTTGCCTGAGAAGCCATCTGGTCCTGGACATTTTTTTGTTGGAAGATTTTTAATTATGGTTTCAATTTCATTACTTGTGATAGGTCTGTTCATATTTTCTAATTCTTCCTGGTTCAGTCTTGGAAAATTGTACCTTTCAAAGAATTTGTCCATTTCTTCATGGTTGTCCATTTTATTGGCATATGGTTGTTTGTAGTAGTCTCTTATAATCCTTTGTATTTCTGCAGTGTCAGTTGTGATTTCTCCTTTTTCATTTCTAATTTTGTTGATTTGTGTCCTCTCCCTCTTTTTCTTGATGATTCTGGCTAAGGGTTTATCAATTTTGTTTATCTTCTCAAAGAACCAGATTTTAGTTTTATTGATCTTTGCTCTTGTTTTCTTCATTTCTATTTGATTTATTTCTGCTCTGATCTTTATGATTTCTTTCCTTCCTCTGACTTTGGGTTTTCTTTGCTCTTCTTTCTTTAGTCGTCTTAAAAGTAACATTAGATTGTTTATGTGAGATTTTTCTTGTTTCTTGAGGTGAGATTGAATTGCTGTAAACTTCGCTCTTAGGACTGCTTTTGCTGTGATGCATAGGTTTTGGGTCATTGTGTTTTCATTGTCATTTGTTTCTATGTATTTTTTATTTCTTCTTTGATTTCTTCAGTGATCTCTTGGTTATTTAGGAGCGCACTGTTTAACTTCCATGTTTTTTTGTGTTTTTTACAGGTTTTTTCCTGTAATTGATTTCCAATCTCATAGTGTTGTGGTCAGAAAAAATGCTTAATAGATTTCAATTTTCTTAAGTTTACCGAGGCTTGATTTGTGACCCAAGATGTGATCTATCCTGGAGAATGTTCCATGAGCACTTGAGAATAAAGTGTATTCCATCACTTTTGGGTGGAATGTTCTATAAATATCAATTAGATCTATGTGGTCTATTATGTCATTTAAAGTTTGTGTTTCCTTATTAATTTTCTGTCTGGATAATCTGTCCACTGGTGTAAGTGAGGTGTTAAAGTCCCCTACTATTATTTTGTTACTGTCGATTTTTCCTTTCATGGTTGTTAGCATTTGCCTTATGTATTGAAGTGCTCCTATGTTGGGTGCATAAACATTTATAATTGTTATATCTTCTTTTTGGACTGATCCTTTGATTATTATGTAATGTCCCTCCTTATCTCTTGTAACAGTCTTTATTTTAAAGTCTATTTTATCTGATACAAGTATTGCTACTCCAGCTTTCTTTTGATTTCCATTTGCATGGATTATCTATTTCCATCCCTTCACTTTCAGTCTGTATGTGTCCCTAGGACTGAATTGGATCTCTTGTAGACAGCATATATATGGGTCTTTTTTTGTATCCATTCAGCCAGTCTGTGTCCTTTGGTTGTGGCATTTAGTTTATTTCCTTTCAAGGTTATTATCGATATGTATGTTCCTATTACCATTTTCTTAATTGTTTTCGGTTTGTTTTTGTGGGTCTTTTTCTTCTCTTTGTGTTTCCTGCTTAGGGAAGTTTCTTTAGCATTTGTTGTAAACTATTTTCATGGTGCTGAATTCTCTTAGCTTTGGTTTGTCTGAAAAGCTTTTGACTTCTCCATCAAACCTGAATTAAATCCTTGCTGGGTACAGTAATCTTGGTTGTAGGTTTTTTTCTTTCATCACTTTAAGTATATCCTGCCACTCCCTTCTGGCTTGCAGGGTTTCCACTGAAAAATCAGCTGATAACCTTATGGGGATTCCTTTGTATATTATTTTTTTGTTTTTCTCTTGCTATTTTTAATATTTTTCTTTGCATTTAATTTTTGTTAATTTGATGAATATGTGTACTGGTGTATTTTTCCAAGGTTTTATCCTGTATTGGGACTCTCTGTGCTTCCCGGATTTGGGTGACTCTTTCCTTTCCCATGTTAAGGAAGTTTTCCACTATAATCTCTTCAAATATTTTCTCAGACCATTTGTTTTTCTCTTCTTCTTCTGGGACGCCTATAATTTGAATGTTGGTGCATTTAGTATTGTCCCAGTGGTCTCTGAGATTGTCTTCAATTCTTTTCATTCTTTTTTTCTTTATTTTTCTCCTCAGCAGTTATTTCCACCATTTTGCCTTCCAGCTCAATTATTCATTCTTCTGCTTCCACTATTCTTTTACTGATTCCTTCTAGTGTATTTTTAATTTCAGTTATTGTGTTGTTCATCTCTGTTTGTTTGTTCTTTAGTTCTTCTAGGTCTTTGTTAAACACTTCTTGTATTTTCTCAATCCGTGCTTCCATTCTGTTTCTGAGATTCTGAATCATCTTTGCTATCATTACTCTGAATTCTTTTTCAGGTAGATTGCCTATTTCCTTTTCATTTACTTGGTCTTGTAGGTTTTTACCTTGCTCCTTCAACTGTGACATGTTCTTTGCTGTCTCATTTTTTTTTTTTTAATGAGTAGGTTGTGTTCCTCTTTTACTGGTTGTTTGGCCTGAGGCGTCCAACACTAGAGTTTGTAGGCTATTGAGTAGAGATGGTCTTTGTGCTGAGATGAGGACCTCTGGGAGACCTCACTCTGAAGAATATTCCCTGGAGTCTGAGGTTCTCTGTTAGTCCAGTGGTTCAGACTCGGAGCTCCCATTGCAAGAGCTTCCGCCCGACCCCGAGGTCATGAATCAAGATCCCACAAGCCATGTGGGGCAGCAAAAAGAAGAAGAAAAGAAAAAAGAACAGTAACAAAGTAAAAATAAAATTAGACTAGGAAACTAACAGATTTATTAGAAAGAATGTAAAAATAAAAATATATATGAATCAACAACTGGAATGTACATCAGTACCCTATAGTAAAAAAAGAGGAGGAGGGAAAAGGAAAAATAAAGCTGGGGGAGGGAAGGCCTTGGCTGTGGAGAGCAAGGCCTAAGCAAGGGTGAGGTTTGGGTGGTGTATGGGGCCAATGCTCAGGACCCACGAGGCTGGAAAAGGTCCTGAGGGCTGTGGGGGGTGGGGCTTATACTCAAGGAACAGTAGACTCCCAGGCGTGCCACCCACCCCTGGTCTCAGAGGGTAGGGGACCTCACCTGGGAGCCCAGCAGGGGCAGAGCAAGTGCCCTCCTCTCCTCTCCTGCTCCTCTGGTCTGGGGTCTGGGAGGGCCCCTCCTGCCTGCCTCTCTGATCTCCCAGGCCTCTCTCCTATGTCCCCAGGACCAATACGGTAGGGGGAAAAGGGGGCCTTGGAGGGCAGGGGACCAGCCTGGGAGCTCAGCAGGCTCCCTGTGCCTGAGTGAGTAGAGTAATCACCCTCTGCTCCTCTCCTGATCCTCCTAGATGGCCCCTCCTATCTGCCACTTCTGATCTCCCCAACCTCCCTCCTATGTCCCCAGGACCCATGCGGCCTGGATGGGGCTTTGGGGGGAGGGGGAAATTGGCTTGGGAACTCAGCAAGCTCCCTGGCCCAAGGGATGCCAGTCCTGTCTGGGCTCCACTTCTCCCCCATCGGTCTGCCTACATCCTACTGGTTCACTCTGGGGTTGCTCCTGTCTCCTTGGGGGTCAGAGTACCCTACCAGTGGCTGGCAGGCACCCTAGTTGTGGGGAGAAGCTAACTCTGCGTGTTCCCACACCGCCATCTTGACTCCTCCCCTGTGCTTGAGTTTTGAGGTACATAATTTACTTTGATATTTATAAGAAATCTAAAAACTCAGCTTTTATTTTCCTATTTACACAAACTTTCAGAAATGTGTATTTTAACTTCAGAATATTTTATCACATTTTGTTATAATTACTAGTTTTATAACATTGTGGTAAGAAAATGTGATGTAAACCCTTATAATTTATCTGTTTTCAAGTGTGTTGCAATTTATTTTAAAATGTCCAAAGTATGTTGGAAAAATAGGAGACAGAAAGTGGATAGAGTGAGAACATAGTTACATAGAAAGAACAGCCTACAGTTTAGTAGTTAAATGACCTCAACTTCCTTTTTCTATTATCTTCTTTTTATGTTGAAATTTTTTCCTTTTTCATACTATCATTGATTTCTTATTAACTTCTCTTTTACCTTCTTATCATTTTTTTCTGACACTCAATGGTTTCAGACTAATCATATCCCTGATTTAGACTGGCATATTTGTAAATATCAATTGACATTTCTTTCATTCTTCATCACTTTTTAAATATTTTTTGTATATAATTATTTTTTTAACATTTTTGTCAAATATTTGGGTAATTTGTTTCTCTCTGTGTACATGTAGTTATCTCATCTTTAAAACTCAGACTTTATACTTTGCTTTTGATTCAGGAATTTAACCAAAAATAGGATTATTGCTGTGACATTTATAATCATATTACTGTTTCTTGTTGTCTTAGGGCCTCTAGTGTGGCTATAATTTTTAGATTTTGTTTTTTACTTTCTTAGCAGTATTTTTTGACTCATTATTCCTTTTTCATTCCAGCCTGTTCTTCCCATCTAATTAGTTATTGCTGTTTTATAGACATTATGTATTTTTATGTGATTATGACAACAAAAGTTTTCCTGAAATTCCTCCTAGGTCATTGAGTGTTTTTTTGACACATATGTACTGGGCTCCTATTTTCCAAAAATGATTCTAGGTCTTGGGGACTGATCAACTAGCAAGAAAAACTTGAGTTCTTGCACTTGAGGAACTTGAATTCTGGCAGGGGCAAGGGAGGCAATCAATAAAAAATTTGGAAAATAAAAGAATAAACATAGTAGATAAAAATTCATGTTATGAAAAAAATCTAACAGACCAAGAGTTTTCATAGTACATTGGGGCAGTTGATGTGGAGTGGTCAGGTGTGGCCTCTGTGAGGAATGAAATTGAAGGAGTAAGCCAGACAATTATGTGGGGAAAGCCATTTCCAGACAAAGAAATATCCTGTGCAAAAGCCTTAAGTCAGGTCTAGTATAAAATACATCTTCTCACCATTGGAAAAATATTACTTTCATGTACATTTGCATCTTTACACTGTCAAAGTATCATTATTTAGTTTAATACAGTCTTTGCTCCAATTATCACAAACAAATGTAGAAATGCATTATCTCTTCTTTGGATGAACTTAATCTGGATACTTTATCAGAATATTTTAAGGTATCTCATGAACTACAGTTTGTTAATATAAAACTTAAAGAGCCAGTTAAAAAATATGAAGTTGATTTTTTTATCATTAATTTAGAACAATTTTACATGCTTCCAATTAATTTAGAGATTACCAAAAAAGGGGCATTTAAAAAGCATTTGATCTTCAGAAAACCTTTACTAAGTAATTATAAGCTCTTAAAATCACTTTCCTTTAGGGCTTCCCTGGTGGCACAGTGGTTGAGAGTCCGCCTGCCGGTGTAGGGTACCCGGGTTCGTGCCACGGTCTGGGAAGATCCCACATGCCTCAGAGTGGTTAGGCCCGTGAGCCATGGCCGCTGAGCCTGCATGTCCGGAGCCTGTGCTACACAATGGGAGAAGCCGCAACAGTGAGAGTACTGCCAAAAAAGAAAAAAAAATCACTCTCATTTGAAAAGAAAAGCATGTGTTCTTTTGTGTAATCCATCTTAAACTTTAAAGTTTTTCATTCTGGGCAAAAGAAGTTTGCTCAGTATTTTCCAAAATAAATATTTCTAGATACACAGTAAGTTAGCAAAAGACGAGAATTTGAGCTATGTAAATTTTGAAAATTTTAGTGGATTATGTTTGTCACTAATTTCTAGTACTGAATCCTCTCACTAGATCTTTTTAGAACTGTATTCAGTTTTTTGCTGTTGTTTCTTTCTTTTTTTTTTTTTTTGCATTTTGCCTTTATTTTGCAGAAAATGTTTTGCTGATTGTCTTTGGCTATTTTTTTCAGAAGAAAAATATTGCCATTGACAATACAAGAGACAATTACATATGCTGAAAATAAACACATTCTATTGGGCAGAACAGTGAAATTTCCATTTCAGCTAAAGTCTGTTGTCCTCAACTATGAATTTATTATTTTGTCCCTAACAGCTTAACTATAAGTATGATAGCTGTCACAAAAGGGATCTGAAAACTACTCTGAAGCAACAAGGAATGCAATTGAAAGTATGCTTTTTATTTCACTAAATAAGACGAGTTGAGTTTATTAATTCTAGTGTGTCAAATCTTCTATATTCTGTAAGAGACACAAAAAAGTTTCTGGATCTTAGCAAACAAAATTTTATTATGATCAAGTAATGGTGATTTAATAGTCCAACTGAGTTTTGTTTCCATACTTACATTCATCTGTAGCATATAAACACAACATAGGACTACACTTGTGTTGCAGATGATGGGTGGGGTTATTTTTTTGATGAACAACAGAACATATATTCCTTTTCATATTTTAAAGTGAAGTTAATAAGATTTTTTTTCTTTCTTGACCTATGAGACTGTCATTTTGTACCTAGATCAAATCCTGAGTAAAACTGGTAGACATAAAAAATATATAGTGTATATTTTAAGGAAGGGCTTTGGTTTACATGGAAGGTGGTGACAGGGATATCCATGAGGTTATGAGGCCAAGGTGTGATATTGGCTGTCAGGAATATCTGTGGCCATGACATGGTTCTTATAGAGTGAGAATCCTGAGGAGAAGGGACCTGAGATTATTTGGGTAAGATAGTGTTCACTGGGAAGGACTGGACTCCCAGCCCATTAGGTAGCTATGCTGTCTGAGACCCTGGTGTGAAGTTGCTCTGCTAGCTGACCACAGGTTGGGGTACTGACGCAGTCCTGTTGTGCTCAGGAGTAACATGATAGTATGTACACACACGCTGAGGCTGGGCTAAGTTCATGGGACCAGATCATGGACAACTTGCAAATGAATTGTCAGAATAGGTTGGAGAATTTTTCCAATGAGTGTATGGGCTAAGTATGAGCTTGTCCAAGTGGGGGGGGGGGTCCTAGGCACAGCTTTGAGGACAGGGACAGGGATGGGTGAACTGTGGTTCCTCAGCATAGAGCATTTTTCACAGCCATGGGTGGAGAAAAGTGAGACAGGACCTCCAAACTGAGGATGGGGGTTGACAGCAGATAGAAGGAACTGAGTCCAGGGTTAAGCTACTTCCATTAGTAATACCCAGGTTGCTGTTTGTCTCTGGGTTCTTCCATCTTATCTTTGTGATCCCTGCTTCTTTTTGCATCACAGCAAGCCCTTGCAAATCAGTTGTATTTAGTTTTAAGAGCTGTAATCTCTTTCCGGTAAGCCTTGATAGATATGCATTGAGAATGCCGTGGCTGGTAGTCATCCCCTGTAGACCCTCAACTCATACTATATGAATTTAGAGTTTTTATTTATGTAAGGAGTTCAATATGCACATATGGCTTGGACTGACCCCCCAGGCACCCACTCTCTGTTCACACACTTCCAGAAGTGGTTGCTCTCCATCACAAAATCCAAGATGAAACAACACATGGTGTTCGGGTCCAGGCCAGACATACTCAACTTCAGCACTGGGAACATCCTCCTGCTGTTATTGGTGACCATCACCTGGTTGGTGAGCTCTCTGAAGTGCAGCCATATCTAACTTTTCTTGGTTGACACTGGGGTCACCCTTCTCCCTGCCAGCCTGTAGCTCTCACTTCAAAGAGCTCAGCTGGTGGTCCACTCTATTGCAGGCTATTCTACAAGTTCTGGACACCAAGGGAGATTGTCCTCTTGCTGACCCTTCTTCATGGCCCTCCAACCCAGACTTACTTACCCAAGAGCCATATTTAACTCCTTTCAACAGCCACTCTTCCAAGAAAAGGAGCAGCAAAGGTCCGCAGTTCCCAGGCAGAGACCTGTGAGAAGACCTGAAGGTAGGGGAGGGGCAGAGGGGTGAAGATAGAGGATAGTCCCCTTGAACTCCTTCCTGCAAGGCATGACTAAAGTAGCTCTTTGTGGCATTGGATTTGCTTTAAACAATTAAAAATCAGACTATTGACTAGCACACAAATATTTATAAAATATACAAATAAAACTATTGATATCTTTGAAGCCCATTTTTAAACAAAAGGAACATTTTTAAATGTGTCAGGATATAAATTGTGGGAACCTCAGGATTATTGTAACTTTTCTATAACATTTTATTTGATCTTTATGGTGTTTTTAAAAATGTTGACCACTGATATTTGAAATTTGATAAGTATAAAGTTTCCTCAAAGGATTCTTATGACAGCCAAAATTTTTGACTATTTAGACAGATACTTTTGGCTGGCTACTCAGTAAAGTACCACATGCTGTGATTATTACTTTTTGTGCTTTCCAAGTCAACACCCAGATGCCTGTGAACCTGACCTGCACAGAGTAGTTATTTTGGTTCTTTAAACTCCCTGCCAAACTGTTACAGTAGTTTTTTTATATGGGCAGATGGCCACTTCAGAGCAAATCAAAATATAATATTTGGTCTCTGAACTTACTTTTGAATTCAAATCTTTGAATATGAATGCTAACTCAGTTTGAGTTTGACTAATTGTTTTGATGTTCTTAGGCAGTTTTCATGAAACATATTTGATCAAATAACTTAACATGACTTCACTTCTTATTAGTTGTATAATGTCCCTTCTGGTGTGTTAAATGCAATAAAATTTTGAGGATATATACTAATATGTAGCTCCTACCCAGCATTTGATGAACAAAATATGTATTAACAAGAGACATCAATCCATTTCTGAGGTTATGCACGTAGTTTACTGCTGAAATGCGGTAAAACTTTAAAATTTGTAATTTCTGGTCAGAGTTTATGAGAAACATGACTATGAGCAAAATAGGTAAATTTAGTGTTTTCCTTAACAAGGTAGGTATGGCACAGACTTCAAACTATAACACAGATTTCAAGCAAACAAGGGTAATTACATTGATTTAAGCAGTTCTTTCCCATTTATTCATATATTTTTTTGCCTTAATTCAAACCTAGCTATTAAATTCACCCCTCTCTCCCTCCCTCCTTTCCTCCCTCTCTCCCTTCCTTCCTTCCTTCCGTCTTTCCTTCCCTTTCTTCTGTTCTGCCTTTCTTTCCCCTATCTCTTTAATCTGCAGTCCTGAGTAAAACGGATGGTTTCAGATTAACCTAATTAATTACAACTAAATAGCCACTTATGTCATTAACCCAGGATACTTCCCTGGGCTACTCCGATCCGAATGTAGATTTCATATTTTCAATGGAACGTTTGTTAGAAAATATATTTCATATTGTATTATAATCTTTATAATGAGAAAAATGCTAATTAAAACCAAAACCATTAGTCGCCTGTAAGATTTGAAATATATGAAAAGTTTGATAACACTCTGTTGGTGAGGCTAAGGAGGAAAAAGCAGTCTAATATTTTGTTTTTCAAAATGTAAAATGGGACAACATCCATGGAGAAGATTTTATCAATATCTAACAAAATCATAGCTGTATTTGGCCTTTGACCTATCAATCCCTCTTCCAGGAATCTGTTCCAAAGATCCAAAAGTACACTGACATTAGTTTGAAATGACATGTATCAAATGTTCTTCAATGTAACATTATTGGTACTAGTAACAAAATTGAAATCACCCCCAAAAATCCAAAATTCTAACACCAAAATCCAACAGTTATATAAACTGCAATATATCTACACAGTGGATTACTATGTACTTGCGCAAAGCAGTTGGGAAGATCTCTACAAAATGGATTAAATGGATTATACATTGTATATTTTGGAGTACAAATTGTTAAGTGATAAAAGGAAGTTGCAGAAAACTGTATAGTATGTCACCTTTTGTGTAAGAAACCCTCCCTTCCTTCCTTCCTTCTTTCCATCCTTCCTTCCACCCCTTTCTCTCTCTTTCATCTCTGTTTCTTTTCTTTCTTTATTATTTCAGTTTGTGCTTTTTAAAAATATATTTGCAAAAATAAATAAGGGAAGGAGAGAAGAAAAACTCATAAAAATTGTTCCCTATAAGGTAACTGTCTCTCCATTCTTAAAAGTGGGACGTTGAAATCGTCTACTATTATTGCACTTCTGTCTATTTTTCTAGTCAATTCTGTCAGTGTTTGTTTTATATATTTAGGTGCTCTGATGTTGCATGAATATATATTTGTAATTGTTGTATCTTCCTGGTGATTTGACCTTTTATCATTATATAATGTCCTACTTTGTTTTTGTGATAGCTTTTTGTTCAAATTGACAATAAATTTTAAGCATAATTAACTGTCATTAGCACAAATTCATGAACTGTATCTTCGCTTTTCTCATTTTTTGAAAGCTTGTATTTATAATCATAGTTATTCATATTTGATAAATAAAATTATTTATAAAGAATTCAAGTTACAAGTAAATGGAAATGTATCATTCAATTTTGGTTTTCTTGCTAGTGGAGGACATTAAGCAAAACTAAGATTTTAAATTCATAAATATGGTAATAAAATTGGACATGTATTTAAAGTATTGAAATAGTATAACTGAAGAATAAAAGAAGCATTATAATAAATGCTTTATTATAATTAATGTTAAATTCTTTTGATTACTGATTTTAATTGAAGATTTAAAAAATACACTATAAAAGATAAAAGTACATTATAAATATATTTGCATTATAAATCTATATTTAAAACTTGTAAATGTTGATAGAATTGTCCCGTTGAATAATGGAACAGAGTTGCTCATCTAATTATTTAATTTTTATGATCCTTGTGAAATAAGTTAACTATTTGAAACGTGCTGTTCATTTTTGTATGTGTTTTACAGAAAGAAATTGTATTCTGTCATAGCTTACATTTCTAAATTCAAAAAGGCAAATATTTCAAGACCTTTATTATCTTGATCATTTTGACACATTTAAAGATCATCCAATTTTAACAAAGATGTCCTTACCAGGAAACGGTAAGTTCTACTGACAAGTTAAAACAAATGATCAATTATTATTTTTAATTATAGTTGTTGCTGGGAAAAAGAAATTGTAGAAATCTAGTCAGAGAAGAAGGATTATATCCTTTAATTTGTAATAAATTTATTTGTAAAGATGGGTGATGTGATGCCTAGCTGTGAAAATAAGTAACATGACAAGTAAATACTAACACCATGGAAGTGATCTAAAAATAACTGGATAATTATTGCAGATTATATAATTGTGGGTTTCTGGGGTAGGATTGGAAGTACCAGCCATTTTCCACTGGAAACAAAGCTTCAGTGACTTATATTCTATTGCCAGAAGAACTGGGGAATTTAAACATAGAAATAGAGTAATTGGATGGTTTATTTCATAAGCATACATTTTTAAACGTTGCTGATGACTTTTCTTGAAAGTAGAGCCAGAAGGATTTTAAGATTCTTAACTGTAAATATTAGAAATGATTATCATAACACTTTCCATGATAAAATTATTTGAAACTTACTCTTGTATATTCCCAATGAAAGGTGATTCTTATTTTTTATTGTGGCTAATTTAATGAAATAAGATTTTATACAAAACACAATTTTCCTAACTTGGAAATTATAATTAATTACATTAAGAACACATTTGAGTTTTGAGTGTTGTCATTTAGACTGTGGGCATTATCAGGGCACAATAATCCACTTGGTGAAAATTTGGTCTAGTTGAAGGCCAATTATTTTACTTCCTTGTAATTCACATGATATGTCCTTGCAAATAGAAGCAGCCTCTAGCCAAGTAACTAGGGAGAAACAAAGAGCCTTGGGTGGGTGATATTTCAAATTCAACAGTATAAAGCAAAGAAGAATAACATTTTAACACATAAAAAATGCTAGAAAAAATGTTTACATGCATGATTCTAGTTTGGTAATTGCTTCTATTCTAAATTTTTTCATATCAATTCAACAATAAGCACCTTCCTATCATATAAATCACTATCACTTATAAGTAAGTAGGGTTGTAGTTTTAAAATATTTCATTTTATCAAGTAATATATGCTCATTAAAAAAGTCACATGTTAAAGAATGTTTTATATTAAATATCAACAGAGTCAGATCACTTCTTCACTTCTAAGTCTACTCTCCAGACAAGTTCTTCACAATTGTTTATATTTTGGTTATTTCCCTTCTCAAACAATATATATTTTCTGAATTTATTAATATCAGATAATATTTATTATTCCCCCAATATAAAATATAAATATTTAACTCACTCAGGTCCTCTTCTCCAAATGTTTTAGTCAATTATGTTATTGTTTTGGTTTTTCTGTCAATTATCTTTAGTATAAACAATGTAATTAAACTCAATCATTTTTCTATAGTCCTTTAATTCAGTTTTCATACTTTATATGACAATTTTAATGCCCTTGCTTCTCTACCCAATTTTCTTCACAATCTGCTTTGTGTAAGTTACATTTTTATCATAGCTCTTAGATTTTCATTCCATCCTTAAACATAGCATCTTCTTTCCGTGGCCTGAAGATTGACTCAAAATTGAAAGTAAATAAACAATATTTTCATCATTATGGTTGCAAACATATTGAGCAATAAAATACCAATTATCTTCCCATCTTTAGGAGTTCAAATCCAAATGCCCCCTGAGGGAGAATGTTAGGCTGAAAGAATTTCCTCAGTTGGTAAAAAATCATTTAAAATTATATTTGGAAAATAATTTCCATCCTCAGTTTCTGTCATTTTTGGAGGTTATATTGGCCATTTAAAATTGCATGTACTGCTTTTATTCTCAACATTTTTCTGTTCTAGATCATGCTTATCATTATGTTCTACTACCTTTATTTCTTAAAAGTACCTATACTGATCTCCACTGGAATTTTATTACCTTCTCTGTTGGAGTTTCTCTTTGTTTTTCTTTTATTATAACTTTCTTTTGCTTAATTTACATATTAGTTTCTTTTCTTCCCTTAAGCTCATAATGAAAGTTCTTCATAAACTATGAAGTTAGCAGATAACATTTCTGAGTCCTAAGCACTATAGTGTTGATTTTATAGCTTAGGAATTTCTTTAATCTCCTAAAAATGAAATATATACATATATATAGACAGTATGTGTTCCCCCAGCTGATTGGTAAATAGGACTGTCTTCTATTTAGGTCTGTACTCAAGTGGGGTATTATAGGATGAGCGGCTACACACAGTAATCTCGTTTTTTCACCTGATCATAGCAGTCTGCCTTGCTGTTGATAGCACGAGCACCAAACTGACAAAGGCTTTACTATGAATCAACATTCAGACTATTGATCTTATTTAGGATTTAAATGTTGTATTTAAATTTTTTTAAAAGTTTCACTTTGAAGTAATTGTAGGTTCATTAGCAGTAATAAGCAGTAATAAGAAATAATGCAGAGGTGTCTCATGTACTCATTTCCCAGTTTCTCTCAATGGAGACATCTTAGATTATAGTACAATATCACAACCAGAATATTAATTTTTATGTAAGATAAAAATTGAGTCAAGGCTCAATTTTTTTTAACCTCAGATTGCTCTAGTACCATTGGTTTAAAAGGCTATCTTTTCTCCATTGAATTGTTCCTTTCACTTTTGTCAAAAATCATTTGGGCATATTTGTGAGTTTATTTCTGAATTTTCTGTTCTCTTCTATTGGCCTATGTGTCTATTCCTCCACTCACACCACACAGTCTTGATTACTAAAGATAGTATAAGGATGAATTGGGAGATTGGGATTGACATATATATATACTATTGATACTATGTATAAAATAGATAACTGATGAGAACCTACTGTATAGCACAGGGAACTCTACTCAGTGCTCTGTGGTGACCTAAATGGGAAGGAAATCCAAAAAAGAGAGGATATATGTATACGTATAGCTGATTCACTTTACTGTACAGTAGAAACTAACAAAATATTGTAAAGTGACTATACTCCAAAATAAATTAATAAAGCAGTAATAAAAAAAAAGATTAAAAAAAAGGCTTAAAATTGGGTAGACTGGCTTCTTCTACTATATTCTTCATTTTCCAAATTCTTTTTGTTCTTCTAGTTCCTTTGTTCTTTTCCATATATATTTTTAAATAATCTGGTCTATACAAAAATTCTTGCTGATGTCATGATGAGAATTGTTTTAAAATTATATATCAATTTTGGCATAATTGAAATCCTTACTGTTATGAGCAAATTGACTCTGCCCAAAATTTATGTGTAGAAGTCTTAACCCCCCAGACTTAACAATATGAGAATGTGACTATATTTGGGATATTCTTTAAAGAGGTATTTAAATTAGAATGAGGTAATTAGGATGGGCTCTAATCCAACCTGATTTGTAATTAAGACACAGACACACATAGAGGAAGACTCTGAAGGTACAGAGAAGAGATGGCCATTTACGAGCAAAGAAGAGAGGCTTAGGCAAAATAAAACCCTGCTGACATCTTGATCATGGACTTTAATAAGCCTCCAGGATTGTGAGAAAATATATTTATTTTATTTATGCTACCCAGTCTTTGATATTTTGTTATGATGGCCCTTACAAAACTAACAGTTACCAAGCTGAAGCTTCCAATCTATAAACACTGAATGTCTTCCATTTATTTAGAACCTCTTTGATTTTTTTCATGAGCATTTTATAGTTTTTTGATGACAAGTCTTGTAAATATTTGATTATTTGGATATATTTCTGTATTTCATTTTTGAGTGATTATAAAAATCTCACTGCCCATAGTTAATTCCTAGCAAATAGGTTTACAATTAATATTTTATGTTTGTTTTATATCCTGTATCCTTGCTTAACTTATTAATTCTAAAAGAGTATTTTTTTGAGTATATGTGTATTCCTAGACTTCAGTTTGTATATAATCATATCATCTGCAAATAGAGACAATTTTATTTCTTTCTTACCTACATATCTGTCTTTTAATTATTTTTCTTGCCTTACTGAACTTGCTAGAACACCTCATACTATGTTAAATGAGTGTGGTGAGAGTGAATATCCTTGCCTTGTTCCTGATCTTGAGGAGGGAAATAATTCAGTCTTTCATCATTAAGTATAATGTTAACTTTGGGATTTTTGGTTTTGGTTTTCTTTTTGTTTTCCATAGATGCTGTTTATCAAGTGGAAGAAGTTATTCTCTATTCCTATTTTTCTGAAAGCTTTTTGTTTGTTTGTTGTTTTTACAACATGAATGGTTGTGAAATTTGTCAAACCCTTTTTCTGCATTGAATTATATGACCATGCAATTTTTTTTTTCTTTAGGATTGGGTAAATTACATTGATAATTCTTGAATATTGAACTGGCTTTACATGCTCAGAATGAATATCAATTGGTAATGGTGTATAATTATTTTTATATATTGCTAATTCTATTTATTAATATTCTGCTAAGGATTTCTACATTTATTTTATGATGGAAATTGGTGTGTAGTTTTCTTTTTGTGTATTGTCTTTTTCTTGTTTGGGTATTACTATAATAATACCGTCATAGCAATAGAAATAAAAATCCAGTATTTTACTTCAAAAACTGTGATCCTCATGAACAAGATCTGTGATTTCTGTCATTAAAGATGTGGGGATAGGGAACTAACAAGTCATTATTTTTAAGTTTAACACTTGTAATTTATTCTCTGGAATCATATGATCATTTATCATATGTGATTGCCAATAGGTGAATTTTACAACTACAGTAAGGGGTGGTGGGGAAGTACAAAGAGATTCTTCTAATACCAGACACAAAACTGAATTTCTGTGTAATTTAGAACAAATTGATTTAACCTAATGGAATTGAAATTTTTGTGCTGTAAAATGGGAATTATGATGCCAACTATTAACAGTATTGGGAAAATCAAATGAAATAATATAAGTAACATCTTGTAAGAACATAGATTTTTTAATAAGCTCAGTGAGAAATTAGCTATATCTATATTCTCTATCATCTATAGAAATAGAAAAAAATAGAAAGATGGATGTGGACTGGGGATAAACAGGATTTCCATTTCCAACATCCATCATGTCCTTAAAAGAGAATGTAGACTAGGCTTTGGTGGGTTTGACAGGAAAGTCAGAATCCAAGTTGCTCATAAATATTTCACAGGAAGGACATAGATGCTGCTTAAAGTTCTTTCTGAATGGTGTTAGGTGACTTGATTCTGAAAAAGCTTTGAGCTTAGAAAAAATGAGCTTTGCATATTGACAAGAGTCCTCACGTGGGAACAGAGTCAAAATTAACAGACTCTGCAACCCAAAGGAGGCTGGCTGAATATTCCTGCTACCTTTGCTCTGATCATGTGAACATCTCACGCTTCTGTCACTTTCATTAAATAAAAATTAATCTTAGCATATTTGGGCAGGAGTGAGGGTGGGTTGGCATGGGTGTCTACTCTGTCAATTTAAAAAATATCCTTTAGTTCTCATCACCTAATCAGTTGATTTCAGCTCCATTTTCTCCCTTTTCTTTCTTTATCACTGCCTAACCTTGTCCCCTAGGAGTTTCAGACCTTGTTATTCATAAACGGCATAACTTCGTGTACCCTTTTCCTTTTTACTCAAAAGTTTTCTTTAAAATCAAAGGATTACTTAGCTGATTATAAAATTCTTGTATCACATATTCTTCCTCTTAGTATATTTTAGATACTGATCAAACTGTCTCCTTGCATGAATATTACTGTGAAGATGTCGAATCCATCTTGATATTTCACACTAGTAGGGGGCATGATTTTTTCCCCTCCTACTCCTAGGATTCTTTCTTTGTACCTGAATTTTAACATCCTTACCAGAATATGCTTTGATTTGTAATGGTAGGTATGAATGTTAGGTTTCATTATTTCTTGGAAATCTATGAGCCCCTTCAGTCTACACATTCAACTTGTCTTTATTTCAGAAAAATGTTGAAAAAATTATACTTTAGACTCTTTCTATATTTTCATTTGCTTAGTTCTTCTTAAAAATATCAATAATGCATGTTAGATATACCTTTTTAAAGTCTAGCGTTCCTTCTGTGATCATGTTTACATTCCCCTTTCTCTCTCCCTGCTCCACCTCCCTCCCTCTCTCTCTTTCTTTCTCTCTGAGTCACCCTCATAACTACTTATAAACATCTAACTTTTTCCACCTATAACGGGCATTATTCTCTACACTGGCTTTTCATTTTTTGTCATATTGTGACATTTTGCAACTCAATTCTATATTCTTTGGACATCCTATAAAGTCTTTTTGGAATACTTTTTTCTCATTGTTCAAATTTCACTTATTACTTATAAAGATGATATTATCTATAAATTCTGTGAGAATAATGAGAAGCATTTCTTTCATTTCTTTGTTTTACTGTAACCATCTTTTTATTGGAAATGACTGTTTACTGATTTAAAGAAAAATGTTTTGCGCATAGAGCACATATCATTTTCTTTTTAAGTATGATCCATCTTTGAATTATTTTTGTTGCTTGCCGGAGATGTTGACAACTATGGTAACTGGCACTATCTGGGACGTGGATTCAGAGGTGTTGACTCCAAACTTTTCCTCAACAAATTGCTTGGGTGACAGAAAAATCTTCTTTGGTATTCAGCGTACATTTGGCAGATGTGAAAACCATTCAGTATTTAAGGATGGGGAAATTTATAGCTGATCACGGGTGACTAGAGTGATGGAATGGCTAAAGGCGTTAAGGGAAGAGGAGGGTTGTTCTTCATAAATCAAGAAACTGTCACTGCCTTAGACTACAGCTCATGTGACCATTTTTGCCCCAGAGCTGCTGACAGTATGAGGGGTAAGCTCTCTGTCTGTGTCTGCTACTGTTAGAAATGTATTTTGCTATTAAGCAAAAACTGGGAGCCCACTCTACCATTGCTGCTAAATTACTCTCAAAGTTGCTGACATTCACTGCTGCCTAAAATCACCTTTAAAAAAACAGCTTTATAAAATATAGGTTAAATATTATAAAATTCACCCATTTTGCGAGCATTTAATTCAATAAATTTTTGTATATTGTAGAGCTGGTCTGCCTTTCTTTGCCTCCACCCCTGCATGCTCTTCTTCTAGAATGGAGGTTCCATGCCAAGAAGACCATGAGCAAGATGCCTTCTTTTGTCGTTATGGTCCTGCTACTGTCACAGCCCCTAGGTGCTGAAAGAAACTGAAAATAGCAAATAATATTCTGTTTCTTCTTTCTTCCTTCTAAATTCCATCTAGTGCCTCCAATTGCCAGAAACCAAGAGAAATTCAGAAAGCTAGGTTGTCTGAAATATGTGGCTTGCAGGTTTATCCCTCAAAAGTACAGAAGAAAGTGCAGAAAGGAAAGTGTAATATTGAGAGCCCATCGTATTGAAAGCTAGAGTATCCAGAGCACCCCTCAACTTATAAAATCATGTCTTAGCCCATTCAGGCTGCTATAACAAATTACCATAGACTGGGTGACTTATAAACAACAGAAACATTTCTCACACTTCTGGAGGCTGGGAAATTCAAGATCAGGTGCCAGCAGGTTTGGTGTCATTCATTCATGAGGGATCTGCCCTTATGACCTGATCACCAACCAAAGGCCCCACCTCCAAATGACATCCCACTGTAAATTAAGTTTTAACATATGAATGGGTGCACTAACATTTAGTCTATGGCAATGCTTTTCCTTCTCTATTCAACTCTCAGTGAAGCAACTTTCAGGCTAGGAAAGAAAGTGTACAGATGGTTTTATTTATTTTTATTATTTATTTGTTTTTTATTTGCCAGGTATCTGCTTTTCTGTCGCAAATATCGGTCCCAACAGGATATATTCCACAGTACCCAGAGCCTTCCTATAGCTCTTGATGTCTTAACTGTCATTTTGTAGAGATTATGTAGAATAAGATACTTAAGTTTTTGGAAATGTACAAATATCTTGGAGACTGAGGAAGTTTGTGAAAATAAATATCATGCACTCTTGTTTAGGTTAATATTTCACATTTTTTGGCTAGTGTAATTCTATTTGTATATTGAAGTTTTGTTTTTCTATTATATTAAATCTTGAATTTTCTACTACTCTTTTGTTCCTTTAGGCATTTGCCAGGGGTTGAAAAGATGAGATTGAAATAAAATGCTTTTATTCCACTGATTTTTAACAGAAAATTTGCATTCTCTACTTCCAGCCTGTCTGAAACCAGTTTCTAATTGTCTCTCAGGAGAAACAATACTGTTCCTTCAACCCAGTACTTTTTGTTTGTTGTTGTTGTTCCAAAGTTCATATCATGGGTGTGTCACAGAAGCAAAATTATAAATTGCAAGTCATTAAGGTATGGTGAATGCCCATCTGTGTAAGAATATGTCAAAGAAATGTTTACCCAGTTGGAATATCACTGGCCAATCTACTATTTACTACTGTATACAGTATGTGTATTAATATCCTAGTGCTGCTATAGCAAAATACTACAAGTATATGACTTAAAGCAACAGAAATTTATTTTCTCACAGTTCTGGTGGCTAGAAGTCTGGAATTGATGTGTCAGCAGTGCCAGGCTCCCTCTGGAGACCCTTGGGAAGAATCCTTCATTGCCCTTCCCTAACTTCTGATGATCATTGGCAAACACTTGGCGTGCCTTGACTTGAAGTTTCATCCCTCCAACCTCTGTCTCCACCATCATATGGCCCTTTACCCTGCGTGTCTACCTCTCTATGTCTCTTTCTCCTTATAAGGACACTAGTCATTGGACTTAGGGCCCACCTCAATCCAATATGACCTTACCTTAAGTTGGTTAAATCGCAGAGACCCCATTTCCAAATAAGGTCACATTCACAGGTGCCTGGGTTCAGGACTTCAATATATCTTTGGGGGGGACATAATTCAGCTCACAACAGTACTAGATATTATTAGTAGCATGGAGCTGGAAGATCTGGTAGATTTTTAGACCAATGGCAGCCAACATATAGTATATTGATATTTATATCAAACTGACTAAAATTACCTAAAAATTTCCAAAAATGAATAAATCTTCAACTTTGAAACTACTCACCTGCGTATTCCATTTTCTATTCAAAGTGTGTGTGCACGTGCTGTATGTATCTACATGAATTTATGTGTAGGACTTTTCAAAATCCTCGTTTCTAATTTACAACTGTAAAACTGAATTCTGAAGCTTAGACTAGAAAGAAATCAGGGCTTCACGTTGAGGTGGTAAAGTTACACATACATCAATTCTGATAACTAAATTATTCAACCAATTACTTTTTTTTCTTTTTTAATTGAGATACTATTGACATATAACACTGTGTAATTTTAAGGTGTACAATGTGTTGATTTGATGCATTTATATATTGCAATATGATTACCACCATAGTGTTACCTAATACCTTTAATGTGTCATATAATTATCACTTCTTTTTTTGTGATGAGAACAATTAAGATCTAGTCTCTTGGTAAATTTGAAGTTCATAATACAGTATTGGTGACTATAATTACTATGCTCTACATTAGAACTTCAGGATTTATTTATCTACTAGTTGTAAGTTTGTATCCTTAAATAACATCTCCCCAACCCCCCAACCTTCAGCCCCTGGTAATCACTATTCTACTCTCTGTTTTTACAAGTTTATCTTTGTTAGAATCCACAAATAAGTAATATCATACAGTATTTAATCTTCCTCTGTCTGACTTAGCTCATTTAGCATAATAAATCAGGGTCCATCCATGTTGTTGTAAATGGCAGAATTTTTTTTTTTCATGGCTGAATTATATATATATTATAATATTAATTATAATATAATATATATGCATACATGTATATTTTACATCTTATTTATTCATCCATTGGTGGACACTTCAGTTTTTTCATACCTTGGTTATTCTGAATAAAGTTGCAATAATGACAGAAGTGCTGATACCTCTTTGATACCTTATTTTGCTGGGAAAAGAATACTGTCTTCGACAAATGGTGTCTGGAAAACTGGATAACCACATGAAGAAAAATGAAATTGTACCTCTCTCTTATACTCCTCATAAAAATTAACTCAAAATGGATTAAACACTTCAACATATGGCCTGATACTATAAAACGTCTGGAAGAAAACATGCAGGGAAAGCTCCTTAACATTGATCTTGGCAATGATTTTTTGGATTTGACACCAAAAACACAAGCAAGAAAAGCAGAAATCAACAAGTGGGACTATATCAAACTAAAAAGCTTCTTCACAGCTAAAGAAACAATCAACAAAATAAAAAGGCTAACTACAGAATGGGAGAAAATTTTTGCAAACCATATACGGAGTAAAGGGTTAATGTCCAAAATATATAAGGAACTCATACAACTCAATACAAAATAATCCAACTAAAAAATGGGTAGAAGAACTAAGTAGACATTTTCCTAAGAAGACACCCAAGTGGCCAACGGGTACATGAAAAAATGCTCAACATTCAATATGGAACAATTCTTGAGTGTACAAATCCTTCACCTCCTTGATCAAACTTATTACCAAGTATTTTATTCTTTTTAATGCAATTGTAAATGAGATTGTTTTCTTAATTTCTCTTTCTGATAGGTATTATTAGTGTATAGAAACACAACTGACCTTTGTATATTGATTTTGTATCTTGCAACTTTACTGAAACTGTTTATTAGTTATAACAGTCTTTTGGTGAAGTCTATTATAAATATTATATCATATCATCTGCAAGCAGAGACAATTTAAATTATTATTTTCTGATTTGAATGCTTTTTATTTCTTTTCCTTGACTAATTGCTCTGACTAGGACTGCCAGTACTGTGTTAAATAATAGTGAGAACAGGCATTCTTGTCATGTTCCTGATCTTAGAGCAATAGCTTTCAGCTTTTCATCACTGATTATGATGTTAGCTGTGGGCTTGTTATATAGGGCCTTTATTATGTTGAGATAAATTTCTTCTATATCCACTTTGTTAAGAGTTTTTTATTAGGAAAAGATGTTGAATTTGTCAAATGCTTTTTCTGCATCTATTAAGATAATCACAGGATTTTATCCTTTATTTTGTAATGTGGTGAATCACATTGATTAATTTGCAAGTGTTGACCCATCCTTGCATCCCAGAAGCAAAGCCCACTTGATCATGGTGTATGATCCTTTTAATGTACTGTTGAATTTGATTTACTAATACTTTATTGGGTAATTTTGCATTTATGTTCATCACGTATATTAACCTGTAATTTAATTTTTTTGTATATCCTTGTCTGGCTTTGGAATCAGGTAATGATGGCCTTGTAAGATGAATTTCAACGTGTTCTTTCCTCATCTATGTTTTGGAGAAGTTTGAGAGGGAATGGTATGACTTCTTATAATATTTGGTAGAATTCACCAGTGAAACCATCTGGTCCTATAACCAAAGATAGGAAATCTGAGAGGAATGAAATATTATGATGAAACATCATAGCCTAATTGCAGTTGGGGGACAAAATCTTGGTTGCTGTGACAGTAAATTACTCTTAGTTTGAGTAAGAGCTTCTCACATACCACTATCTTCTATTTAAACATGACTAGGATTTCAGGTGATCCTATGACCAGAGCTACTCATCATCAACTGGGCATAATCATATCATTAAGCCATAAAGTCAAGTGGGCACAGCAGAAGTTGACTATATAATGAAAATGATACATTCAGGATTAGGCCAAACAGTTTGAATTTGACTTCCTATCTTCTAACTGTATTTTTTTTTCTTTTCTGTCATTCTCCAAGATAATCTTCTTTCTCATGAGTAGTCCTAAATGGTTTCTTTACAAATCTATCATGGTAGTTTTGATATTAATTTGGGGGATGGAAATAACAATAATAATAAATGTATGTAGGGCATTCCAGTGACTTCTGGAGAGACATGTTCTCCTGATCTGAAAGGCAACAGGAAAAGGAGAGAGAGGGCACAGCCTCTGAATGTTTTTATGTTTTTGCAGAAATGCAGTTACCATAGAAATTCAATGCAGAGTCACGTTAAGGGGTTAAAATATACAAGCAGCCCATCTTAAACATACTACATAAGGAAAAATCTGAATTTTGTTATATCTAGTGTAACACATTTAAATTAACATTACTATCAAACACTCAGCAATTTGGCATTGTAAATCTCTTAAAAACAGAATTATCATAAACTTCAAACAAATGAGACTTTCACAGCTTAAAAACACAAACAAAAAAAATGGGGCCTCAGGTTAGGATTCAATGTGACTTTTTTCAATTTTGAAAAACTTAGGAGTTTAATAGGAGTTAAGAAGAGGAAGGACAGGGGAGAGATTGCTAAAGGATTTCTTCCTGGGGTGATGCAAATATTCTAAAATGAGATAGTGGTGATGCTTGCAGAACTCTGTGAATACACCAAACAATGAACACTTAACCACTAATGCTAAACATTGCACACTTTAAAGTGGTAAAATGTATGGTAAGTAAACTATAGTTCCATAAAGCTGTTATTTTGAGAAAAACAACTTATGATAGGCAGTCTCTTCCTGGGTGCTGGCGTTGTATATAAAGATCATATATTACCTAGTTCCTGAAATGTGACCACTTTTCTCTCTAATCAAACTCAGGAGTATATTTTTTCTCTTTGAGTAAAATTAAAACAAAATTTTTAAAAGTAAATGATTCAAAACACAATTTAATTTATACCAGAACATGAATTTTATTAATTTGTAATTAATTTTAAAAACTGATTAAGACTGTAACTCTTAAATTTTTACCTAGATTTACTTATTTTGTTTCCTTATCCATAAAATGGGGGTATTTATCATATAATAAAAAAACATGTAAAGCAATTAGAACTTTTCCTAGTGCCTAGAAGGTGCTTTGTAAATATTTATTATTATTAATAAGTAATGCACAGGCCATATTCACTTCTCCAATAGAATATTTTTATACTTTACCAAATAACTTTCTTATTTTCCAGTAAGTATTATTTTTTTCCTCAATTTTTTCACAAGCTGTCCACTCGAGAACACAAGAATTTTAAACACCAATCTTCAGCTCACTTAGTTTATAAAGTAGGTGTGAAGTCACAAAACTTTAAGATATTGTTTATTTTTTTCAGAAGTCACAGGTCTTTTCAGGAATTAGGAGGTTCCCATCACATATGAAAACAAAGTAACATTGTTAAAAGAATACCATTCAACTGACATAAACATTGAAACATTCTTCACTTTTATAATTTAGTGAATTCTAAGCTCCTATTTACCATTTCCACACCTAAAATCTTGATGTTAATCCAATTCCTCATGCTCAGTTCAGTAATGATTATGCATTCTCATTATGAAATTTGGAACTTACCCAGTTGTACCTGTGAGTGGATGGATGCAGCAACCCCAGCCAGACAGAGGGGGTGATTACCAAGGTCTCAGTCCCTTTAGAAATTTAAGTTTGGGCCACAACAGGGCCAGATTCATGGGCATTTGACCTGGGCAGTCCCACAGGTCAAATGAAGGGCCCCATACTTAAAAGAACCTCATGCTTGGTCTATTGCTCTGCTGTCACTGTTTTGAAATTCTTAGTAATTTTTGAACAAGGAGTCCTACATTTCATTTTGCACTGAACACAGAAAATTATATAGCTAATCCTGGGTCATAAAGCCAGGTAAGCTACCAAATCCTGTGGTAATAATTAAGGGTAGGAGGAAATTAGTATAAGTGTTTGAGGAGGGAGAGGATGAGTATTAATGGTACCCTGAACCTACCTGCAGCAATGGTGTCTGTACCTCTTCCCACTAACCTCTCATAAGTTTCTCCTCAGAAACACGGACAAGAACTATGGAGGAGGGACTTCCCTGGTGGCACAGTGGTTAAGAATCCGTGGTTCTTAATCAGTGGTTAAGAATGCTTAGGGAGTCTGATTACCTAGTCAGTTAGCTAGCATCCTCTCTCTCTCTCTCTTTCAAATAATATAATATATTATATATATATATATTTTATATATATATATATAATAATATAATAATCGCTATTGGGATCATGGGTAAATTTTTGTTTCTTTCACCCTGCTTTGCTTATGTGTATATTATTTTTTTTTTCTGCAAATACGTGTGCTACTTCAAGGACTTAAAATATTGTTGGAAATCATCAAGAACAACACATTTTGTGATCTGTTTGGAAGGAATAAATGATTTCACCCACCTACATTTACTGACTACTCATGAAATGCAAAGCTTCACCTTACTTTACCCTATCATCAGAAAAATGATTCCAGTTTTGGTACAAAAGGATACTTCCAAGTATCCTTTCTGCAAGATTGTAGAAAAGCAGTCTCATGTGTATTACATGATAGCTTTTACATGAATTACTGCTGCTGCAAATCAGTGGGCAATGTATGTGGACAAATACTCAATGTTTTAATGTTTTTTAAAGTATAGGTTGCACTTTTGCATTTCATGGTGCCTTTTAGAATTAACTATATCTTCTTTATTTTTTCTTTAATGTCACGAACTATGTTTTGAAATATTCAAACACATTAGAAAAAGGCTTATTGAAGTAAATATTCTGCAATTAGTATTTCTCATGCCACTTATACCATGATTACATGAAATGTAAAATCACTGCTTTTGAGTATTAGGAAAAAAATAGAAGGAATCATAATTATAGGCAACTTTTATTAGGAAATGTTTAGGTTAACTCTGAAATTCAAGTATAAATAAGATTTTTTAAAATCTCAGTTTATAGTTATCACAAGTATGTGTGATAAGTTAAGTTTTGCTAACCAGTAAATTGGAGTGGTCCTTGAATCTTCCTTTGGCAGTTCCTCCCCTTCATTTCAAATCAATCAGAAAGTCTTACAGACTCTATGTCCTAAACCTTTCTTGAAGCCCTCTCCTCCACCCTATTTCTTCTGGCATTGGGCTCATGCTCATTTTTTCTTCATTTGAGTGCTCACATTCTGGCCTCCCTTCTGACTCTCCACATTGTTGCCAGTGTGATGGTTCTGAAATGGAAATATGGTCATTCCTCTGCAATTCACATCTGTCATTGAGTTCCCAGAGCCTAGCTTGAAGTAAAATACTTGTTGGCAATATATTTGAGAACATTTTTGATCTTACTCCTGCTTGCTTCTCAGACTCATCCCTGTCTGCCTACGAAACCTCTCTGCTCTGATTCTGAACTCCCTGTCATCATTCAAAAGTTCCATGAGTTTTCACAGCCCTGCAACTTGCATCTTCCATTGCCACTGCCTGGAATATATTCCCCTCAGCTCAATCCTGAAAAATATAACTCATTTCTCTTTTTTCACCTATATTTTTTCTTAAGTTCATGATTAACATTGCTATTTTAAAAAACCTCAATGCAAAAAATTTAATTTGCACACCATAAAATAATTTAATATTTCTGTATAAAATGTTCTTTTATTTCCCATTTCAGTATAACTAAACCATAATATCACATGACAGTTTTTCTCAGCTGATTTCACTGATTTTCCCCCATCAGATAAACAACTTACCTTGAGTTAAACACTTCCTCCTCTGCCCTTTGCTTCATGCCGAATAAAGCTCTAATAAACATCTTCAGGTATTGCATGTGGCAAACATTCTAACATGTCCAGGAAATTCTTAAAGCCAGAGACTCTCTTTGTTCGTTTCCATTCCCTAAATGTCTTGGATACTTGCTACATGGCAAGTACTCATGTAATATTTGTTTAGAGAATGAAAGATAGCAAATAATTAAGAATAAAGCTTGATTTTTTTAGTGTTATTTTGAAATTTTTTATCAAAATGACAGAACGTAACTATTCAGTTATACATTTATCCTTGGTCATGTTCTTGCTTAAATTGTGTAACTATTAACATACAGTTCACGCCAACAGCATTTTTATGTTCCTACATATTAGGTATTTTGTTGTTTGCTTGGGAAACTCAGATAAATACAACACTGACTCTTTATTCAATGTTTTCTTATTATAAGTGAGTGATGAAATAATAGTTTGTACTATTCACTGTACTCTGTGCCACCTACTATTTAATCACCTAATAAGATACTTCGAGGTGAAATTTAATCATCAGCAGTCTTATTTTGTGTATGTGTGTAAAATAATTTAAATGGATTCAAAATATGCATTGTGTTGTGGCAATATAGGTAAATTTATGTATAAAAATCATTGGATGTAATGGTTATTCAACTAATATTTTAGATTGATTGAATATATCACTAATATGAATGAGTAATTCATACTACTATAATCCTTTCGTTTCAGTTGAGCTCTCTCTATATTTTTCTGTTTTGAAGAGAATGGCACTTCAGTATAATCACAAAAAGAGTGAATAGATGGGATTGCATAGTCTCAATCAACCTACTTTTTACATGCAAAAAATTTAAAAACATAATTGTAAATTTCCTATATTTCACAGTAAACCATATCATTATTGTTCAAATCTTAGAGTTACAACAATATAAAATGTTGGTAAAATCAGTGTTTTGTTGAAATTATAGTAATTCATGTGAGATTTTTTAGAAACTGACACTAGTGAAAACTCTGAAGTAGTGTAGTTTTTTGGCATTTATTTTTCAAACTTCCAACTGGAAACTCAGTCACAAAGGACCATCCACAGAGCCACACACTATATCTACCCTGATTGCGTCTCATGATCCTTACTTCCCTGCCTCCACTGAAACACTGAGTTCTTAGTAGTAATTTTTCAGGGTTTTGATCTCTGATCTGTGCCTTATAATTTGATGAAAGTAATTTTGAAAGGCTAATATGTCAGGACATTTGCAAAATGTATTACTATGATTATTAGTTTCATAATGTTGCCATAACAAATTGCCACAAATTCAGAGACTTAACACAGGCATTATCTCACAGTGTCTTCACAGTCTGAAGTCTAGCTTCTTTGGGTCTCAGAAGGCTAAAATCAAGGTGTCTACATGGCTGTGTTCCTTTCTTGATGCTTTAAGGCAGAATCCACATCCTGGCTTGTGTGAGTGATTGGTAGGATTCACTTCCTTGTGGTTGTAGGGCTAAGGTCCGTGTTTTCTTGCTGGTATTGCCGGTTGGCTAGACATCAGGGATCTTTCTCAGCTTCTAGAGGCTGCTAGCCTTCCTTGGCTCCTGGCCCCATTCCTCCATCTTCAAACCAACAAGAGTGGGTCAAGTCCCTTTCATGCCTCAAGTCACTCAAGCTTCATCTCTTTGACTGATGATTCTGTCTTCCTCTTTAGCTTTTAAGGGCTCATATGATTACATTAGGTCCACTCAGGTAATCCAGGATAACCTTCCTAATATAAAGCAATTGATTAGTAACCTTAATTCCATGTGAAAGACTCTTCTCAGCAGTACCTGTATCAGTGCTTTACTGAACAGTGAGGAAACAAAAAATCTTGGGGAGATATTTTTACAATTCTGTCAACCACTTCATGTAATGATTTTTTTTTTCTTCTGGAAAGCATATTGAATAAGTTAACTAACTAAATATTGAGGATTTTTTTTTAGCACTTTATCCTATGATGGTTTTCTTTTTCAAAGAAAGAGTACAAACAAGGGAGAAAAACATAAAAGAACATTCTTCATTCTAAGTCTCTCTCTCTCTCTCATTCTCTCTCATCCTCTCTCATCCTCCTCTTCTCTCTTAGTTGTTTTGTTGCTGTTATAAGTTTTTCTTAAACATGCAGCTTCTGACCAATGCCATTGAAGGCCCAGGTACATTCTGTCTTCCTGCTTCGCCATTTTTAGTATGTGGATTCCATTCTCCCATTCATAGTATGGTTGATAATCTTCTAACAACCTGCCATTATTCCAAGCATAAAGAAGAAGAAAGGGTGGAAAAAACATAAAGTGCCTAAGGACAAAAGCATAACTGCCTGCCTATGGAGCCGCACCATTCTTCAAAACATTCCGAAAAGCTCAACTCAGTGACTTGTTTCCGTCTAATTGTTGGAACCATGCTACATTGCTTCCCTTAGATAAAAGACTAGGAAAACAGTGAGGTTGAATAGATTGGGTTGATGAACACCATTGTATCTGACACACTATCATCAGACAGAAGATAGTATGGTTTATATTTGAATATTTCTTGTCTAACATTGAACAGAGAAAATAAGGAAATTTGTGCTCATCTGACTGAACTGTGCCTTGGTGTCCTGAAATTAATTTTATGTGGATTGAAGAAATCAATAATCACTAAATTTCAGAATGGAATTTCAATTTTCATTTAGTAAATCCTAAACCATATGTAATATTTGTTTAAATTGTTTTTCTCAAAAAACATTGGAGTTTTTAATGTTAACTTTATGGGATTAAGCCAAAGATATCAAGAGTGTTAGAAATTCCATGCCCTATATATTGTGAAGTGTGGAATGGTATGAATATATGATCTTTTGTCTTATCACAAATTATAATAAGCTTTTAACTTGACTATCTGTTAAGTTCTGTAGCTTTTCTAAAATTAGGATTAAGTTAAATTTGAGCTAATATATTCTAATCCATGTAAAATTTACATATCTGATTTTGTGACTTTTTGTGACTATCCTTCAAATCAGCATTTCTATAGCAGAGCCTATCTACCAGCAACAACAAAATTTAAGGCATGTTATTTTGTACTTTCAGTGATCTTAGTCCTTGCACTTAAAAAAACTCCATATGAATATACGTTAATGGGAAGACTTTGTAATGTAACAAAAAAATCAACAATGTTTTTTTACTTCACTGTTCTCTTGTCTGGGTGGCATAGTGTAGATGATGGGTAATAAAAAAAAAAATGAGATTCAAAGCAATTATTTTCCAAACTGCTGGCATTGAAAAAATTGTAGTCATTTGGAAACATTTAGGGCTCTGAACCAAATGAACTTACTATTATATAAAATGCAAGAATCAAAATACATAACAGTAATCCCTGAATTTCAAGGGCAAATCACTTAGCTATAATAATTTTAAGTCCTTGAGCATTTATTATAAAACATACTGACAATGTGAATATACACCTGGCTATATATCTCCCAATAACACATTGATTTTCAGCTATTTCAATAATGGAATAGATCTCAGCATAGGACTGTTCTACGATAGGAGCAATCATTCTAAGTAAGGTATGTATTTAAGGTTATGTCAAGTTGTGAGAAACTTACTAAGTACTTCTGTTTAAAAAGTTCCCTGTTTAATATGTTAAAACTTTGTTTACAATATTCCAAGGGTATTTTATTCCAGAGGCCTTTCATCATAAAATATTTTCAGTGTAACATTTACTATTATGTGACAATTCAAGCAGGTAATACATACTTAAGAATTTACAGTTTGTCAGAGTCAGATGTGAAGTTGTCTTTCTTAGAAAGTGACATCTAAGAGAAGACTAATGTTCCAAATAATACAATAGTACTGCTATATACAGAAAAAAACACGTTCTTAAAACAACACAAAACAAAACAAAATTGGTAAGATGCTAGAAGAGCAGATACTTGAAGAAGGATGATTGCAGGCTGGCAACACTTCAGTGCAACACTGCACTGAAGAAACTGGAGGTGTCTGCATGCCCTGAAGGACTCTTTCTTCATGAACCCCATTGGCCTCTCACAGCAAAGGGTCTGAAAAATCAACTAAGTGCCTATGGTGATACAGACTGGAGAGGGGAACACAGTCATGTGGGTGGGACAAGTACATGCATCCTGATGCTTCCTCTTTATTTCCACCACAAGACAAAAGCTTTAATCAGAAAGAACAGTGACACTACTGGCCTTAGGGTATATTAAGGCCAGTTTTAACGAGCTTATATGATAGGTGAAACAATCATTTGAGGGTAGAACCTGATAAATTAGAGGTATATTCATTAAAAATATAACAATGTATATTTTAAATTAGCAGGAAATTACTACAAACTTTATAAGAGATGTATAAGTAATAAGTCAATAGTGGAGGTAAAATGATATACTATATAATGTTTATTTAATGCAAAAGAAGGCAGAGCAAGAGTATATAATAAATTAAATGAATACAAAACAGCTAGCAATTTAGTAAAGTTTTTATCCAACGACATCCATAATCACGTTACTTATGAATGGCTTAAATATAACTTTCTTAAGACTGCAATTGTCAGATTGGATCAGACAGCAAGATCCAATTCTACTGTGTCTATTAGAAATGCAGTTAATATATACTGATAAAGATAAGTTAAAAGTAAAAAGATGGAGAAAGATATGCCATGAAAATATCCCCCAAAACCTTGAATAGCTATGTTAATATCAGAAAAAGCCAGCTTCGGAACAAGGAATACTATCCAGAATAAAATGGGACAGTATATCATCATTAAGGGTCAATTCTCCAATAAGACATAATGACCATAAATATATATATATATTACTGATAACAGAGTATCAAAATAAATGAGACAAAAATGGGCATTAGTAAAACAAGTTGGCAGTTCTAAAATTATAATTGAGACATCAAAAATCCTTTCCCAGTAATTGATAGAACAAATAGGCAGAAAGATAGTAAGAGTGTAGAAGATTTGAACACTATCAACCAAATAGTCCTAATTGACATTTATAGAACAATTCACCCAACAGTAGAATACACATTATTTTCAAAGACATATGAATATTCAACAAGATAGGCCATATCATAAGCCAATAAAAATATCTCAAACAATTTAAAAGAGTAGAAATCATAGCTACATTTTAATAGCATAATAGAATTTAGCTATAAGTCAAACAGGAATAAATCTAAAAAATTCTCAAATATTTAGATATTAAACATCCCATTTCTAAATAACCCAAGGTTAAAGGGGAAGTCTAAAACCAATGAAAAAATAGTCTGTATGAAATACAGATAAAAATAGAACACATCAAAATATGAGGGATACAGCTATAGCAGTGCTTTCAGGGTCATTTATAGTATTGAATACTTATATTAGGAAAGAAGAAATGACTCAGATCAATAATTTAATTTTTCATCTTAAGAAATTTTTTGTGTGTGTGTGTGGTACGCGGGCCTCTCACTGTTGTGGCCTCTCCCGTTGCGGAGCACAGGCTCCGGACGCGCAGGCTCAGTGGCCATGGCTCACGGGCCCAGCCACTCCGTGGCATGTGGGATCTTCCCGGACCGGGCCACGAACCCGCGTCCCCTGCATCGGCAGGCAGACTCTCAACCACTGTGCCACCAGGGAAGCCCCATCTTAAGAAATTTTTAAAGAAAAATAGAGCAAACTAAACCCAAAGCAAGTAGAAAGAAATAATAAAGAATGGAGAAGAAATTAATGAAATTGAAAAATAAAAAAATCAATGCAAATAAAAGCATATTCTTTGAAAAGTTCAATAAAATTGACAAACTTCTAGTGACAGTGAGCAAGAAAAAAGGGAGAAGAGCTTCGTATAAGAATGAAAAATTTCAATATCAAGAAAGGAAAATAAAGGGACATTGTTACTGGCAACATCGGCTCTAAGAGGAGTCCCGTAGATAACCTGTGACCTCAGTGTTATCACAGAGTTGGATTTCAGAGTGGTGGATTTGGAGCCCTTAGTCAAGTTCATTCCTGGTATTTGGAAGTAAGTGAAGAAAATTCTCACAGTCACAACTGTGAAAACGTCGTTATAAAAATAAAAGGAATATGGGTTGTTCTAGATGACCAGAAAATTCAATATGTGATCTTTTATTAGATCTTGGATCAGAACTAAGAAGTAAAAACAACTAGAAAAATATTCAGTGGCATATTTGGGGAAAATTATTATATTGAACACATGACATAAATATTAAAGAACATTTTGTATATGAGGCTTAAATTTTCTGGATGTGATAACTACATTACAATTAGATAAAATATATTTTTTAAAAAATGAAATACAAGCTAAAATATTTGTGTGAAGTATCAGAAACTTAGTTTTAAATAATTGATAAATATGTAATCAAAATGTGTATTGTTGTGAGTGTATGTTTAGGTAGACCGAGGGTGAGAGATAAAGGATACATAGCAAATAATGAAACCTGGAAACTCTAGGTAAGGGATATAGGAATGCAAACTTCTAATTTTTGAAGGTCACATATTTTTATACTAGAATTTGGTTAAACATAACAACGGTTTACAGTACATTCTTATGGTTAGCAGTTTATAAAAAGCCAACCCACTTCACAGTTCTTATAATTTTTTGCTGTCATACTGTTCAAGTGCCTTAGCCATTATAGATCTGAACTCTTCACCTTCCACCTATACCTCATCCAAATGACACATAAAATCTTTAGTGATTGTACTGTTACATGGTGTTCTTATTGCTTTCAGTTGAGGGTAAAATTCAGTTCTGAAATTCCACCTTGAAGATTAGCATTCTAAGTACAAACTGGTAGCTTAGTCTTTCCAGAAAGCTGAGCCTGAGGCAGAGGAGTTATGTTCATTTCTAGGGAGCAGAAGTGAAAGACAAAGTGGCAAGGAGGAAGGGAGAGATGATACAAGTATAGATTATTGAACTGCCTACCACTAAGTAAGACAAATTGCAGAATACCATGATTACTCTCAAAAATCCATACTAGCTTCATTTGGGGTCCTTCTATTGGAAGGGATAAATAGGACTGAATTTACCAACAAATTACTGAATCCTACTGTTCAAAGTTTATCCCTTGGGACATTAACTCCCACATACTTTCAGGTTGTGCAAAGGAACGTGCCAAAAGAGGTCCCGTAACGGTTCAAACAAAGAAGTCATCAGGCAGGGAGTAAGAGGGGCACAGTATGGGCGTTTTGCAAAGTACTGTCAGCTTGTGCGTACGTGAAGATTTTTATGGTTCAGCCACAGCTTACGGTCACCCTGGGAACAGAAACAATAGACAGTGAGATGTAGAAGATCGGAAGGATGGAGTGTGCATGTGTGTGTGTGGTGGTGTGGGTCACAGAGGGAGGGGCTGTGGGTGGTGGAGGCTGGACTTATGGAGTCCTTTGTAACATAAAATAGCAGAAGGGGTGACTTGTCATTTCCAAGATTAGGCTGTAAAAAGACTGGTTTCCATCTTGGCTGCTTTCTCTCATGCTTTCTTGGATTTAATCACCATGTTATGCCACCTTGTCGAGTAGCCCTGTAGGAGGCTCATGTGTCGAGGGACAGAGACTTGACAACAACCACATGAATGGACTTGTAACTGGATTTATCCCTCCTCACTTTGAGTCTATAGGTATGACCAGAGCCCCAGGTGGCCTACAGACTATAATTTCAGTATTGATGTTAGGCAGAGGCACTTAACTAAGTCACACTCTGATCCCTGACTCCCAAAAACTGTTAGAAAATACATTTTTATTGTTAGAAACCATTAAATTAGGGGGTAATTTCTTACACAGCAGTAGATAATACACTCTTCTATCTCATTCCCCTTTGTGGTCTCTGCCTCAGTCACCAGGCCCTAGGCTCTCCACTGTGCCCTGTTTTCCCTCATGCCTGGAGCTTTCAAATAGTGCCACCCATGTAAAATAATATTCCGTAACACTTCTAGTTAACTGCAGCATTTCTCTAAAATCTGAACTGCTAATCACATGCCCCGTGGCATACATTAAAAGCTTTCTGTATTTTCTTGGGCTTCCCTGGTGGCGCAGTGGTTAAGAGTCTGCCTGCCAATACAGGGGACACAGGTTTGAGCCCTGGTTCGGGAAGATCCCACATGCGGAGCAAATAAACCTGTGGACCACAACTACTGAGCCTGCGTTCTAGAGCCCGCAAGCCACAACTACTGAAGCCCGCATTCCTAGAGCCTGTGCTCCACAACAAGAGAAGCCACTGCAATGAGAAGCCCTCGCACCGCAACAAAGAGTAGTCCCCGCTCGCCACAACTACAGAAAGCCTGCGTGCAACTAGAGAAAGCCTGTGTGCAGCAACGAAGACCCAACACAGCCAAAAATAAATAAATATATTGGAAAAAAAAACTTTCTGTATTTTCTTAATGGAACCTATCCAATTTGGAATTATATTTCTGTATGGTTATTTGGCAAATGCCTGAGATTACCAGTAAATTGTAAGTTTAATGAGGCAAGGTTTTGCTTTTTGTTTTTTTCACTCCGACACTCAATGCAGTGCTTGACACAGTTCTTAATTAATATGCATTTTTTCAATTATCATATGATTATATGAGAGGCATAAGTGGTATAAAATTTTAACAATTTACAGATACATTACCTAGAAAATTTTAGTAATGTAACAAAAAATTAAAATAAACAATGTGTTAAATTGGTGATCTAATCATATACCAAAATTACTTCTCCTAATAAAAATTGATAAGAAACATCATAGAAAGAAAAAAAAAAAAACTCTGTTGCAATAGAACAAAAATTTACATATTTAGAAATAACTCATTCAATACATTTCAGAAATTCAATAGATAAAATAGTGAAGCATTATGGAGAGTCTTCAAAAAAGATATGACTAATGGAAGTAAATACCTTGTTCTTGTATGGGAAGAATCAACATCAGAAAGGTGTCTTTCTATTAGTCATGTGATACATTAACATGGTACATAGTAATTATATAAATATATGTTGTTTTCAACTTGCACTATTAAAATTATGATTTTAAATAGAAGTGTCTAGCAGGGAGGATTATGGGAGAAGTCTCTGCTGTCAGAGAGTGCTGATGCTTGCTACTTACAGGACATAGACAAATAGCTTCTCTTTTCTTAGACTAAATTCTTTATCAGAAGTATGAACTTAATTTGTAGGAACTCAGATTTTTATAAGGATTATTAGAAACCATTAAAAGAAAGTTCATAGCAGACTGACAACTATAAAGCTATTAATTTGTTTGCTCTTGTAATTGTTATTATTACTATTACTCTCATAGTTAGCATTGCTGCAGCATTATCAAATCCGATTAACTATTTCTGTTGAGCTCTTTTATTGAGTGGTAAAATGAGTACATACTCTCTTGGAACAGTGTCTCTCATTAGAATTACCTGGGGATTCTTGTTAGGAATTTAGTTTCTTGTGAATCTCATTAGGATATTTGGAAATGAGGACCAGGAATGCACACTTTAAAAAGAAACCGAGGGCTTCCCTGGTGGCGCAGTGGTTGAGAGCCCGCCTGCCGATGCAGGGGACACGGATTTGTGCCCCGGTCCGGGAAGATCCCACATGCCGCGGAGCGGCTGGGCCCGTGAGCCATGGCTGCTGAGCCTGCACATCCAGAGGCTGTGCTCCGCAACGGGAGAGGCCACAACAGTGAGAAGCCCGCGTACTGCAAAAAAAGAACAAAAACAAAAACAAAAAAAGAAACTGAAGTGATTTTCCACCCACACTCAAGTTATGATTTGTAGAACTCACTGTATTACCTTTTGAATTAAAGTTACATTCTCTGTGGGATTTCTATTCTACACCCAATTTAAATCTAAGATATGTCTATTTCTAATTATTTCAAACCAATTAACTTTCCTTATTTACTAATAAAATTCACATTTATTTTATTAGTGTATTTTTTTCTTGCTTAATTTTTAAAAACACTTTTAATGTGGATGTATTAATCATACCTTTCATTTTAATTAATGATAAACTGGATTCCAGAAAACTGTATATAATTTTATTAAAATTAATCATAATGAAGTTAAAATAATCACATTTAAGAATGTGCATTTCCTTCTAATAGGGATTAGATTTCAACTGCTGTTTATATGTCCATGTATAACTCATAGAACCATAGTCTGTATTAAACTCTGATTGTTATTAACTGTTTTTTCTGTTCCCTCACTGTGATAATATTACCTAAAAAAAAAAGAGAGACTTGGGGTTTCAAAATGGCTGACTAAGGGCATGTTTTAATCTCTTCTTCCTTCAAAAATCCCATTGAGATTATAGAAATCACAAAATATAGTAAATAAACAGTTAAAGACTTGGAGGTCCTGAAAAACCAAGAGAAGTCCTTAGTAAGAATCAATTATTCAGTTATTTCTGAAGGATACAGAGCCAATAAGATCAGATTGCCTTGAGAGGATAAACCTAATCTGAAACTTCCACAACCCACTATAAGCAAAATTAAGACACGTCAAAATAATGTGATTTCAAACGTCCTTAAATGCATCAGGTCAAGAAATATCTGGGAAACTAGAGAAGACTGTCTTGTAGCCAAGTATGAAAGCTGTTAATTCTGTGCCAGTTACCTCTTAACATTTTCTGTATCTAGAGGATTTGTCCCAGAATACCTCTCCAAAGAGATCAAGTATGGCAGGTTCCCAGAGTGTTGGGAAGCTGGAAGGAGAAGCTGAGAGGTGTGCTGAGGAAAACTTCTGGTCATCACCATAGAAAAGGCTATTTCTTCCTGTTCAACAGAAAAACCAGACCAGACTCAAGTTCATAATTACAACCACAGCTAGAAATCACATAAAGTAAAAGTGCATCTGCAGTTTGGAAAAGAAAAATATTTAGTGTTGTGCTGAGTGAATAAAAGGAAGCCACTTAAACAACTACTATTGATCAATGCTAACTACTGTTATAAATTTACACAGGAAAATCCGTAATGACCAAATATCTGAGGGGAACATAGAAGAGGAACACTGGCTGGAGCTAATGAAAGAACTATCTATTAAGGAAAGAAATTAATGGAAAAATAAACACAGATAACTTAATAAATATGCTTAGTAATGTTTGAGAAGATAGCATTCCTGCAAAATATGAATATGAAACTTTTCCTTAAGGGAGCTTAGGAATTAAAATAAATGCATATGCAACCTCAGTAACATATATCCTACTAAGGGATAGAGAGAATATAAGAGCAAAAGGTATTTAGATAAATAAATAGTACAGCGTATCACTGAATTAAAAACAACCCCAAAAACCCTGTTAAGATTGATGGTGCTTTCATCTGAAACATTCAGACAAAATTAATGAACAAACAAAATAATAAACTGCTACAAACTCCTAGAGAAAAGGAATATTTACACTTTAAAACAGTCACATTTTCTTTATTATCTGATGAGGTAATAAAACGTATTGAGAGATGACCCCATTCTCCAAAACAATACAGCGACGTGTGCAAGTGTGGTCAAAAAAAAGATATTGCAAAAACAACTCTGTAACTGATTATGCAAGTATAAAAAAACAAATATATTGAAGAATATAAAAATTAAAAAATAAAGTACATACATATTTTTTTCAGAAAAAGAAAATCACATAGATAAGGTCAGTAAAACTGATAATAAATTTATATATAAAAAACTATATTGTATGTACATATATATGTAAATAGCAAAACACAGCTTATGCTAAATTGTGATAGATAATTTTATGTGTCAACTTGCTTGACTGGGCTGAGGGATGCCCAGATACCTTGTAAAACATTATTTCTGGGTATGTCTGTGAGGGTGTTTCTGGAAGAGATTAGCATCTGAATCAGTAGACTGAGTCAAGAAGATGGCCCTCACCAATGGAGAGGGGCATCACGCAATCCACTGAGGGCCTGAATAGAACAAGAAGGCAGAGGAAGGGTGAATTTACTCTCTGTTGGAGCCAGGAGGTCCCTCTTCCGCCCTTAGGTATCAATGATTTCGGTTCTCAGGCCTTCAGACTCAGACTGGGACCTACGCCATTGGCTCCCCTCCACTTAGCCTTTGGGTTTGAAGAGGAACTACATCCGTCACCAGTGTTCTGGGCCTCCAGCAAGCCAACTGCAGATCGCGGAACTTCTCAGCCTCCATAATCACGTCACCTTCATAAAAAAATTCTCTCTGCATATCTTTATATCTGCTGCAGGCTCTGTTTTTCTGGAGAAAACTGACTAAAACATAAATACTTTTTGACAACACTGCTTTGGAATGTAATGCAATTTAAGTACTAAATATTTGTATTGCAAAATAATACAAGTTCAATGCAATCACAGAAATAAAACGCTTTCTAGCTCCTTCAAGCAATGAGTTTTTTTATATATATATAACTTATTACATCTTTCCTCATGAATTTTAAAAGATACTGAAACCCAGCAGGACCCTATGGGGCTCCTGGGCACAAAAGCCTTTCTGTATCCCCTTCTCTGAGTTCCAAAGGCCAGGTTCAAACAGTTGCTAGTCAGGAGGGGGGGGATGCAGAGACAAGGGAGGAGCAGTCTAGAAACAATAGTACAGCCTTGAGGGCAGGGTCCTGGTCCCCCCCCCCACGCAAAGTATATTCACAACAATATCTTTGAGCTCTTCTGCAGAACTAAAATCCTTACCAAGTGGAAGATGTTAACTACTTGATGAAGCACTCTTCATTCCAGAGAAGGTAACAGTTTGCCCATCACCACCTGATGCCAGATGATATTTGGATTGAAGGAATGCACAGCCCGATCCTTATCAGCAACCCTGCCCCCTTGACAATAAGACTCTTCACAACCCCCTCTCCCTTTTTGGACACAGTTTTGAGGACATTATACTGCTGTGTCCCCCTTTGCCTGGCAAAGTAATAAAGCTATTCTTTTCTACTTCACCCAAAACTCTGTCTCTGAGATTCAATTCGGTGTCAGGGTACAGAGGCTGGATTTGGCTTCAATACCACGCACCCATACAAAAACATACATACACACAAACACATATGTAGATGTGTTTGCTGTTTACTTCTATAAAGAATGGAAGCAAACTATGTACAGTACTCTGAAACCCGCATTTCCCACTTAAGCAACAATCAGGATATCATGTGAGGACGGACATACAAGTCACATATAAAAACGGTAATATTTCTGTATTTATATGTACTATCATTTATTCAGCATTTTTACCATTTAAGAACGTTCATGTTGTTTGCTGTTTTTGTTTGTATATATAAAAACTTATAAACAAGAAGAGATATTTTAGATGGTAGGACCAACCCTTGGGTTTAGAGGTAGGGAGGGGAGAAGGATCAAGAAATTCCATGCAAAATGTATTGCTATGTTATAGGAGAAGTTATGCATATTGATATTTTTGTTATTTGTTTGTTTTACCAGGGATATATACATAGATGTTTATGCTGCAGTTAAAGTTGTTTTACATTTAGATACGGTCATTTCAGTTACCTGTGATGTCGAAAGCTCAGCTTCTCTGTACACCAGAGCCGAATCGAACCTCGGAGACAGAGCTTTGGATGAGATAGAAGAGGATAGCTTTGTAACTTTGCCAGGCAAAGGGGGACACAGGGGGCTTCTGCCTCAAAAAACTGTGTCCCCACCCAGGAGGATTTGATAAGGAGTTTTATAACAATGCTTCCCAAGGGTGGGGTTGCTGACAAGATTAGGGTGTGGGCAGGGTCTCAATGGCAGGTCTCCTAATCTAGATGAGCTTCTCTGCTCCCTTTAATCTTGCCTCAAGTGGTTTTCTTGGCTCCTCCTCCCTTGATTAGCAACTGTTTGAATCTGCCCTTTGGAACTCAGGGAAGGTCATGGAGGTGTGGGGCCTTTAGGGACTTTCCACCCCCTCACTTGTTCCCGTAAACCAATTCTTCTCCCTATTGTGCGCCACTCCTTCTCCCTATCGAAACCAATTCTTCTCCCTATCGTGCGCCACTCCTTCTCCCTATCGAAACCAATTCTTGGAGTTTTTCAGTTGACGGGGACTTGCCAGACAGCGGGTAATTTTCCAGTTGCCCGTAACAGGTATACGCCCTAACCGCCACAATGAACAGACAACTATAACGGCCAGAAGGTGGGACAAAAGTTCCTAAGCCAATGAATTCAAAAGTCACCACATTTACCCAATCATTGTGAGAATATACCCGCCCTATGAGTAAATAAACCTATAAAAAGTATGTGATTCCGCTTTTAGGGGTTCCCCATCGGCCTCCTGCGTGAGGTTCAGGGAACCCCGGTGCATCGGCTCCTAATAAACCTCTTGCGTGTTGCAGCGGCTCTCGACTCTTGGCGGTTCTTGGGCGAGTTGGAATCCCTCGTAGACCGTTTGGGTCTAACATTTGGGGGCTCGTCCGGGATCCCCTCTCGCCCCCGGGTCACAAGAACATCGGGAGTCGGAGGTATCAGGTAGGCTCGAGCCCAATTGTCTGTTTGTTTGTCGTTTGTTTGTTGCTAGCCGCCATTAGGAAAAAGCCGTGCGAACCGGCTTGCTGTGGAATCTGTATTGGACTCCTGGCTAGGCAGACGTGCCGAAAGCTGGTGTCCACGGGCCCCGGGGGACGCCCTGGTGGTCCATCTGGAAGGAGAAACAAATTTTGTCTCCCCTTCATCTGGTTCTGGCAGGTTATATAAGCTGCCATCTGAATTTGAGTTGGTTTCGGGTTTAAGTTCGCGGCGGCTGGTTCTGGCAGGTTATATAAGCTGCCATCTGAATTTGAGTTGGTTTCGGGTTTAAGTTCGCGGCGGCAATATCAATGTGTGTCTTTTGAAATTTTATTGTTTTTCTGTACTATTATCTTTCTTTTGACGGACGACAATGGGACAAACTATGACGACTCCTCTTTCTCTTACCCTAAGCCACTGGACCGAAATTAGGGCTAGGGCCCACAACCTTTCGGTAGAAGTAAGGAAAGGAAAATGGCAAACGCTGTGTACCTCTGAGTGGCCTACATTTCAGACAGGGTGGCCACCCGAAGGATCTTTTTTGTTAGATAAGGTTGGGCTAGTCAAGTCTAGGGTCTTTAACACAGGACCCCACGGACACCCAGACCAGATACCATATATCTTGGTCTGGGAAGATCTAGTTCTCTCCCCGCCTCCGTGGGTCCGGCCCTTTGTTTCCTCAACAGGCACGTCTGCATGCGCTCCAGCACAATCGGAGATATTAGCCCTGAAGAAAACCCCAGACACGGAAAAGTCATCTGCTGCCCCGGACCCGCCAAAGGCGATATATCCTGACCTGCAGTCTGATTTGCTTCTTCTAGATTCCCCACCTCCTTATCCTCCGGCCCTAAATCCCATGTCGCCCCTAGGACCCCCAGCTTCACAACCCTCCGCACCAGTAGGGCCACCTGTTATGGCGGAAAGGGGGGGTCCCTCGGCGGGCACCAGAAGCCGGAGGGCTGTTTCCCCGGATTCTACTGCTTTACCCCTTAGAGAATATGGCCCCCCCGATAACCACGGGAATAGGCCCCTTCAATACTGGCCCTTTTCCTCTGCAGATCTTTATAATTGGAAGATGCATAACCCTACTTTCTCTGAAAACCCACAGGCTCTTACTGCTCTAATAGAGTCTCTTGTCTTCTCCCACCAACCCACCTGGGATGATTGTCAACAGCTCCTCCAGACTCTCCTCACAACTGAGGAGAGGCAACGGGTTCTCCTGGAGGCTAGAAAGAATGTGTTAGGCGCCAATGGACAACCTACCCAGTTGCCTAATGAGATTGATGCCGGTTTTCCACTCGTCAGGCCGAATTGGGACTTTAATACCCTGGAAGGTAAGGAGCACCTGAAAATGTATCGCCAGGCTCTGGTGGCGGGTCTCCATGGAGCGGCCAGGCGCCCCACGAATTTGGCTAAGGTAAGAGAGGTAACTCAGGGGCCCCAGGAATCGCCAACCGTGTTCCTAGAACGCTTAATGGAGGCTTTTAGACGATTCACTCCTTATGATCCAACCTCTGAGGAACATAAGGCCACCATAGCAATGGCCTTTATTGACCAGGCGGCCCCTGATATTAGAAAGAAGTTACAAAGGCTGGATGGCCTACAAGGTTTCTCCCTTCAGGACTTAGTAAAAGAGGCAGATAAGGTATATTATAAGAGGGAGACAGAAGAAGAAAGAGAAGAAAGAAAGCAGAAGGAACAAGAGGCTCGTGAGGTAAGATGAGATAAGAGGCAAGAAAGACATTTGAGTAAGATACTGGCCACTGTAGTCAGAGGAGGAAACAGTAGAGACAGAAATAGACAGAAAGGGCGAACAACGGATAGAAGGCGGCCATTAGACAAGGACCAATGTGCCTACTGTAAAGAAAAAGGTCATTGGGCAAGAGAATGCCCTAAAAAAAGGAACGGGGGAAGGATCACTAAGCCTTTTCATCTGTACGTGGCCGAGAATAAAGGTATTGCAAAGGGAGTACTAACTCAGAAACTGGGCCCCTGGAATCGCCCGGTTGCGTACCTATCAAAGAAATTGGATCCTGTGGCAGCAGGATGGCCCGCCTGTTTAAAAATAATCGCCGCGGTGGCCGCTTTGGTCAAAGATGCTGACAAACTGACTTTGGGGCAGAACCTAACGATAACAGCCCCCCATGCATTAGAAAGTGTAATTCGCCAGCCACCCGACAGATGGCTAACAAATGCCAGGATGACTCATTACCAAGCCCTGCTGTTAAACTCAGATCGTATTAAGTTTACCTCAGCCACAGGACTCAACCCGGCCACCTTGCTACCCGACCCTGACCTGGAAAGCACTACCGTCATCCATGATTGTCAGGAAGTACTGGCTGCAGCACACCGTAGCAGACCAGACTTGATGGATCAGCCCCTCCCCAACGCCGACGTTACCTGGTTTACTGACAGAAGCAGTTTCCTAGAGGAAGGTAAGCGTCGGGCGGGAGCAGCCGTGGTAGACGGGAAAGAGGTCATCTGGGCAGCCACATTACCGCAAGGGACATCGGCCCAACGGGCTGAACTAATCGCCATGACTAGAGCATTGGAACTAGCAGAAAACAAAAAAGTAAACATCTATACGGACAGTAGGTACGCATTTGCTACCGCCCATGTCCATGGGGCCATTTACCAACAAAGAGGGTTGCTCACCTCGGCGGGCAAAGAAATTAAAAACAAAGAAGAAATAGTGGCACTGCTAGCTGCCCTCATGCTCCCCACTAAAGTCAGCATCATTCATTGCCCTGGACACCAGAAGGACAATACCCCGGTGACAAGAGGCAACAACATGGCAGATAGGGTGGCACGAGAAGTGGCTCTACGGGAAATCATACTAGAACTATCAGATGAGAGTCCTGGGAAACCAAATGATAGGGGAACAATTACCCCAGCCATAACTAAAGGAACATTATCTCCTCAACAAGCAAAATCCATGCTACAACAGATTCACAGATGGACACACTTGGGAACCAAGAAGATGGTATCCCTATTACATAAGACAGGTTATGATACCTCTGGATTAACCAAAATAGCTGAGCAGATTGCACGAGAGTGCATTCCATGCCAACAGGTAAACTCCCATAAAGGAAAACTTGAGGTCGGAAAAAGGCTCAGAGGAGACCGCCCAGGAGCCTATTGGGAGGTCGACTTCACTGAAATATGCCCTGGAAGGTACGGTAACAGGTATCTTCTAGTTTTTATAGATACCTTCTCAGGATGGGTAGAAGCTTTCCCGACGAAGAAGGAGACAGCTACTGTGGTGGCCAAAAAGATCTTAGAAGAAATTTTCCCCCGGTTCGGGGCACCAAAGGTAATAGGATCAGATAATGGTCCCGCCTTCGTCGCCCAGGTAAGTCAGGGTGTGGCCAAATACCTGGGGACTGATTGGAAATTACATTGTGCCTATAGACCCCAGAGTTCAGGACAGGTAAAGAGAATGAATAGAACTCTAAAAGAGACCCTAACTAAATTGTCCATAGAGACTGGCGGTACAGATTGGACGGTGCTCCTTCCCTTAGCCCTGTTCCGGGCTAGAAATACCCCCTCCTGCTATTATCTTACTCCATTTGAAATACTATACGGGGCCCCACCTCCTCTTTTTACGCTAAGGGAGAAATTAAGTCCTGACTGCCAGAATAACACTGACTTATATGCTAGGCTGTTGGGACTCCAGTTGGTCCAAAAGGAGGTGTGGTCCCAGCTGGCAGAGGCTTACCGATCAGGAACACCAGCAGAGGCTCATCCCTTCCAAGTCGGAGATTCCGTGTACGTCCGTCGGCACCGAACCCAGACTCTAGAGCCTCGGTGGAAAGGACCATACATCATCCTGCTCACCACCCCCACGGCTATAAAGGTAGACGGCATCGCTGCGTGGATCCACGCTTCACACGTGAAGGCCGCACCAGCATCTGCAACATCGGAATGGCGAGCCCAAAAGACCAGCAACCCGCTCAAGCTCAAGCTTCTGCGATCATCAGATTTATAACTTTAACTTTGTTACCCCTACTGACTGTGAGTAATTTTAGTCCTCACCTGCCCCAGCGTTTAACCTGGCAGGTAATTTCCCAGACTGGAGATGTAATATGGTCTGTTAACAATATCGCTCCCCCATGGACCTGGTGGCCAAACCTTTTTCCTGATGTTTGTAAACTGGCCATAGGGGCTCCCGGTTGGGATTTAGAAGACTATTATGATCAACATAATGTTCCAAAAATTTTATCAACTAGAGCTGATTCCTCCGGAAAGGGTTGCAAAAACGGGATTCGGAGGACTGGGCTCAGAGCTCCTGCTTTCTACATATGCCCCGGGTTCCATCGCCACAGGTCCCTTAATTATAAATATGGAGGAACTGAAAACTTTTATTGCAAAAGCTGGGGATATGAAACCACAGGAGACACCTATTGGAAGCCCACCTCTGGCTGGGACTTTATTAAGGTGACAGCCAATTATACACACCCAACCAACCCCTTAACTTATAGGCCTGAATGTACTAAATGGTGCCATCCCCTTAAGATTTCTTTTAGTGAACCAGGAAAAAAAGATAAAAAACTGGATAAATGGCCATTCATGGGGAATCAGGTTTTATAAAGAAGGATATGATGATGGATTACTAATGACCATCAAACTAAAAATTGAAACCCCTACTCCAGTTCCTATAGGCCCCAACCCTGAGATAGGGCACTCTTTGCTACCTTTGGCCCCTCCCACAGCGTTACCAGAGATAAGAAACCAAACTTTTGAGCCAAAAGGAATGACAATCAAGCCCAAGACCCCCCGGGACCGAATGCTGTCATTGGTCCAGGCGGCTTTTGAGGTTTTAAATGCCACAAACCCGGAGGCTACCAAATCATGTTGGCTTTGCTACGCTGCTCCTCCCCCTTATTATGATGCTATAGGATATAATTCTAATTATAATAATGTTAACACTCCAGATCAATGTCGATGAAAACAAGAAGAAAATAATAAATTGACCCTGGCCTCAGTATTAGGAAACGGTACATGTGTAGGAACGCCCCCCTCATCCCACCGACATCTTTGTGCCAATTTAAGCCTCCCACAGGGCTCAGGGTATCTCCTCCCTCCTCCGGATGGATGGTGGGCATGTAACACAGGATTGACCCCCTGCATTTCTTTAGAGGTCCTTAAAGCTTCAACCGATTTTTGTGTGTTAGTTCAGCTGGTCCCCAGACTCATTTATCATTCAGATTCATCCTTTCTAGATAAATATGAGGGCAGAGGAAGGTTTAAGAGGGAACCCATAACACTCACCCTGGCTGTACTCCTAGGACTAGAAATGGCAGCCGGGGTAGGAACGGGTACAACAGCCCTCATCCAACAACCCCACTATTATGATGCCTTAAGGCAAGCTGTAGATGTTGACCTCCGGGCGTTAGAAAGTTCCATAACTCAGTTAAAAGAATCCCTCACCTCGCTTTCAGAGGTGGTAATGCAAAACAGGAGGGGATTAGATCTGCTGTTCCTTAAGGAGGGCGGACTATGTGCTGCACTAAAAGAAGAATGCTGTTTTTATATTGATCATTCTGGGGCTATTACCAAAACTATGGACAAACTTAGGGAGCGCCTGGACAAAAGACAACAGGAAAGGGAAAATCAAAAAGGATGGTTTCAATCATGGTTTGATAAATCTCCCTGGCTTACTACTTTAGTTTCCACCTTGTTAGGGCCCCTCATTATTTTATTGTTGCTCTTAACTTTTGGACCATACATTCTGAATCGCCTGATAGCCTTTATTAGAGAACGCATTAGTACGGTACAAGTTTTAATGCTAAGGCAACAATACCAAAACTCGCAAAAAGAAACTGAAATTCCATGATTGAAATTAGTTACAAAAAAAAGGGGGGGAATGTGGGGCCTTTAGGGACTTTCCACCCCCTCACTTGTTCCCGTAAACCAATTCTTCTCCCTATCGTGCGCCACTCCTTCTCCCTATCGAAACCAATTCTTCTCCCTATCGTGCGCCACTCCTTCTCCCTATCGAAACCAATTCTTGGAGTTTTTCAGTTGACGGGGACTTGCCAGACAGCGGGTAATTTTCCAGTTGCCCGTAACAGGTATACGCCCTAACCGCCACAATGAACAGACAACTATAACGGCCAGAAGGTGGGACAAAAGTTCCTAAGCCAATGAATTCAAAAGTCACCACATTTACCCAATCATTGTGAGAATATACCCGCCCTATGAGTAAATAAACCTATAAAAAGTATGTGATTCCGCTTTTAGGGGTTCCCCATCGGCCTCCTGCGTGAGGTTCAGGGAACCCCGGTGCATCGGCTCCTAATAAACCTCTTGCGTGTTGCAGCGGCTCTCGACTCTTGGCGGTTCTTGGGTGAGTTGGAATCCCTCGTAGACCGTTTGGGTCTAACAGAGGCTGGAGTCTCGCCGACAAGAAATAGGGGACATAAAAGAGACCTCCGTGCAGGGGAGCCTCAAAAGGGCCCTGCTCAGTTTCACACGTACCATTTGTAAAGAGAGGATAGACATTTTTAAGTATTAGAGAAAAATAAGAACCATAAATATAAAATACAAAGTATTTCTAGAAAAGTTTTTAAATTGGAATACAAGAAAATGCAGAAATAAGGGAAAAAGCAAAAGAATTTCAGTGAAAACCAGATATAAGATGAAGTATATTATGGATCATAATAATTGTGAATTGATATAAAGCATTAAAAGACAAATTTTCCTAGACTGACTACTTAAAATTCTATCACTATATTATTTATAGTAGACAAATCAAACCCAAAATTTAAGACATTTAAAAGTATCTCCATTTATAGACCTGGAAATTTTAAGCAAGATTAAAACAAGATTTTCAATGTAAATCTCAGTCAAAATAGAATTTATGGTAAAAATGCTTTAAAAATCAAGGGGTTTGCTTTATATCAGTAAAAATTATAAACAAGAACAGAGGAACATCACAAGTGTGTAAAACTTGCACAATATAACACACATGTGAATGAGGGAAATACTCTAAAAAGTGGAATAAGAAATAGAAAAGTCTAGCAGTTAAGACATACTTAAGAATTTACAATTTGTCAGAGTCAGATGTGACGCTGTCTTTCTTAGAAAATGACTTCTAAGAGGTAACTAATGTTCCAAATAATGCAATAGTGTTACCGAGTCCAAGCTCGCTCTGCTCGCCGCACGACAGGCCAATAAATCGAGACAGGAAGTGGTGAGGCAAGGAAGAGCGATTTCATTCAGAAAGCCGGCAGACCGAGAAGATGTCGGACTAGGGTCTCCAAAAAACCATCTTATCGGGGTCTGGATGCCAGTTTCTTTTATAGAACAGAGAGGGAGAGGAGGTGAAGAAGTAAAGTAAAAAGGCCATTTATCTTGCAAAATAGGAGGAGATGTGTTAATTTCTTCTTATCTGCAGCCATTCAGCTCCCTGTGAGCTGAACAAAGGCAGTTTAGTTTAACATTCAGGCAGAGGGGCAGTGTTCCTTGAGGCAGGCCATTATGTATGACACAATAATAAAAGCAATGAAAAGCAAAGGTTTAAATTCAAAGAAACAGATCTAACCTGGAGTCCAATTTAGCTCTTCACCGTTACAACAGTACTGTTACATACAGATAAAACAAGTTCTTAAAACAACACAAAAGTAAACAAAATTAGTAGACACAGCAGGACGCTGGTAAGAAGAATTTAGTTAGAAGGACAGACACTTGAGGAAGGTTAATTGCAGGCTGTGAAACAACCCTGCACTGAAGAAACTGGGGGAGTCTGCATGCCCTGGAGGACTCTTTCTTCATTAAATCCATTGGTCTCTCACAGTAAAGGTCTGAAAGATCAACTAGAAATGCTTATTAGTGATGCAGACTGGAGAGGGGTGGGACAAGTATATGCATCCTGATGCTTCCCCTTTATTTCCACCACAAGACAAAAGTCTTAAGCTAAAAAAACAGTGACAATGTTGGCCTTAGGGCATTTTAAGGCCAGTTTTAAAGACCTTATATGACAGGTGAAACAACATATCACCTATAGGTAGAAACTGGTTAAGTAAAGGTCTATTAATTAAAGATATAACAATGTATATTTTAAATTCACAGGAAATCATTACAAACTGTATGACATGTAAGTAATAAGTCAATAGAAAACAGTTTTGTTCAAATATAGCAAAGCAAGCAAAAAACTAAGAGGAAAAAATAAAGAAGGAATTATATCATAATAAAACTTGGTTTTACTTGATATTAAAAGGTATCTATCCATACCCCTCTATATATTAACCTATAATATATGTGTCTACGATATGAATAACATTCGATCTATTCAAACATCTATGTTTTACACACATAGAATATGGGCACTAAGAAAAATCTCACTAAATTTGCTTAAATGGCAACCATATGGATTATGAGCTGATGAATATATAATATGATAAAAATAGTTCTCAGAAAGACATTGATGTTTCAAGAATTAACTAAAAACCAAGAAATAAATTAGCTAAGCCCTCCATCAAGAAGATAACATAAGAATAATTTTTCCAAGGCATAAAAAGTTTCTGTAACAATTCAGCAGATACTTGGCTTAAAACAAGCAAAATGTGTTCCACTTATTCTCTCACAGTTCCGTCAGTATTACTTAATCTGAGTCATAGTGGCGGCAGGGCCATGGCCCCCCCAGAGGCTCTATAGGAGAAGTTTTTCCTTGACTTTTCCAGTTTCTGGTGGCTGCAGGCATCCCGTCAGATATGGCCCCATCATTCCAGTGTCTTTAAGTATCTCTCTGCTCCATCTTCACGTTGCCTTCTCCCCCATCTGTGTAAAATCGGAGTCCCTTTTATAGGGATACATGTGATGGCATTTAGGATAATCCAACATAATTTTCTATCTTAAGATCTAATTTAATCACATCTGCAAATACCCCTGTTTTTTTGCAATATAAGGTAACATTCACAGGTTCCAGGGATTAGGATGTGAATATTTTGGGGGGAGACATTTTTCAGCTTACTACGATGCAATTACAATATTAATAGATACACAGAGATATAATACTTTAATTTTAACTGGTATTGAAAATATTTTTAATGACCATAGGAAAGGATTAGAAAAATGTTTCCTTCAACTGAGAATGTGTATAGAAACCATCACCATCATTCTTCACTCAGGCACTGTGATAAGACAGATAATGCAAACGAATGAACTCTAAATCTCTGAACAAATAATAAATGTTGCTAAAAATCTACTGATTCTACTAGAGAGTCAAGGATGTCAAAATATCATCAGGATAGTATTGGTCATATTTTAAAGTCTACACGTTACCCTGAATCAGGCCTGAGGAACTAAGAATTCACTGGTTATGGAGCAGAATTCCATTAGTAGTGGTCATAAATAAGTAAATAAATAAGTTTTTCAAATATCAAACTAAGCTTTCATACTGTTCATTGATCTCACGGAACTAGCACCTGATCCTCTGAGATATGGTCTCAATCTCATTAAGTTGAGGCAGCTGCCATTCCAAAGAAAATAAACAGAGAGGAAGAATATATTCTATCTATAGGAGTATTTTAAAAGAATGCCCATCAGAAGCTCTGTGGTTTGAACAAGTACAAAAATACGGCTATTACATTTAACTGGAATAAGGCAGAGTGAATCAGTTTCCCAGTTCTGAAATGTTAAAGGGCAGACATTTCATTTTATTTCTTCCTGGCTTCTCTACATTAAAAAAATGATTCCATTCTTGACAGACGGCAGCAGTAGAAGGCCTTGTTACAATGCACAGTCATTCTGGTGAATGACTTTGATTACCCCGGGTCCTGGTGCTGTGAAAATCTGGTAAAAAATATAAGAATAGTTTCTTTTTAGTAAAAAAAGGAAAATGCCAGGAAATTTCTCTTAAAAGAAGAAAACTCCCTTCCTATGGAAGTGAGAGAAAAAGCTGAAGCATCCTCATTTTACACAAGGTAAATGCTTTAATGAGAAATGGATAATTTTGTTTTTGAAATTTGAAAGATATACTTTCTCTCTCTTGTTTTTTTTCTTAACTTAAATCAACCTGAAATTTTATATGAGTATATAATTTATCTTTAATTCTTTAAGTTGAGTCTGTTTTAGAAACAACAAAAGTTCTTTACACAAGACTTTTTAATATAATTAAGATTTATAGGACTGAGCTCTATGAGTTTAGGACTGATGTCTTTTGAAAACTTACAGAAATTCCATAGCTTGGAGAAGGACCTGCCCCTAAATCAGTGCTCCGTATATATTGTTGAATGAATTAGTGATAATTTATATTTAGTTTGGACTAAATGACCCTTGAGTAAATGAAAATTAATAAAATAGGTTGTTTTATTGCTAGCTCAAGTCTGTTTCACAGTGAGCCCAGTGAATATTAGATAATATATATTCTGCAACTATTGTGATGCATTTCTAAGTGGTATCCTATTTCTCAATAAAGGATGTCCTTGTGGTTAAGTGGCTTTCATTGCTTTAAACAACAAAATCCAGTACGTGAAAATGATCGGTGTTGAATTAGTTCATGGTACACCATTATTAGAAACATTTGGGCTTCCCTGGTGGCACAGTGGTTAAGAATCTTCCTGCCAATGCAGGGGACACGGGTTCAAGCCCTGGTCCGGGAAGATCCCACATGCCGTGGAGCAACTAAGCCCGTGCACCACAACTACTGAGCCTGCGCTCTAGAGACTGCAAGCCACAACTACTGAAGCTCACGTGCCTAGAGCCCGTGCTCCGCAACAAGAGAAGCCACCGCAATGAGAAGCCCGCGCACGACAAGGAAGAGTAGTCCCCGCTCCTCACAACTGGAGAAAGCCCGCGCACAGTAACGAAGACCCAATGCAGCCAAAAATAAATAAATTAAATAAGTAAAATTAAAAAAAAAAGAAAGAAGCAATCGAAAATATGCTGAAGTTCATAGGCTAAAAACCTAACTTGGAAAATAAAAAGTTAGATTGTTTCAGGAAATATACCGGGACTAACATTTATTTGGTGAAGGGAAATTCTTCTTTCAAAACTGCAATAGTGGCAGTACTTTGAGCTATCGGCTATTCACTTAAAAGTGAATGCATGTTATATTTTGTTTATTAACAAAATGCACATAAAATATTTCCTCCCACACCTAATCACTTATTAATAAGATTTTTTTATTATCGTATCTAAAATATTAATTTTATTGATTGTAGTTTTTGAATATGTCTGTTACCCAGTGGAATAATTTTCAAGTCACTGCTAATGTGAAAATGGGCCCAGTCTCACAGTTATCCAAAAATAAGCCCCCAAACCCTTAAAGTATAACACCAGTGACCTTAATTCTTGCATTCAGACTGAAGTATACAAAAGTCTGAAAAACGAGACCCATATTAGAGAGACACATCACACCATTTTAATTTTTTCCAAATAAAAATCTAAAACTTTTTCAAATACACACACATATACAGGTGGGGGCGGGGATAAGGTGGTACCAGAGAACCTCTTTAAAGGGATAGATCATGAGATTGAAAACATTTCATTGAAAATTTTCTATAAATAAAGAAGACTCACATTGAACTCACTGCTGCTTTTACATTTTTACTATATATAATATTGCCAACTTTTTCCATAAAATGAGGCATATGATTATATGTATGTTGAAAATTGTATATAGTAAATATATAAGATTTTTTGATAGTTGCTGATTTTAAGAATTTCTTTTTCTCTTTCATTTCATGTATACCTATTTCTTACATCTTATAGTTGCAGTTATTTTGACTTTCTCTTGAGATTAACTTAGAAATAAATAACTATACTTCAAATTTTAAAAAATCCTATAAGATTTTTTAAGATAAAAATCATTAAAAAACATTTGTGTATGAGAGTCTCCTCCACTGAATATCAGAATGTATGAAAAACCCACTCTGGTACAATTATTTGGAAAAACAGAAAGTAACTTCTTAAAAATAAAATAAAGAAAAAAGGCATAAAAGGCAAAAGTTTTCAGCCCCAAAGTAACATATTTGTTAAAAAAATTATTGCACAAAACAAAAAAGTATAAGGAGAAATAATCACATGTAATAGCACTAGAAATAGTCAGTGTTAAGCTTTTGTTTGCTGTCAAATAGATGCATTAGTAAAGTTCTTAAATTGTGTGATAAATAGTAGGAACTATAGGAATGTTTGTCCTTGCTGTTGTTTTTGTTATTACGTATTTTATCTAAATTATAAGGTTTTTTAGATTTATCTTGTGTTTAAGGCCCAAAGGTTTAGAATATATCATATAGTTATATAATTAGAGAGGTCTTACTAATTTGTATGACATTTTTATTATTCACTATTATCCATTTTCAGAAGGTTTGTAAATTATTCAAATAGAAAACTAATTGGGCAGTATACTTCTTGAAATATATTCTTGTTAACAAACTAAGTTACAGCAACTTAGTCATATTAATGCAATACCCAATGTTTGTAATATTATGGATGAGCACTATGTGAGAAAAATACATTTTAAAATATTGTAAAACCACTAGTAAATACAGAGGAAAAGTACTACCTTTTCTTAAAGTTAAAATTAGAAAACAGAGCAAGGGCAAATGTTTATATAGATACCCACAAATAAAAGTATTTGGAAAATAATTGAATCTGAATTCTAACTATACATTACATAAGGTATTACCTATACATATAAAGTATTAAGTTACATTGAATATTCTAAAGTCATTAGTTTGATAACTTAAAAATTACCTATGAAACAACAAAGAAAAAGCTCAAGTTATACATGTGATGGAGAATGATTCAACTCAAAGCTCATAGATAAGTTATTTAAGATCTGGATGAGGATGAAAAAAAGTCAAAGCAGAATGCAATCTTTGCTACAACCGAGGTGATAATTATTATGGGACTTAAGATGGAGAGATGATCATTTATATCAGGGGATTTAGTTGGGCTTTAGGATGAAGGAGGGAATGTCTGAAATGAAATTTGAGAGGACAATATCATCAGGGAGAAATTTCGGTAAAGTAGGTTAAACAACTATAGAATGTAGATCAATCAAGAGGGAAACACATACATACGGAAAGCATGTTGCGGAAGTGAAAATAATTGTGTTGAGAACTTTTTTGTTTTTATTGTGGTTTCTAGTTGTTATAAAATGTCCCTAGGAAATTAAATGTGAAATGAAAATTTTTATCACTGGATAGGAAAATAGACTAAATATAATCACTAACACACAGTACTTTAATATAGATAAGGCTGCATTTGAAGTGTTTCTCATGTATTTATTTATTCTTGACAACAGATATGAATGTATTATCTCCATTTTACAGATGAGGAACAAAGACCCAGAGACATTAAATAGCTTGCTCAAGTAAACACAGCCAATAAAAGGCAGATGTATTTATTTTACCCAAATAATCTGACCTCAAATCTGTGCTCTTAACAATTACACTAAATACTGTTTCTCAAATTTTTAAGAGCAATGTCCTTGAACAAATATAACAACACTTCAAATTCTCATTGTTCTTCCACTTATGAATTCAAGCTATGCCATTTGGTATAAAAATTTATTTTTCCAAGAGTATCAAACTTACTAGAAATCTTATAAATATTCTTAAATATTTATTCTCAGTACCCTCTCTGTTGTGTTCTTAAACCTGAATACGTGACGTGAGTGGAAAAATGACAAACTCCTTTCTTTGAAGAGTAAGGAACATGCAGATAAATAAGATTATATTTAGAAATTCATCATTCCTTCTCCTATTAAATGGAAAATAATTATTGATAAAGAGCAGAGTGGTTGTTGCAAGAATTCAGTGAAATAAAATAAAACAAAATATATGAATAAGAATAAACAATCTGAACTATATATACTATACATGCCAGGTACTAAAGAATATATGGATTTGATTCAAATCATGCTTTATTCTTTCTATTTTATCTTGGACTATTTTTGTTCATTTACGTTGAAAATAATTTTCCAATTATTTATTGAAAAAGTACTTGAGTATACTCGGCAGACAAATTCAGAAAACTTGACAAAATCTGTAAACATTGATTTAAATAAAAATATCACCCAAGAGTTCTTTGAAGAGAGTCATAACAAATGTTTGGGTTCTGAGTCAGCCTTTGGTATTTGTTTTCTTTGACCACCCTGAGATCACTGATTTTAACTATCTTCTGAGGTCTGGAGAGTGAATATCTCTCAGCTGCCCAATTTGTTCTGAAAATGTTAGCTCTCAGAGAAAGCTTCATCTTTCAGACCCCTTTTTCACATTACCCTCTAGCTGCCAATGCCACGGTATATATACTCCTAAGAGATGACCCAAAGTTTCTAAGATGTCTTCTAAGTAGCTAGAAGTGAATATCAGAGATAGTCTCTCTCTCTCTCAATCACACACACACACACACACACACACACACACACGCTTCCACAAACACTGAGCTTGTAGTCAGTAAATTGTAGATTGGTGTAGTATTTGCAACACTACTTATCTGATTTCTTCCTAAAGATTTTAACCTTTACAGAGTATCAATCCTACGTAAAGTTGTGAAAGAATCAAACCATGCCTTTAGTGCCTTTGGTCTGACAGAGTATTGTTCCTTTTTGAAAGGCAGCTTATTCTAACTCTTCTGTTACTCCATGTCCTTCATGTGCTTCTCCTCCTACGAATCCCTCCAGCCTGCCGCATTGACACCTACATAAAGATCTGAAAAGCTCACTCCCAAAAATGTATGTTAATATCTTACCAGCTTCAAAGTAGTTCCTATTTTATGTGTGTTTTGCATTTTCCTATCTTCCATCATCACATGTGCTAGAGCATCATCCTTTGCTCCCTGAACAATCTCAGCATTTTTGACCATATATGTATGAGTTTATATCTAGACTCCCTATTCTGTTTGTTTATCCTTATGCTAATACTACACTATTTTAATTATAGTAGCTTTATAATAAATCTTGATATTATGTAGGGTGTGTTCTCTTCCAAAATGGTTTTAGCTATCTTAGATCTTTTGTATTTATATATAAATTTTAGAATCAGTTTGATTATTTCTTTGTAAAAAGACTACATTAAGTCTATAGAACAACTTGGAGATAACTTCATAATATTGTTTCTCCATTTATTTTAGTTTTCTCTAGTTTATCTCAGCAATGTTTTATAATTTCTAGTCCTCAGCACTTACATATATTTTATCAAATGTATCACAAAGTATTCATTTTGTTGATGCTACTCTAAATGGTATTTTTAAAATGTTCAATTTCCAATTTTTCCTTGCTAGTATATAGAAAAACAATTGACTTTTGTATATTAATATTGTACTCTGTTTCCTTGCTAAACAAATTTGCAAGCTCTAGTAGCTTTCTAAATAGATTCCTTAAGATATTCAATGTACACAAACAGGTCAGCTGTGAATGAAGAGAGTTGTATTTCTTTCTATCCAATCTACACAGTCTTTATTTCTTTCCCTTGCCTAATTCCACCAACTAGTATTTCTAGTTTATTTTTGAATAGAATTAGTGAGAGTGGAAAAACCTTCTTGTGCCCAAACATAAGAGTAAATTTTATAATTTCACCATTACATAAAATATTAGCAGTAGCTTATCCAGTTTAGAACGTTACTTGTTATTCCTAGTGTTTACTGTTTAGGTCTATGATCCATTCTGAACTAATTTTCTGTTTGATTAAGGTAAAAGTTGAGGTTATTTACCTATTGTTTCATATGGATATCTACTTGTTCCAAAAGGATTTGTTCTGAAAGCATCCCTTTCTCCACTGGCATTTTTGTTGAAAATTAATTAACCATGTATAAGTGTATCTATTTCTTGATATTCTGTTACATTAATCTATATTTCTGTACTTACACCAATACCATATCAATGTGATAAAGTATGTTTAGAGTAAATCTCGGAATCAGGTAGTACATGTGTTCCAACTTTTTTTTTCTCTTTGAAAGTCATTTGGGCTTTTCCAGGTCCTCTGCATTTTCACAAAATATTTTAAATCACTTGTCAATTGCTACAAAAATAATAAATATTTTTCTGCAGTATTAATTTAGATTGTGTTAAATCTATAGATTGATTTATTAATGATGACATTTGGAAAAGTCCATTTAATAAAAAAATTCTCATGCCTTCTTGTAATCATTATCATACTTCACATAATGTATATAACAAATAAAACATATACAACAAAACAACCTATAGTCATTGGTATAAAATATTATGATCCATCAAATGACAATGAGGTGTTTCTAGAATTTGGGTCAGATGATGACTCAAGGGTTTGTTTGCTGGCCTTAGAAATTATGTGGATAATTGAGGACATACACACAAACACACACACACACACACACACACACACACACACAATTTGGAAATGTAACATAAAATATCGTCTTTCAGAGCAATCTAATAAGGAAACATACATTCATATCAAATTAAACAAACTAAAAGATTAGGCCAGCAAAAGAAGTCATCACTTTCTTAGGGAAAAAAAAGCATGTATAGATGAAAAGGGATAAGTAAGAGGAATATTGCAGTTGTAGATCTCATTATAATGTGGGAGCTGTAGGCAAGAAATATTTCACAGAAGCAATGAGCTTCCTGGATTACATACTATGAGTTAACTTTGTCATAGCACAATAGTTTAAAAATCCTAATTCAAACTCATAGTCTTTTGATAGTGTTGAAAATTCATTTGGTGGGAGTATGGATAAATTGACTTTCAATTAAGGAAATTACTACAACAATTCCTTTATAAATACTTAAGAGATTTAAGTGTATCCTAGCATTTTTGCTTATTTGGTACTGCTTATAATTTTGCATTTATCCATTATTAATACATGGAACGCATGAGACAGAAAACACCCATACTCATTAAAGTTAGAGGTAATGTACATAGGCAGGGTTCCAATTTTTATTCTACGGATAAGTTTGAAACTTTGCTTTTGCCATTTTTCTTTTATTTTGTAATTGTAATTGGACTTACCTCAATAGGAAAATGTTTTAAACTTGACTGCAGTTTCCATATTCTCTTAATTTTTCTTTGCATTTTATTTGATATATTTTTCTCAAAAAACATAGTAATGGTTTAAATGTAAATAATTAAATATACCATTCATTCTTGTTAAACATGTTTGGGAATTAAAAATGACTGTGCCCATTGGCTCCTCTTTTCTGGCCAAGAGTTCAAACTGAGTTGCCCCTACCTACCTTTCCATCCAGAAAAGACTTAACACCACATATCTCATTGATTCCAGGTCTTTTACCCCAAAGTCTATAAGGCTATTTCTTAAAAATTCCCTGACTCACTGGTTAAAATATCTATGAATTGAGTCAACTCTGCTAGAGACAGGACTGTGGGTTGGAACAAGGTTTAATTCTGAAATTGGGGACTTCCCTGGTTGTCTAGTGGTTGAGACTCCACACTTCTACTACAGGGGGCATGAGTTTGATCCCTGGTTGGGGAAGATCCCATATGCTACGCGGTGTGGCAAAAAAAAAAAAAATTCTGAAGTTTAAGAGGTTGGGAGCAGAAAGGTATAAGCACCCTTTACATCGTTGCACAATTCCTTTACCTTCCAGAAGTAACTGGCTACTTGATCAAGAGCCTTGAACCTGGTGCGACATAAAGGAGATCTAGTAGCTCAAACAGGTGGCTTTGGAGCCTCTATCCTTGTCAGAAAACTTGAGGGAAACACGTCTGGAACTTTAGCATAGATACACAGGTATCCGGTTGCTGACTATGTGTAATGCAGGTATTCTCTTGAAAGAGAGATCATTTTGGTAACCCTCTGCTAAAGCATTAACAAGAAAGAGTCTCTGATATACATCTATTCTTTAGCATAAAAGAACCACTTTTATTGCCCCTTTTCATTAGTACTGGTACATAAACTTCAATGTAATATAAGGTTGCCTTTAAGTAGGCATGAATTTTCACTGTTTCATATATTTTTCATTATAACACTGTCTTCTTCACATTCATTCTAACAGTAGTACAGGCCTCTTGAACTTAAGTCTGCATGTTGCCGAACATTGTGTAAAAACCTAGTTTATATACAGACGAGAGCAGCAAGATTCTCACACACGTTTCTTTTCTGGATGTGAAAAATAATTAATTGTCCATTAAACACTCCCAGTGTCCATTACTCCTGGTATGTGATTGTACTGAACAACTCTGTATTTTTCTGCTTATTGTTTTATCAATTCTCACGGGTGGGTGGGGTTGAAATACAATTTATGCGCAGCTATACTTTATCACTTTTTCACCATTATGAGATTAAAAGGTCAATATTCTAAAGGTCATAACTGACAGGTTATTTGCAATATTTTTATAGATTTACAAGAAGAAAAATTAATTTGTTGCATCTGTTCACACTAGAAAAACTGTTTTTGGAAAACATAATTGTAAAAGTCTTTCCTGTAGTAAAGACTCATAGTTCTGCTATTTTAGGTATGGCCTATAGTCTCAATAATATTGTGGGGCTTGGAATGTAAGTGTAACTAAAGGCACAAATTCTGTGCCTCAGATAATCATAGGATTATAAAATCCTTAAATAGTTTCTACTTTGCCCTCAATTTTATCTTACCTACCTGTCTGATAAGCATCATGTTTTAGCCTTGGTTTCCTAGAAAGCAGAACATGAGGAAAATCTTACATATTCAATTATTGTTGGAGGAGTGGTAATCAACTGAAAGCAAAAGTGTAGAAAAGGAGGGATAGGAAATAAAATGTCATGTTTTATCAAACTGAACATAGTTTCAAAAAAACAAGTACGATTGCTCAGTTATGGAACATCTCTATGAGATTACACAGCACCACATAGAGCAGTTCCTTGAAGGAAGAAAGGAAAGACCTTTCTGTTTGTTAGTTGCTTTCCACCTTCTGTCTCTTGTAATCAAAATCTTTGTGAGGCGTTAATTCACCTAAACTGGGCCACTAGGAAGGCAGGAATTTTCAGTTGGACATGAGTCCAGCTCAGGTGGACTGGATGCTGGAGCTGCTGTAGCTCATGCCTTGGAGGGCACACAGGTGGTCATGTCTAATATCCATCCCTGGTCCTTTGGCACCCTGGGACAACTTACGGTGTTCAGAGATGAGAGGCAGTCACTGGAGCCAGGATTTTAAAATCATTGCCTTCACTCTGGAAGTGAGGGAAATGAATGAGACCCAAGTAACTATGAGTGGTGTATTGACTCGGTCTGTAACAGTTTACCCTTCATGCCAATTCAATAGCATACACTCTTATGATATACAAATCTGTTATTAGTAAAAGAGGCCCTGAATTCTATCTCAAGAAAGAAGGAGCAACTACAATCCCTCAAGAGTAGAGGTCAATGTCAATATCCTTCAATATATTCCTTGATGTTACAGGTGATCCTAGAATCAAAGTTGATATTTATCTTATATTTCCTTTACCATTCATTCTAGATTTCACTCACCTTTGGACAACATTTTTATTCTCACTCATTTGTCTGATGGAGTGATGAGAATTTCATCTCTTGAGGCATAAGACTGTTGATAAGAATTTTCCTACTTCTACCACTCAGTTTTCAAACCTTTAACTTTCACCAGACCCTGTTAAGTCTCTTGCTCTGCAGTTCACTAGGACCTAGACCATTTTGATGTTCCAGAAAACAACATGCTGATTCACTATATTAGTGATATACTCATTAGACCAGGGAAGCAGTAAGTAGCATGTAGTCTTATCTACTAAGACACAGGCAAACCAGAGGGTGAGAGATAAAGTTTCAAAGATTCATCCATCTGCAGTTATTTGTGACATTTATGTGAGTCTAGTGCTCTGTGACATTAGAGGAAATTCTCCTAATTTATAATACTTGTTATACTTTGAACTTCCAGCCTATAAAAAATGAGGTGTGGTTTTTAGTGGACCACTTGAATTTTAGAGGGCTTGTGGTTACTCTTCTGGTGTTTTTATGTGGTATTTTAGAAGATAACTTGATTTGAGTGAAGCATAGAGAGGGTGCTACATGATATTGCAGCCTACCACTTAGGTATATAATCCAGCAGATCTGATGGTAATAAATATATCTGAGGTAGGTAAGGATGCTAGGCAGAGTTTTAAGGGATTCTCTACAACCAGAAGTTGTATAGATAGAGGTGGAAAAGACAAAGGCCTGGTTGAAAGTTTGGCATGGTCTAGCGCCACTATGGAAAATTAACTACTATCTCATTGCAGTGCCCCCTCTCTTCCTGGGATGACCCGGGTTTTGGTGATGGGAAATACTCCTAATAGGCAAAGATACAAGCAATACACTTAGTTATCCAATATGTATGTCTGATGTGTGGAAATACTCTAAATTCTGTGCTGTGGTAGAGAACTCTGCCATGAAGTCAATGGCCTGAAAAGAATAATGCAAGAAGCGTAGGGCTAAGGAGTTCTAGGGAAAATACATATGGATTATTTAGAACACTTTAGTAAGGGCTGGGTTGGAGACTACAGAAAGAGTAAATCATGATTATTCTCCCTACCATGGGAAAGAGGAAGCCATGGAGATGGATGGCTATTCTTACTGATTCAAGCAGCGAGCATTATAGTAGAGAAAGATAGAATCTTCCATTCTAAGCAATTCTGAATATTAAATTTGCTCTGGATATAGATTTGGGCTCTCCTGTTCTCAATTCACACTTTTTCCCAAGAACTAAGTAAACTATACCACCTATACACTGAAGACCCCCAAATTCAGTATTTGGGATCATTGGAAAGTGGCCGTATTTTCATAGAATATAGTGATGGAGCAGACAAGGATGTAGGAGGACTATGAAAAAAATGTACAAATTTGGAGGCCAGTCAAGAAATGTGAGTATTTTAAAAAGGAAAAAGAGTTCAACTGTATTGAATGTTGTTGCTAGATCAAATAAAATTAGATATCAGATCTTAGCAAAGCGAAATCATTTGAGTGTTAGGTGCAAAGCACACATAGAGGTTGGTTAAAAAGTGAGTAGGTATGTAGGTGAAGGCATCCTGAATCCACTAAGAATCTTTACAAACAATATTCCATTTTCTAGCAATATTTTTTTACACTTTACACATTGACATCAAGCATAATTTTGCCATATCTTAAATGATGACTGCTAATCTACTTCTTTTTTGTTTTACTAAAACCATTTACCCTTTTATCTCCTTCACTCCTTACTTCACTGACTTTTGATCTAAAAAAATAAAAGTGAATATATCATGAGGCTTGACCCATTGCCATTTTCCTACTCTATTAATCTCTCTACTTTCTTATCCTGTCACTATAGATCCATTGACTAACCAAAAAAAAAAAAAAAAAAAAATGCAAGTAACTAATTAAGATAGTGTGTCTATCATTTTACCTCTTATTATTTCTTTGTATCTTCATAGTAATCCTATAGGATTATCAATTTCTTTACTCTCATTTTACAGATGAATAACCTGACACTCAAAGTCACAAAATACGGAAATGGTAGAAGTGGGTTTCAAACCCATTCATTCTGATTCGATACTTGTTTTTTGATCACAGCTCTCTATTAAACCCTCACTAATCATTTGAACTACCCTTCTGTTCAAATTCCTCATAACTTAAAGCTTCCCATGAATTAGCTATTGAAAGATGTCATTAATATCGAGTAACCTCTATGTCACTTCTATCCTCTTTCTCAGCTCTTGACCTTGCCTTGTACTTCACTAGAATTATTAGGGTCAGAAGACACAAGATAGGAATTTTCTTTGTCAATCACATAGTATTTTTTATTCAGAAACTCAGCTACATGCTTCCTTTTCCTCAGTTCCAAAGGCTGGGTGCTCATTTCTTTTGCAAGCTTATATCAACTGTCTCTGCATTGGATTCTATCTTCTTCCATCTGTTTCAGTACTGAAATATTGCCCTATATTTAGGACTTGCTCTCTTCTACATTTTTAGTTCTCTTATCAGTTGCTCTTTTCTCCGTATGTATAAAAATACTTAAGTATTTCCCATAGTGGTTAAAAAATAAATCAAAAACAACAACAAAAATATTCTCAAACCTGTGTACTCCTGTAACCATTTATTGAAATAAAGAAATATCTAAAGCTGCCTAGTAAATGTAGTCATAATAATCAATGCCAAGATATATCCAAAGTGAAATTATTAGACCTTTTGAATAAAGAAAGAGTCTTAGCATACTCAAGACAAAATAATAATAATTTATTGAACTACTATGTGTGTGTACCCAGTTTATTCCTTATCATTCCATTGTGTGACTGTAGCAAAATCTGTGTATTCATTCTATTACGGATGGACATTAAGGTTGTTTTCATTTTTTGGCTACATTACATGTAGTGTTGATACCAATAGTTTTGTTCAAAGTTTTAGGTAAATATGTATAGTAATTTCTATAAATAGGTTACTTATCTAACAGTGGAATTGTTGGGTAATATGGAATAATATTGTTCAGTTTTAGTACAATACTGACAGTTTTCCAAAATAGTTGGGTCAATGAACACTAGATGTTTAGTTGTTCCATAAAATTGCCAACACTTGATACTGTTTTTCTTTTCATTTTACCTATTCTGTTGAGTGTGAAAGATTTCTTAAATTCAGAAACCACTAAGCATAGAGGAAAAAAAAATACAAGTTTACCTACATAAAATAAAGACGTTCTACTTATCAAGAGACACCTTTAAGAGTCTAAAAAGGCAAGCTTCAGCATGGGAAAATATATTTTCAATTCATATATTTGTCAGATATACATAAATATTTACTAAGAAATTGAATAAATTTGAATTTATTCAAATAAATTTCTATGAATAAATCATAGAAAAAATGAACAAAACACTTGAACAGGCCTTTTACAAGCAAAGATATCCAAATAACCAATACATATATGAAAAGGTGCTTAACTTCCCTAGATGTTGGGGAAAAGGCAAAATAACACTTTATACCAATCAGAATGGCTAATCTGGAAAATATTTTCTTTTGTTTCTATTAAGTTTCTGGAGTGATACCAATTAGTCATATCTTTAACTTTTTGAGTTTGTATTTCCTTGACTCTATGAGTAACGTAAATTTAAAACCCAAATCCTACAAAATAGCAGAATTACCATGTATGATTTTTCACGAGAGCTTGCCTTGCATTCTCCATCTAGCATTCAGGCCATTTTGGAAGATTTCTGTCATGTAAACAAATGCACTTTTTATTTCCTGCTGACTTTTCCATAAAGGTATAACCCTTTCAAAGTCCCAGTTTCATCCAAAATATCGATTCCAGCTGACCATCTTGTGTCAGTACAAAATATTGTCTCCTATTCCCTCTAAGGCTATTCAACCTTGGGATCTGGGATAAATATACCATCATAGGCCTTCAGGGAAGACTTGATTTCAGGGGCAGTTTACTTGTCTGACTTTCCACTTATTTTCACTGTCAGCCTCCTACCTCCTGGTTTGGAACTAAAAATGTTAGCAGTTGGATTTGAGTCTGAGCTGAACGTGTCTGCATATCATCCAGACTGAAAACGTGTCTGAAGATCAAATTGCTGCATGAGAATATGTAGAATGAGGAGAGACTATAAGCTAGAAAAAAAAAATCTACTGGAATGTTCACATTTAAGAGGCAAACGGAGAAAAATTAACAAAGGTGAAAAAGAAAGAATAGAAGAAATTAAAAGTAGGAAGTTTTCTCAAGATGTTTGTTAATGAAGAAAAGGAGAGAAATAGTATGATAATTCGTGTGAGGTTTGCTAATAAGCAGGATTTTGGTTAATTTGATGAGACAAACATGAAGAACTGCTGATGAGGAGGATTCTTTTTGAAGGAGAAATATGGAGGAATTTACGAAATATGGAGGAATAAATATTCCAAGATTGAGTCATTGTAAAATGTCTCTCTTTAAGGAATGATGTTGGATCTATATGATTGATATCTGACTGATATTTTACATTTCCATGTATGGAACAGTATGGATCATTGACCAAATAAGTTGTTCCAACTTTAAACAGAAATTTTTCTTAGTCCTACCAGTTCATAGAGATCATATTACTCATCTCTACTCCACTGAAGAAAGCCATTGCCAATATTTGCATATCTAAAGGATTATTTGACCATATGCCTCTCTTATAACTCTAAGCTTGCTCTCCTCCAAAAAAATGGCAAGATTATTTCTCCAGTTAATTAATTGATAAATTTGTCAGCTTCTCTCTTTTTCTTCTCCTTTTGTTCTCTTCAATTCCCAAAACTGTGCCATCTGCTATGCACAAAAAATTTTGCTAATATTAGCTATCTACTACTGGTGGCTACTTATGCATAGCTACTCTCCAAAAATTTCATGCCTAAGCCATGCTAATGATACATTTATATATATTTTTTATTTGCTTTGCAAGTGTATTCAATATGTCCTTATTGTTAAATAAAGTGGACATTTTTCAACCCTCATTTTCTTTGGACTCTGAAATTTTTTCATATCTATTGCATAACATTTTCATAGTTATATATGTACTTCCAGTGCTGCCCATATTACTCAGTTTTGTGTTCTGGATTCCCCTCCCCTAACTGTATTCCAATGCTGAGGTTGCTCATTTAATCTCGAGACATCCCTTCTTCTTAAGATGCTTAACATTCTCAGATGCTTAAATGGTGATGATAGTGACGGCAATAATAGCTAACATTTGTGAATATGTATAAAACTCTAGACGTATGACAAGTGTCTTGCATATAATATCTCATTGAATTTCCACAATGATCCTCTAAGATCAATGTCAAGAGGTGCCACTGCAATCCCACTTTTGCAGGTGAAGAAACTGAGGTATAATCCTTTGATTAGGAAAATTGTTTGTAAATGGTCAAGCTTTTAAACCCAATTTATCCAGTACCTCTGCTTGTCTATAAGGCCATTGTACTCACATACTTCCTTTATAGCCCAGAAATCTTATTTTTTCTACTTGGTAATATCTTGCAGACAATTGGACAGCTCCACTCAAATTTTACTTGTCCCAAACTTAACTTGTGATATTATTCCATCAAAATCTCTCCTATTCCTGAATCTCTTTCTTAGTAAATGGATTGACATTCCATTAATACAGTTATCATGCAAGACACCTTTGCCCACCTGTCACAAAGCACCAAAAATTCTTTATTCTCCCTCCTACATTATTTATTTTCTCCATTTCTACTGTCACCTCTTTCCAGCTGCCACTATCTTTCTGTTAACTGCTGAAGTGACCCTTAACCTGTTGATCTGAATTCCTTTTTTTTTTCTTTCTTGCTTTCTAATCCAGTATTCAGACTGCAAAGGAAACAGTTTACAGAAACACGAACTCATCCTACTGTTATCACATGTAAGGTATTTCCACAGTTTCTCTTTTCTACTTAATAAAACTGCAAACTAAGAACATGATCCCTTCCTACTCTTTTAAGCTCATTCCGTAGCAGTCTCTTCCTCTCTTTATATTCATGCTGAACTTTCTTTTTCAGGAGGCCTGGGCTCTAGAAAGTTTTTCATCTGTTAAGAAAGTCTTTGCTTGCTTCCAAATGCACCTTACCCTGTGTTGTGTTATACCTCCATGTGATATATTTTCTTGGCATATTTTGACTTTGCTTAGAAGAGAGTAGGAAATTTGCCACGTGTTCAAGACACAACTTGTTTCAGCCCAATCCTAGAAAATGTGCAATTTCCATGTGTATGTAAAGTAGGGAGGAAATACATGGCTAGCCTAAGGTAAATTGGACAAAACAATTACAAAGTAAACTGGCAGAAAGAGGGCCGGACACTGATCTCCCCAGTTCTTTGTAGGGGGAGTGTATTTTTCTCTTGACCATATGTTTTCATAGATGTTAATGATGTGCTTTCCCTTGTTCTTCTTCTCTTCATCCTTCACCTCCTCTGTCTTCTCTTTCTTCTCCATTTCTTCTTATTTTCCATTTGAACTAATTTCTTTAAAAAATTCACGACATTTCTCTTCAATATATGTAGAGGAAATCTGAAATTCATTGAGAAAGAATTTAGGGACATTGAAATAGCTCCCACCACTCACATTGGAGGTCTAAATACAAAGAACTTATCTGATATCAATGGATTTTTAATGTTTTGTATGAAAATTAAAAACTTGATTCTCTCCATGCCCTTTTCCCTTTATCTGTCTTCAATTTCTACAGAAGAGTGAATCTATGAAGATTTCTCTTTAGTCTCTGATATTAGTTTCATTTCACTCACATTTATGTTTGGCTACGCTCATCACTTTACAAATTATTGTTATTAATTAAATTTTATTTCATGTAAAATAATATACAATGATTTTTTTTTCTTTTACTTTAACTTTCCCACCTCCTCTTGCTGTACATTGTAAGATACTCTCTCATTCTACCCATTATGCCAACAATATATTCTTCCAAAGTCTTAATGGAAAAATGTATCATTAAAACACTTTTATTACCGTTATGCAAAAAACATTGTAGGACCTTATGCAACAAGCCACTATACATAGTCTTCATACTGAATTAAGCTGCATTTTGACAGGAAAAAAGAAACGAAAAAGAATTTCCTTAAGATAGCGAGAGATGTCATTCCCTTCAGACCTGCTCTACAGTTTTCAGTGGGGAAGGATTTTATTCTCCAGCATGGACTTTGACATTCTTTCTACACCAGCTTTTCAGTTGAGATGATAGTACTAGATGTTTGGGGAAGTAAGTTTACTGTTGGGAAATACATTTATATGCAAACCTATGTCTCCCCCCGGCCCCCCCCATTACATTAAAGAAAATCTCACTAAAAGGGGCTTTTTGGCAAAGAGTAAGGAAAATTCTGGTTTTTGATCATCAAACTTGATATATTGATCAATACTTGAAAAGACAGCTTAAATGATTCAAAATTTGCGTATGTTTATACAGGATACATACCCTTACCTCACCTTTGGCACTCAAAGTGACAGTTAAGGAGATTAGCAAAGAATAAGTGCTTGGAATGCAGTTAAATGCAGCATAAGTGGATCCTTTTCTATAACAGTTTTAATGGTTACTTAACCTACATATGACTCCATTTCTCCTACAGAAAAATAGGGATAATATTTATCATTCATAAAACTTTCTACTATGTTACCCCATTAATCTCCTATTGTTTTGTATAACCCTGAGAAAAGCTCTAGACAAAATACAGAGGCTGTGATGCTGGCACTCAATTTTAGAGACAAAAACTGATATACCCAAAGGCTTGAGCTATTGCAATTTAAAGCTGTTACAGGAGTTGCAATCTTTCACAACAAGCTGAAACTAAATAACCTGGACTTTTGCCTCACTAAGTTATTTAAAAATATAATACATTAGTATATAAGGACACACCAAAGCAATCAATATTTTGTGAAATTTCTGGACTGTAATATGGATTTTGAACAGTATTAGTGTTAAATGCATTAACTTTAATGAGGAACTTAGAAATAGTCTCTTAATAACCTTATTGGGATATGACTACTTTTAAATGGCTTTTACTTTGTCCTTGGAATTCATATGATGCATGTGACAGTGGCTTGTTTAGTGTTAACAGAGGATTAGATGAAGGAAATTAATTAAAGCTTCCTAGCAACGTTTTCCCCTTGAGCTATTCAGTATGTTAAAGTGGTGTGACAGGGTACCATCCTTTCTCTAAATCTACTCATTAAATAACTCAATTGGGTTTAAACACACATCCTTTTTTAAAAAAATTAGACCATAATTTTTCTCCCTGCCTTTCTAACCTGACCCCTTCGAGCCGCTGCCACCTCTGTGATTTGTAATTACCTTTTAGCTTCTAATAATAGGATGGCCACAAAGTGTGTCCATGTGTTTCAGAGTCCACCAATTCACTTCTTGAGACCTGTCTTCAATTGAGATGACAAATTTAAATAGGTTAGAGACATTTGCTTAACTAATCCCCTGGACAAATAAGTATCTAGAATGATTTCCTATATTAGATGAAATACAAGTCTATAAATCTTTTTAAGCACTGCTCATGCCGCACTTGAATACTTGTAATAATAATCATTTTTCAATTTTATGTTTTAGAAATAAATAGATCTATTTTGGCTTTAAATTCTCACAAATTGTGATTTTCTCTGTTTTTAAGACATTGTTATAAATGTATTAATTCTTAGCTATTAAAAACAATTACTTATAATACAAAATAAAAATAATATTTACCAGTATTTATTGTTTGTGGATTTTTTGATGATAGCCATTTTGACTGGTGTGAGGTAATATCTCATTGTATCGATAGTTTTGATCTGCATTTCTCTAATATTTAGCAATGTTGAATATCTTTTCATGTGCCTCTTGGTCATCTGTATATCTTCTTTGGAGAAATATCTATTTAGGTCTTCTGCCCATTTTCTGTTTGGGTTGTTTGTTTTGATGATATTAAACCACATGAGCTGTTTATAAATTTTGCAGACTAATCCCTTGTTGGTCACATCATTTGCAAATATTTTCTCCCATTCTGTGGGTTGTCTTTTCATTTTGTTTATGGTTTCCTTTGCTGTGCAAAAACTTTTGAATTTAATTAGGTCCCATTTCTTTATTTTTGTTTTTATTTCCATTACTCTGGGAGATGGATCGAAAAAGATATTGCTGCAATTTATGTCAGAGAGTGTTCTACCTATGTTTTCCTTTAAGAGTTTTATAGTTTATGGTCTCACATTTAGGTCTTTAATCTATTTTGACCTTATTTTTGTGTATGGCATTAAAGAATGTTCTAATTTCATTTTTTTACATGTAGCTGTCCAGTTCTCCTAGCACGATTTATTGAAGACACTGTCTTTCCCCCATTGTATAGTCTTGCCTCCTTTGTCATAGATTAATTGACCATAGGTGTGTGGGTTTATTTCTGGGCTTTCTATCATATTCCATTGCTCTATATTTCTATTTTTGTGCCAGTAGCGTATTGTTTTGATGACTATACATTTGTAGTATAATCTGAAGTCAGGGAGCCTTATTCCTCCAGCACCATTTTTCTTTCTCTAGATTGCTTTGGCTATTCAGGGTCTTTTGTGTCTCCATACAAATTTTAAAATCCACAAACAATAAATGTTGGAGAGGGTGTGGAGAGAAGGGAAGCCTCCTACACTTTTGGTGGGAATGTGAATAGTACATAGTACAGCCACTATGGAAAACAGTATGAAGTTTCCTTAAAAAACTAAAAATAGAGCTACCATATGATCCTGCAATCTCACTCCTGGGCATATATCCAGAGAAGAACATGGTCTGAAAGGATACATGCACCCTAATGTTCATTGCAGCACTGTTTGCAATAGCCAAGACATGGAAACAACCTAAATGTCCATCGACAGAGGAATGGATAAAGAAGAAGTGGTACGTATATACAATGGAATATTACTCAGCCATTAAAAAGAATGAAATCATGCCATTTGCAACAACATGGATGGACCTAGAGATTGTCATACTGAGTGAAGTAAGTCAGACAGAGAAAGAGAAATATTGTATGATATAACTTATATGCGAAATCTAAAAACAAATGAGACAAATGAACTTATTTACAAAATAGAAACAGACTCACAGACTTAGAGAACAAACTTATGGTTACCAGGGGGGAAGGATGGGGGGAAGGAATGGTTAGAGAGTGTGGGATTGACATGTACACACTGCTGTATTTAAAATGGATAACCAACAAGGACCTACTGTATAGCACAGGGAAATCTGCTCAATATTATGTAACAACCTAAAAGGGAAAAGAATTTGAAAAAGAATAGATACATGTATATGTATAACTGAACCACTTTGCTGTACACCTGAAACTAACACAACATTGTTAATCAACTATACTCCAGGGAATTCCCTCATGGTCCAGTGGTTAGGGCTCTGCACTTTCACTGATAAGGGCCTGGGTTCGATCCCTTGTCAGGGAACTAAAATCCCACAAGCCGCATGGTGTGGCAAAAAAACAAAACAAAACAAAAAAACTATACTCCAATATAAAATGAAAAGTTAAAAAAAATAATATTCACGGAGGAAAACTTTATCTTCTTGGAAAAAAGAGAACATTTGACTATAACAATGACATATGAAAAGTAAACTAGAATATATCTTTTGAGTTGTATTAAATTTGATGTTTTCAGGTGAACAAGTACAAAATCCAGAGTTCCTTATTTTCTAATCTCCGTCAAATAAAAAGCTCAAGCTTTAAAGTGTTATGATACCTCCTCTTTTGATGTCAGGGATGAAGATAAAAAGCTCTCCCTCTAAAATCAGGGTTAGACTGTGCAGTCTTTCTTCTTTTTCTCATCAAGATATTATTCTTCTACACACAATTTCGATGAGGAAAACCAACCTGGATAAAGGAACATGACTTCTGTTTAAAATAATTATTTAGGAAATTAGAAATAGATGGTCAATAGCATGGTTGAATTAATAACACTCTGTTCAAAATAGAAATAAAACGTGTTCACACAGATAAATATAACTATTTTAAAATATCAATATTATAATTAAACATGTACTCTGTGTGCACACAGGCATATGTGCACTTTCATACACACACACACACACACACACACACACACACACACACACACACAAGGACTGTTTATCCAAATTGTTAACATACTTTGCTGATTGCATTGTGGTAATAGCTCTGTGAGAAAGCCAGTGTTATTATTCCTCATTAAATTGGACTATATCATCTGAAAGTAAAAATGATAAAGCTGATCGCATTGACAAATTTTACCTAATTTAAAACACTGATACACCAATATAAAAAGCCACTGTTTATATGGTTAGCACATTTGTTAATCCATTATTTTAATCATTATAGGATTGACAGTTTCATTCTTCTGCAAGCCAGACACATTCGATTTTTGAATCAACCCTTCTAATAACTCAGATGTCTAAGATTAAACATTTAAAATAAGTTACAATGCAAATTTGACCAAGTGAAATGCATTTGGTGTGTTTCAGGATCATAACAATTAAGAGATGATAGCTATTGTTCTAAAATAAAATTCTATGAAGGTAATATTTAATGAGATTCAGAAATATTATAACACATTCACGTAAAATTTTACTCCATCATTAGTGAGAAGCATAGTAATTCAACTGTCTTAAAGCATGTACATAACATTTTATTGCAGAAAGGATCAGAAACATTTAAATTCTCACTGTGCATAGTAATGAAAGTTGTATTTTACCTAACTAAAAATGTGAACTGCAAAATTGCAAGATTTCCTGTAGGAAAATATGATACCAGTTTCTCTGTGGAGTTTTTGATACATTGGTAAAGAGTATAATTACAATTGCAAACAATTTTTTTGCTTGGACATTAAAAATAAAATAGTTTACATAAATAGCAAATAATAAGAGTTTTGTCTTAATTAAATCACCTAGAAGTTCTGTCCTTGTAGTGTCTTTTTTTTTTTTTTTTCTTGTGGTACGCGGGCCTCTCACTGTTGTGGCCTCTCACGTTGCAGAGCACAGGCTCTGGATGCGCAGGCTCAGCGGCCATGGCTCACGGGCCCAGCCGCTCCGCGGCATGTGTGATCTTCTCGGACCGGGGCACGAGCTCGTGTCCGCTGCATTGGCAGGCGGACTCTCAACCACTGCGCCACCAGGGAAGCCTCCTTGTAGTGTCTTTTAAATAGAATGAATCTCAAAATAATTCCAATGAATAAAGATAATCTCTTATGACATTCAAGTGCACCATTTATAGTAAAATTCAGGTAATACGTTGGCAGCTGGTAGGAAGCTCCAAACACAGAAGTATTTCCACAGGGTTTGTTTAGATTTAGGTGGATTTCCAACAGTCACTGTGATTTTAATTCATCAGTCCTCTACAGTGGGATTTCTGAATATATAATCTGTACAGCACTTTCATCAGAATCAGCAGGAGTGCTTATTTCAAATGTGAATTCCTAGGTCCCATCAGAGACCAAATGAATCAAAATCTATGAGGCAGAGCATGCATTTGCATTTTAATGATTTGTCCAAGTGATCCTCATGCACATTAAGTTTGAGAACGCATGTGCATCCTTAAATCCAAGTAAAGAATATATGAAATATATATCAAGTAGTTCACAGAGTTGTTAGTCACAAATAAGACCAGGTGAGCAAATGCTGTAAAATAAAACAAATAGTTTATATAATCTGACAATTATAACCTATTTCACAAACTTTAAGTACAAATGAGGAAAATTAAAAGGCTCAGAGTGTGCCAAGGTCACAGACCTTCTCTTAGCCTTGGTGATTTTCAAGCTTGCCTGACGAGTCCCCAGGAGGACTACAGATACACTATAGATAACAATGTCACAATACAATCTACTGAATGAGAATCTCTTGGGGCAGAGGTCTGATAACCATTATGTTTAGCTATTTAGTCTGGTGACATTTATCATTAAGGAAGTTTGGAATATACTTCCTTGAGCATTCTCAGGCTGACACTACAAAACACTCATAATAATCTGAATTGCTAGTGTGGAATTATAGCCTTAGTTAGCCCAATCACTTTAATTTATGTCTCTAATATCTATTAACACCCTATATGCCATTACTTTTTACTTCAAAGGATTGGCTTAATACTGATATCTTATTACTGTTTTTACCTAGGATTGTTTTTAATGAATAATCATTAATGTACTCAATATTTGTACAATCTAATCTGTGAGCTGTCTGATATAATTTTCCTACATGAATTTTCAAAAGTTTCATTGCATATACAAATGCATTGATAGCATTTGTATTGACAATAGGGGAAATTGTCATATCTTATAATTTGACAAGGTGTGATCAGTAGTGATTTTTTCTCTAAATATTCACTTCCATATATTTTTCTATATATTTTCTATAAATTCAATATCTTGAAATATGTGTATATATTATGGCATGAGACAAACAAGCTTAGAAATGATTACTCTTATCAACACTCACATAAGTATATTGATTCAAGGCTTATAATTTAAAAAACGTTGTAATGAATACAAGTGAAAACAGAAAAACTAAAATTAGTCATCTCTCAGTTAAGAAAACATGTATACAACTGTTTAAAAATAACTGTAAAATTCAGTTGTATATATTCATTACTATACATGTAAAACCAAAAACTCAGTTCCTTAAAAGATTCTCCTTCAAGAATAATCTGTAGTTTAGAGTGGCTTAAATGTCCAGCTTCCTTGCCTGTTCTTTGCCAGTGTTTTCTGTGCTGGGAAGCAGAGAATGCAAAGGGCAGCACCGTATTCTGGTCCTGCAAGAGAAACAGAATGGTAAGGTTTGGGAGATACAAGCTGCACTAATTATGTCACAGAGACTAGAACAGCAGTGATTTCCCCCCCATTATTATTATTTTATATCAGTAGAATCTATTTAATATATTCAATAATTCTATTATTTCTAAGACCTTCCACAAAAGGGCATTACAATCCTTTTAGTTTATTGCAAACATATATATATTTTAAAGTGGATTCACTTTATTTATTTTTTGGCTGCACTCCAGGATTTGTCAGAAGACAAACAGTAAGTTGCGAGCTCCATTTTGCCCAACTACTTTTTTCTTCACACCCTGGAGAATCTGGTGTCTGGAACTGTAGAGACATCATCATGTTACCACCCCTTCTCCTCTCAGGTTGAATCCACTGTGACAGAACACTCATGTCCTTAAGAGGCAAGGCCTAGCAAATAGCCTCTCACAAATCCACTGAACATCACAATGTCCTGTTTGATAAATTCTGTTGCTGCTTCAATTATATTGCTGATTTCAGGTGCTGCTTTATTTGCTCATTTCTAAATCAGGTCTTCCTGCTTTCTTTATATCTTTTTTCAACTCTGTCCCAGTTGATTTGCACATAGTTACTTTGGTAAATCTGAAGAAGATGGCCAGCAACCTACTGTTGCTGTAAGTTTTCCAACTTTCTGGAACAAAAATCCTGCACAATGGCCAGTGCAATCTGGATGGCTACTGAGTATTGTTCTACTGGAAGTGCCAAACTATGGCCAAACATAGATTCTACCAGCGGTGTCTTCTTGTATACTGAGTTAGGTCCAGTATGAATCATCATCACTTTCATATTCAGGTGAGAGAGATCCCATCTAGACTGGCCTGGCCTTGGAATCCAGAACCAAGTGAAGAGGACTCAGCTGTCAAAGGGGGGCAAAGAGGGCCTGGGGTTGGAAGAAAGGGTCATAGACGCAGAAGTAAGCACTTCATGAAAACTAAGCAAATGGTATTCTAGGTAAATCAGTCTTTCTGTGCTGGACTAATTAAAAGAACTTCACAGTTCTCTATCCCCAAGCTTTCTCACCTTCTGGAATTGAGGGCTTTTACTGCTTCCCGCATTATTTTTTTAATTAAGTACTGAATAGTATTTTATTATTATTATTATTTTTGGCTGCATGGCATGGCATACATGATCTTTTCTCCCTGACCAGGAATTGAACCTGTGCTCCCTGAAGTAGAAGCATGGAATCTTCACCACTGGACCCCCAAGTAAGTCCCTGAAGAGTATTTTATAGATAAGAAAACTTTAGCCTCAGCAGGATAAATTTGAGGACAGTTCCAATAGCTAGTTCCCCAGAGATGCATGTGAAGTGGTCCTTACAGTTTTTGCAAACTAGAATACTTGATAGTGTTTATCAGTGCAACAGGTCAGGTGCAGTGTAAAAGTATGGGTACTGAAAAAGTAATACTGACCCTAACTATGCATTCACGCACAGGCATTTACAGATTTTTACCCAGTCTTTGAACTAAAAGATAGATTCTCTGAGTCTGATCAATGTCAGCCTCTTGAGATGCACTAAAATGAAATTCAGAAAAAGTTGAATAACTTAAACTACTCTGGAGTTACAGATAACTGAAGTAGAAAGCCTCTTAAGCAATGTGAGAGAAGAAAAAAAGGGGCAAGAATCTACCTACTAGCTTGGGTTGTAGAACTCATGTTTTTAGGAGTTGGGAGAATAGAAACTTTGGAGCAGGTGTTTCATGTGACAGATCATTAGATCTGTTATCTAGGTCTGTATTAGATCTGTATAGTATCTATTGAGATACTACAGATGAGAAAAGATGTTAAGTGTATTTGCTTTGTATCATCAATGGAGATTTTTTGCTGCCTCTGAAAGCTTGCTGTCAAGATTTAATTTAATATTTAATTAATTACCTCTCTGCCAATCTGTGATTTCCCTTAATGCCATTTCCTTTTCTAGAGAGATCACAGATTACTGTAAATTATTTCTGTTCAGTGAGAATGGGCATAACGGCAGTAATAATGAGCACAAGAATAGTGACTGGCCATTTATACATAAAATGAATTCTGTTAGAAACACCTATAAATATTGTACCAGCGTTATTAATTGGCTTAATAAGATCAATTGGCATAATAAGATCTAATTTGTTTATTATAAATAAAATGAATAAAAATTCACTAGTCAGCAATAGATATTAGTATTTTCCTTTTTAAAAAATCTCTTCTTTGCTAGCCCTAAATGCTTTATTTCTTAGGGGTCTAATATTGACTTCACTAGTCTTAGTGGAGTTACCAGCTTGTGGCTGAATCACGCTCACTCTAGTACTCAGACATGGTTTGACACATCTAAATTAGGGTGAGGAAGATTATTCCAGAATATCGAGGCTCTCTTTTGGCAGGAATTGGGGGATGGGGACTTATTCTGAATAAAGAGGAAGTGAAGACTGGAAAGGTTACTTGGTCAACAGAGGGAAAAGATTAGCCTGAAAATAGAAACTGTCATTCCCAACATTCTCAAGCTCAGACCGCATGAACATATGAATACTTGTCACTAAGTAAATGGTTATAAAAAAACACATCTAATTCCCAGTCTGTAATCTACCAGTGACATTAAAAAATAAGATACCACCACTGGTGATGATGTAAGTGTTGTTTTCGAGAAGGGCTGCTAGTACAGCTTATGATAGCATCTTGATAAACAAAATATTAGTTTTGAGTCGTAATGAGGTTTAAAACTTAGATTGAGAATCAAGCTTCTCTGCATATATGTATGTATAAGGAAAATCTATTTTTCCTTAAAACACCTGCATTGTATCACTTTAGAGGTAAAGGATGGTTTTCTCCCTTCTTAAGTCTCCTCTTGATAAATATATTTTCATTGGAAGATGTTTTAAGTAGTCCCTCATCTAAGTGGAAATATTACAGGTACCATAACAGGGAATCTTCAAGAATATAAGGAAAATATTTTAGTCAGAATCAGTTCTTACATGAGATGATATCAAGTCACTAGTTAATTTCTAGAAAGAATAAATGCCATGGGCATAGAAAAATAGGAACTGATGAATAAGAAAGGCAATCTTCATCAAGGTTTGTTTCTTGGGATATGTATAGCTAGAGCCTGTATGACACTTTTCGTTTTATTTTAATTGCTAATACAATTTTTCTATATTTTAAGAATTGATATTGTTCATATTAAGAACATTTATTTGAAATGTCTTACATAGCATTCTAACACATCCTGAAATAGTGTAGTTTTTCTTTAGCTGCTGTACTACCTCTCTACCCTCCCTCAATAAAACACACAAAACACCTTATGACAACCGTAATACTTTAAAATTTTTAAAAAAACTCTACAATTACAGCTCAAACAATTATTTAACCAATAAAAATAACATTATTTTGTGAGACTCATTTTAGGGAGTATTAGTTATTATCTTGTAATTCTACATTTTTTCTCATTCTTCCCTTCCATTTTATTTCCGCTCCTCTTTTAGCATACCTTCATAGGTCTGTCATCATTTTGCTCATGAGAAAAAAAGGTGGCATTTTAAAATATCAAGTAATATGTGTTATAGCTTTGCTAAACATTTCATCACCAGTTTGTTGCAAGAGATTTATAAATCAGATTTTCATTAAAAAGGAGAAAGAATCAACACCATATGTTGTGCTAAATCCTATGCAGCTGCTGCTACAGCAGCTTAATAATGTGTGAACTAGAAGGCATTCAGTACTCTGTGTGATATACAGGACTGTAACTTCTTTCAAATGTTGTGATTTTCTTTTTAATATTAAGATTAAAATCTAAGAAAACATGGTAAAATGGAATAATTTAGAAGTGTTAACATTTATTTTATAGAAAAGAGAGTTCTCTTTAAATCAGTAGCTAAATGGGTATCTATAACTGAAATTAAAATACCCACGTACTCTTGAAATTGAAATAGAAAAGCAGGCTCAAACAAGAATGTTGTATATTAATGCAGCTCCTCTTGTAATCTGAACTTCATTGCAATGTACTTTTGCCTAAATATCAATCTAGTTGGCATTTTTATTACAATTCTGCAAATGGAAAGAGAGTAAATGAACCATTTACTGCCTTTATTTTCTAAGTATAATCATGTTTCTGTTTTCCATTCAATGATAGTCAACTTTTTTCCACTCCAACATAGAACATTCTTGAGTGTTAATGATCAGTTATGGTAAGAGGTTGATATTGTACCCCATGCTCATTTATATTACAATGTACAGAATGTCAGAATCAGTTATTTATAAACTTTAGTTGAGAGGTCAGGAAATAATACCCTAATGTAAAACTGTGCATATTTTAAATAATATTTATGGGCCAACCACATAGGAGATATAAACACTACCCTACATATACATCTTAAATTTATTAGATTTGAAGTAACAACACTGAAGGAGGAAAATCATTTTTAAAAGCACCATAAAGCAGGACAGTAATTTTCTTCTTAAGTGTGCTTTTTTTAGATTTGTTTTTTATTGAGGTAATGTCAGTTTATGACATTTTATAAGTTCCATGTGTACAACATGATATTATCTACTTCTGCATACTTTTCAACGTGTTCACCAAAAATGTAGTTTCTGTCCATCACCATACAGCTGATCCCATTAAATGTGCATCTGCACATGGAAATTACATGCTTCTCTTTCATTGAAAAGCAACACCTCATGATAATGATGATTAATTTTCCTATGTTAATATAAATTTGCATTATTTCTGCATGTATCATGATAGAACAGAATGAGTTCATGAATTAGTGTGAAAAAATGTTTCCTTGCTATAGAAATAAGACAGGTGGCTATTTTCCATCTAGTATAAGGACATTATAAGAGCAATCTATAGACCAATATTCTTAATGAATATAGACAAAGAATGTTCAAAAAATACTCGGAAAAAATGAATCCAACAATATATAAAAATAAGTATATACGGCTAAATGGGCTTCACCCAGAGAATGCATTGGCAGTTTTATATGTAAAAACTATCGATATAATATACTCTATTAATAGATTAAATGACACACAGCACATGATCATCTCTGATACTGATATAGTAGGATATTCACAGTATATTCACTATTTAATACCTACTAGGATGATTAAAGTCAAAAGGAGAGATCATAAAACTAGCTGGCCAGGATGTTGAGAAATTGGTGGCAGGAATGTAAAATGATATAGACTCCATGGGAAATAGTTCAGCTGTTTCTCAAAATGTTAAAAATAGAGTTACCATATAATCCAGAAATTCCCCTCCTCGGTATTTTCATATGTATATACCTATGAATAATAAAAACATATGTCTACCATAACTTCTCTTCACTTTTTCTCAGCAGCATGGTTTATTAATAGACAAAAAGTAGAAATAATCTAAATGTCCATCAACTGATAAATGAGCAAATAAAATGTGTTATATCCATACAATGAAATATTATTCATTGTAAGAATTAAGTAATGATACATGCTACAATATAGAAAAACCTTGTAAATTTTATTCCAGATATAAAAAGACATCCACAAATACGACATATTGTATGAGTCCATTTATACAGCATAATTAAATTAGTAAGTCACAAAAAGGGGCATATTAAAATATTCAAGTGTACAGCAACTAAACAATTCACTTACAAATAACACTTGGGACAAAAAAATACTCAGGAAAATAGAAAATATTTTAATGAGTAAATATGGAAACACAGTAGAGCAAAATTTGTTCAATACAGCTAAAACAGTCTTGAGAAATGTGTCTTTAAGTATTTATATTAGGAAAAAAAAGAATTATGAATACAATGACTTAAATTATTCCCTTAAGATGCTGGAAAAAGAAAATCAAATTAAACCTGAGGAAAGTAGAAGAGAGAAAATTAGAAAGGTAAGAGTTGAAATTAATAAAATAAGATAATTGTACCTATAATAATTAATAATTAGATTAAAATTTTAAAGAGAAAATGCAATAAAATAAAAATCCATGAACTCAAAATAAATTTCATTAATTGATTTCTATGATAGACTATTGATGGAATTCTCATCTTCATTTGTGTTCTTCCATCTCTGATGTTTCACCTTATTTTAAAAGCTTACGTAATTAGGTCAGCCACACAAGAATAATCTCCCTTTTGCATAACACACAGTTAGCTTATTAGTAAACTAATCACAGAAGTGATATCCCATTATATTCCAGACTACACCCACACTCAAGAGAAGGAGATTATATAAGTCATTTACACTACAGTGCAGGGATCTTAGAGGACTATCTTAGAATCTTCTCTATCACATGATTAGAATATATAGACATGAGGGAATTCCCTGGTGGTCCAGTGGTTAGGACTCTGGGCTTCCACTGCAGGGGGCCTGGGTTCAATCCCTGGTCAGGGAACTAAAATCCTGACAGCCGCATGGCACAGCCGAAAAAAAACAAAAACAACAACAAAAAAACAGGTATGAATTACCATGATTAGTTGTGTACTTATTTTGTGTGCTATTTCCATAGTTTACATTAATCATTAAAAAAATTATTTTTAAGTATTCTTGAAGCCTTAAAAATGAGCTACTGGGCTTCCCTGGTGGCGCAGTGGTTGAGAGTCCGCCTGCCAATGCAGGGGACGCGGGTTTGTACCCCGGTCTGGGAAGATCCCACATGTCACGGAGCGGCTGGGCCCGTGAGCCATGGCCGCTGAGCCTGCACGTCCGGAGCCTGTGCTCCGCAACGGGAGAGGCCCCAGCAGTGAGAGGCCCATGTACTGAAAAAAAAAAAAAAAAAAAAGAGCTACTCTTTTAGGGGGTACACTAATTTTGTTAAACATTTTAGTCCAGAAGCCTCCTTCATCTTTGCTTCTAGTAGCAACTCCCAAAGGAAATCACTATCCTGATTTCTGACAATATAGATTATTTCTCTCAGGCAATTTTGAAAATCAGTTCTGGAATTAGTCTTTCCAGTTTTTATCTTTACATCTTTCCTTCTTTTCCATTGCTTCAAAATTGACATCTCATCCTCCCCCACAAACAATAACAAGACAACAAAATATATATATTTCCTTAGAGAAACTGAATGATTCTTAGAATTAGGAGGGGAGCAATGTTATTTACCAGCAGAGTGTTACAACGATCTGCCCCAGCGCCATTCCTTACCCCAGCATGCATTTCATTAAGAGTTTGCTATGTCAAATAAGTACAAAAATATTGAGAGTGCAGATAGCATGTGGAAGGTCATTGTAGTTGCTTGTTTATTTTTCTGCACTTGTTGCCTTTTCTACTGATATAGAGAAACTGACAGAAAAATCTAGTCTCTAATACCATTTACATGTTTACAAATTTGATGATAAGCTTAATTTTATAATAAATATTATTTTTTCTTGAGTTTCCATCTACATGCCACTCAACAGCATTTGGCCTTTACTTCATATTTTCAGAGGAGTCATTATTACTAAATTTTGTGGTTTTTAATATGTTCCTTTGACATCCATAAATCTAGCTTCAATAATAAACATTAGAAAGAGGCAGATGGAAAAAACAAGAGAATAAATTTAAAAAATTGAAAAAGAGCAAAAAGTTGCAAAATAGGGAAAATAAGAAAGCAGAAACTTCTATACTGCATGAAAAAAAATCAGTTGTATTTGAGTGTTATTAATGTCATAGTAGATATTTTATGTATTGATTAATTTAATTCATGACTAAAATTAATAATTTTTTATCTTCTCAAATATCCTGGTGTTCCACTGGGCTTATCAAAACCCAGTATTTATTTTACTATTCCTAAATCCAGGCATTAAAAATTACAAGTTAATTCTGTTAAAAATGTGTCCTTATATCTTTTTAATTGTTATTTAGGAGGCTTTACAACATGAACTTTTATGTTAATACTAAAATAGATTTCTACTATGTGAAGATACCCAAATTTAGTGCAGTGCACAAAGTTTTATGAGATATTTCCTGTTATGCTCTGCCAATATATACAGTTTATGATTTTTAATTTATTTTTCATGATATTTATGATTTTTTATTCATTTAAAACATTTTTCCTTTTCAATTTGATTCGTTTTACAGCTATTCACTAGTCTCTTCTCAATCTTTCTCCCTTTCATTCATTCTTTCTTTCTTTCCTCTTTTTAATTTTCTGACTATGTCATTATTGCAATTTTTCATTTTGATCTTGCAGTCTATTTGGCCATACAAACTCTAGAGCTTCCCATAGGAGTGAATGAAACCTCTATTTCAACTACATCAAGGTTCAAACTCTCATTGTTTCCTTTCCTTTATGGCAATTGTGACTAAGAGCACTGTCTGATACATCTCATGCAAATAAATGTCTCCGATTTGGTTTCTAGAGGACCTCAATCCAGCATAGTTTTTAATACATCAACTCCTTTCTTCCTATCTAACCTGTATCTTCCTACCTAACCTTCCTATCTAGCACAGATCATTGCTGTTCCTGACAACCAAACTTGCACTCTCTGCTTCATGCTTCACCAGTTCTCACTGACAATCATTACAAAATTGAAAATGGGTACAAGAAGATCATGTCTTTGCAGAAAGAATGCACATACCTCCAGCAGATGTTCCACTTGGAGCAGAGAGAAGGCAGGAGAGTCACTGTGAAGCCATCCTCCCTAGTTCATTTTCTACAAATGAACATGTAAGAGGCTTCCAACTGTTAAATGCTTAAATCTAGTGGTATGAAGCCAAAATGGTGCAAGAAGTAATGCCTGCATCCCACCCACGTCTTTAAAAAACACTAAAAAGCTGGAATGGATAATAAATTCACAAATTTAAATGATAAAAAACTTAAAGAGGTTTACTTTAAATCACGCTTGTGTCATTTGGAAGCAGAGTGAAAATCTACGATGACATATTTGAACTCAGAGAATTTGTACAGAATCTGCTTTCATATTTCCTCTTCTGAATTACATTTTACATTAGGTCCCCACAGAAATCCTGAAATTTATAGTTTTATTACAATTGGTTTTTATGACCTTTACTATTATATCTAACTGATTTATAAATAAGGAAACATTTTTAAACAAGTGCTATTGTGTTAAAATAATGTCAATGTATTTAATTAAAATTTAAATGAAAGAAAACATCCACCCTCTAGAAAATCCTTCTAGAATTTTTCCTTAAATTCCAGGTCACCATGCATCACACAGTGGATGAGGTAGTAAAAAGAGAATATCAAGAATTGAAATATTTAAGCATAAGCAATTCAGAATTTGCAAGAAAATTCTTAGGCAACCTTTAGAGTAAAATATATGGTTTGAATTAGTTGAGCATATTAGAAACGGTTGCCCATGTGAGGCATAAAATGAGGAAAGGAACAGTTGCCGATATGAATAAAGTGTGTGTGTGTGTGTGTGTGTGTGTGTACGTGTGTGTGTGTGTGTGTAGAAGGAGATACAAGGGGAGAAGTAGTATTGATAAAGATGACTTAACTAAAGGTGTTGGTTTGCATAGTTATAAGAAACAAGCATGACTCTGAAAAGAACTCATTCTGCTAGTTACGGAAAAATCTTAGATGCCTAAGGGATTTAGTTTGATGACAGAGGTACTACAAAATAAAGGCATTTTGTGAAACAAATTAAAGCAGGAACATAAGCCCAGAGTAGAGCAATGGAAGGTACTGGATGTAAGTGGACACTGAAGTAGAAATTGAAGCCTTCAAGTCTGGGCAGAGGGCAGACTGGGCATGATCTACAGATGCAAAAGAAAAGTCTAGGGTAAGAAGAGGCACAAGAGCAATAGAAAGATAGCTTTTTGTTTATGACTATTAAATTTGTGTGTTTGGAAGAAAATAAAAGTGGAGATACCTTGAAGGTAGCTTTGAATAGATAATTAGAGAAACAAAAAATTAGAGCACTGGTTGTTAATATGAGGTTTGTGGCCGCAAACGTGATAGATAAAGCATAAAAGTAGATGAGCAATTTGGGAGAAGTATTCATTGAGGAGGATGGAGCTGTGAGCTTAGACTATTCTTTGGACAATAAACTCAGAAAAAAATGTCATATACACTACTCAACAGAAACTTGCTTACTCGTGAAAAATCTGTGCCATAGCAAACCTCCCCAAGTCTGCACTAAAGAAAATAAATGGTTTAAACGCTTTTACTACTTGCCTGCCATATGTTATTAATTGCACTGACTGAGTGAGTGACTACTTGTGCAACTGCTATAAAGTGAACTAAATTTCAGGAATAAAAAATATATGGCATTCATTGAGTCAAAAGTAGACTATTAAATGAAATATGTTGAAAAGCATTCATTTTAAAATGCACTTTAACTTCTGGGGTTGAAAGTATTTTTCATATTTACAGCAAAATTCATTCAACTATATTTATCTTACAAGAGAATAAAACCAGAGGGATATAATTCAAAACTTGCAGAGGCTGGAAACTTTCTATTTGATAAATTTCTAGAATTTATTGATTAAAGATATCTGTCATAGATGTGATAATATTTTTATTTTATTTTGTTCTTATTTAACACATAATTTTCACACCCTTTTAAGTGAAAAATTTAGAGGATTTACTAATTATTATAAAAACGTTATAAAAAGTATTTAATGACCTCCAGCTATTAAAACTATAATCATGGCTAATTCAGGTTATGAAATAAATCTATTAACAGACTTAGCTTCACAGGATAAATCATATACAAGATAAATAAAGAAAATAAGAACACATTTAACCAATTTCTTATTTCTGATAGAAATACACCAGTAACTTATCTTAATATTAATGAAAAAATGAGTATTTTTGTATCAGTGTAGAAAGACTTTGAAAACACTTTTCATAAGTGCACATGGAAATTCACTCTGACGCTACTTCAAATAGGCAAATAGGAAAATGGTGAAGAATGATTTACATAATGGACAAATGTAAATTCATTCTAGTTGTAGAGAGAAGCTCCCTGCTGTCTTGATTATATTATGCTTTCCTGTCACTACATGAGCTCACACAAAACTGAAAAAAAATTAACATTGTGCAGTTATAAGTCTGAAGCAAAGGAACACCAGTGCAACTTTTCATTGGTTTCTTCACCCTTAAAATCTCAGCTCATGAATTATCCTTGCTACAGATATTTGACACACAAAATCATTTTCTCGGAAGATATGGAATGGCATATATGAGAATCCAGCTTTAACTGCTAACTTTAAAGAATTTAAGGTAAAGGAAATTACATTTTATTGTGGTTGCTCATGATTGTTTGTTCAATGAGTTGTCACAGAGTCCAATTTCCACATTACCCATTTTCTGTGTAATAAATTGATTCTTTTGTTTCATTTATGGGGAAGTGGTATTTCTACAGTCTTCTTAACTTATTACAAAATGTATTTCATAAATCACCAGTCTTATGGAGGATGAAACATCTGTTTACATAATAGTACTTGCTCAGTTTTAATCAGCTATAAGTACATGACTTGGCAACCAGTTGACAGTATGAGAAATATATTTCTAGTGATATTTATTTCACAACACAATTGTGTCGCACATAAATAAAATGAAAAATAATCTTAAAAGGTAGGAAATAAATACAAAATAAACACAAATATAGCATTCATAACCCAAAGAAGCTCAGTGTTCTAGAATTACTCTATCAATTAATATAAATCAAAGGCTAAATTCCCTCTCCCCTCATTTCTGTAAATGGAGAGTACACTAGTGTAAGGATGATTAGCTAAGTCTACCAATTCTGACTCTCTGCGACTTTCATTTGTAAGAAGTTTGATCTTTGGCAAGTTTCTTAAATTTTTGGTGACTCAAATTCTTCACTGAAAACAGAGGGAACAATAGTTTTACCTCATATATTATAGTGATAAGTAAGTGATAATCCAGGTAAAGCACTTCAGCAATACCTGAGTCAGATAGTGTGCATTAATGTTGGCAGTCATTATCATTGTTTATATTATTACAACTACCACTATTGTTGTTGGTTTTATTATTATAAATATACTTTAAAATTTTCCAAGGGAGTTCTATTCCAGCTCAATCTGAAATCACCAAAATTGAGGCTTATTTTTTGCAACTGCTGACATCCTACCACTAATGTGTCCTTTGCATTACTCTCCAAATTGTCAATAACAACTTTGATTGTATGCAGTAAACAAGATATGGGCATTAAGGAGGTGTTGGGTTGCACCCCACTGGCCTTCAAGGCCTGTAGCTGCCCAGCTTCAAGACAAAGAAAGAGCCCGGAGTCAGTGACAGAGACATCAATGGTTTAATGGATAGCGGGATCTTACACTTCTGAAGCAACACCCCCACCATGTGCAGCAGATGGTGGGCAGCACATGGTGCCAGTCTTTGCTCCTGGGGGGAAGAGGAGATTGCCAGTTATAGGGGGAATTGAAGTCAGGTTAGCTCATTGGTTACCAGGGAAACTAGCAGCGGGCATGCCCCTCACCTCCTCTTTGATAAGAACAATCTCTAGCTGAGGCCTGGGGACAGTATGTAGGAAGGTCAGTCATGTGAGTAGGGTGTAGCTAGACCCCAGGCACTGGTCTAGCTGGGAATGTACAGAGAGCAAGAGAACAGCAACTTCCAGTGACCTGACCACACAGGAGAGAACTCATAACCAAACACAAAACAGCAAATGACTTAACTGTGGAATCTTTGGCATCCTTATCTTCCTCAGTTTATCCAGAGAACCCAATCAATCCCCTTGTAGTTCATCACAGCCTTTTGCTTTCAAATCTTTTTTTTTTTCTTAATCCAAGTTACCACACATTCTAGGCTTATCATAAACTAAAGAAAATATAAAAATCCCTTTAGAAGAAAGCTAATTTAATATTTATTATTTCAATTCAGACTTGCAGGAGATAAAGTGACGTGCGAGAAGATGGTCACGTCCCAGGTCTCAGGCAAGTCCCTGGGACGGCTGCCAAGTGTGGATTCTCGGCTTCGCACAGGAAAGAGTTCAAGAGAGAGCTATAGTAAAGTGAAAGAAGGTTTATTCAGGGAGATACATATTCCACAGACAGAGTGTGGGCCATCTCTGAAGGTAAGAGGCCCCAGGGTACAGGGTTGTCAGTTTTTATAGGGGTGAGTAATTTCATAGGCTAGTGAGTGGGAGGATTATTCCAACTATTTGGAGGAAGGGATGGGGAGTTCCAGGAATTGGGCTACCGCCCACTTTTTGGTCTTTTATAGTTAGCCTCGTAACTGTCATGGTGCTGGTGGGTGTGTCATTTAGCATGCTAATGTATTACAATGAGCATATAATGAAGCCCAAGGTCCACTAGGAGTCAAATCTTCCGCCATCTTGGACCAGGTTGGTTCTAAACAGTTTTTGTCATGTCCTATGGCTATATCATTCTTTTAAAGGTTGTGCCCTGCCCCCTTCCCTCCTTATTCAAGACCATTTGTCGTTTATTGATTTACTTAAACAAAACAAATAAACCAATTTTTTTTTTTCTGCACAGGGTCTGGTGCTGTCAGGCAGCAGGCGTTGTTGGGAAAGAACACAGCTCAGGAGCAGGGTATCTGGGAGGCAGAGCCTGCCTTGATTACAGCGGCTCCCAATTCTATTTTTTTTTTTTTTTCCTGTACGCGGGCCTCTCACTGTTGTGGCCTCTCCTGTTGTGGAGCACAGGCTCCGGACGCGCAGGCTCAGCGGCCATGGCTCACGGGCCCAACCGCTCCGCGTCATGTGGGATCTTCCCGGACCGGGGCACGAACCCGCGTCCCCTGCATCGGCAGGCAGACTCTCAACCACTGCGCCACCAGGGAAGCCCCCAATTATTTAATCTCTGCTTCTCCTCTTTGAGGTGCTTGTCTTGCTCCCAAAATCATTTTTACTCCAGCAGTAAATTCTGTAAGTTGCTTAAGACTTATATGCATTTGAATATAAAAATTATTTTCCTTTAACCAAAAAAAAAAAAAAAAAAAATTAAAGTATTATTGCAAAAGTCAGCCTCCATCCTGTATAGAACTTTGTAAATTTGAAGCTTTGTGTCCATGTACTTTCTTAGCAGCAATTGATTTCCTTCAGATAAACCCAGTTCATGATGGGCATCTCAGGCTTTATGATAACTGGCTGCTCTGTGTTAAAGCACTTCATCTCTGCTAAGGCAAGGTATCAAAAAGAAGTGATGTCTCAGAAGGAAAGTTATATGTAGGAACTGTTATAGCTTTCTCCAAAATTCCAAAACTCCATTCTGTGAATCATTTATACCAGCCTGCCAAAGGTTCAATACATTTGTTTTCTGCCATAATCACTTAAAACAAAATTGGATCCGTTGAGTCATATGGTCCAAGTAGAACAGCTTTCTTGGCAGATGGACATTTTGCAGAAACTTAGTCTCACTCAAAACTGGCAGCTTTTCAGGATTCTAAATAAATGGGTAAGAATAATACAGCAAAGTGAGATATATGTGGCATCCCAAATCTAAAGAGACCCATAGACTGTTAAAACTTTTCTCAATAGTAGAGGGACAAGATGCAGCAATTTATCTCTCATCTTGGAAGGGATATTTCAACATTCCTATGAGGTGGAGCCCCTAGAAATGTCACCAAGGTGGCAAGTCCCTGAATTTTGTGGGATGCATTCCCAAATTCTAACATGCATGTCAAAGTCTCTAGAGTTGCTGATACTTCCTGTTCATCAGATGCAAAATCACCGCATCATAAATGTAATGTATAAACATGACATCCTTTTGAATTGAGAGGTGTTTCAGGTCATTACAAACTAGGCTATGACAGAAAGCTTAACAGTTGATATACCCCTGAGCTAGAATACTACAATTGTGTTTCTGGCTCTACCTGCTGAAAGCAAACTACCTCTTTGCTCAAAAGTTTAGAGAAGAAAAGCATTGTCCACATCTATCATTGCCTATCAGTTGACAGGAGATGTAATGATTTGCTCCAGCAATGAAACTACATCTAGATTAGCAGATGCAATTGGAGTCACTGCATGATTATATTTTCAATAATCTCATTTCATAATGGTTATTTACATCTGTCCTCTGCACAAGCAAAATAGGTAAGTTGAATTAGCTGTGGTAGGAATAAACTCCAGCATTTTTAGGGGCTTGATAGTGACATTAATCTCTGAAATCCCTCTTGGGATGTGGTGTTGTTTCCGGTTTTATATTTTATGTGTAAAGGAAGATCTAGGGGTTTTCACTAGGCTTTCCCTACCATAACAAAGCCCTTTCCACGGGTTAAAGACCAAGTCCGCTGATGAACAGGTGCTATCTGATTATGTATTTTGGAACTCAGAAGATAGTCACGGTGTGGGTTTAGGTGTCCGTTGGGTCTACTATGAAATGGACACACTCCATTGATTATGTGACCTTCATAAGCCTCTCTTCTGACTAGTACATTACAGTTCTATTTTTATCTCCAGGCATCAGTGGGAGGTCAGAGTCAATGTCAAATGTCCTTGAAAAGTCTGATGATTTCACCTTCACCAGTTCATAGTAACCATGGTAAATATTTGCAGGTCTTTAGGGAAAAGCTAGGAGAAATATTAACAATATCCATTTTGGGCTATATAGCTAGGTCTTTCCTCAAGAGGACTCAGTCTTCTTTTCATTAAAATGACTCTGGTTACTGTAAACTGGTTGAGGGATGTCTGTGACTGTATTGTGTTCTAAAACAGATCACGGTTAACACATTTGGGAATTTTTACTTTTACAAATTTAACAGACTACTCATTTATTTTAGTTCTAGGTACATACTGATGAACTATTCAACACCAAAATCTTTGCAGCATAGACATTCTGATTCCTGCTTCAGCTCTGCTCTGCAGTGGACTTACCATTACTATTTTATCTCTGGATAAAATATCTCTATTTGCCATCTGCCACCCTGGAATTCCATTATCTCCATTGATTTCTGGGAGCCCGGATCCATGACAGTAGTTTCTGCTTATATTTCTGAACAATAGAAAGTAATCACAGGGACTTCCCTGGTGGTCCAGTGGTTAAGAATGCAGGGGACGTGAGTTCCATCCCTGGTTGGAGAACTAAGATCCCACATGCCACAGGGCAACTGAGCCGGTGTGTCACAACTACTGAGCCCACGCACTCCGGAGCCCGTGCACCATAACTAGATAGCCCACGTGCTGCAAACTACAGAGCCTGTGCATTGTGGAACCCATGAGCCACAACTAGAGAGAAGCCTGCACATCGCATCTACTGAGCCTATGTGCTCTGGAGCCTGTGCACCACAACTAGAGAGAAGCCTGCCCGTCGTAATGAAGAGCTCATGCACCACAATGAAAGATCCCTCAGGGCGCAGCGAAGGTCCCACCTGCCCCAACCAAGACCCGATGTAGCTAAATAAATAAATATTTAAAAAGACAAAAATACGTAATCACAAAGGAGCTCATTAAGGACACGGGGGACTCCCCATGAATATATTTCTTCCAGACTTAATGAAGGGAGTGTATTCTGATCCACCTGAGGGGTGCATTAGGAGATAAATAAACAAATATGACATCATAAATATATTCTACTGTTCCGAGCTCACTAAGACTTTGGTTATATCCCTCAGTAATATGACAGGGAATTTCTAGCATTTAATTTAATTAAATGTAAGCACTTTTTGGTCCCAGATTTTAGTCATTTGCAAAGTAAAATGTTAAAGCTACTCCTACCTTCTTGATTTAACATATTGAATCCAGAATCTTGGCTAAGTGAGACCTTATTGCTCTCCTCAGCCTGAGCCAAATTTATATTTCTTCTACCTTAATCTAAAAACCTTAGGATTAATTCTCACTTGTTTACCTAGGTTTTGGTAAATGCAGAATGTTAAAATCATATGTGAAAAATTTTGGTATGTGTAATACTTTCCATGTCACACTTTGTACTTTACCTTCTGGGCCCTGTTGGAACTTGACTCTGGTTATAGATCTAGGAGCATTAAGAATTGTTGGAGATAGGATATGGAGAGGATTAGCAGTCTCTTCTTGCAAGAGAACTGTCTCAGTGGGGAGGAAATTATAGTTTCTTCAAACAAGAGGAAACTAACGTCTTTAAAACAAGAGGTTGAAGAGGTAATTCTAAAAGAAAGGCAGTTTAGCAGAGTTTAAAAGTTCAACTTTCCAATCTTATTTGGAATTTTTCCATATGCCTCTAATGTTTAGGACCCCAATCCTTCCCAATCAATACCCTAAATTTATCATAAAAAGCCTTGCAAGCTTGAGAATTCAATTCTGTAATCTTATAATTTAGGTATGTTTTTTTTTATAGATCTTTATTGAAGTATAATTGTTTCACAATACTGTGTTAGTTTCTGTTGTATAGCAAAGTGAATCAGCCATATACATACATATATCCCCATATCTCCTCCCTCTTGAGCCTCCCTCCCACCCTCTCTATACCACCCCTCTAGGTCGTCACAAAGCACCGAGCTGATCTCCCTGTGCTATGCTGCTGCTTCCCACTAGCTAAATATTTACCATTTGGTAGTGTATATATGTCAATGCTACTCTTACTTCAGCCCAGCTTGCCCCTCCACCCCGTGTCTTCAACTCCATTCCCTATATCTATATCTTTATTCCTGCCCTGCCACTATGTTCATCAGTACCACATTTATATGGGAATACAAAAGACCCTGAATAGCCAAAATAATACTGCAAAGAAAAGTGGAGCTGGAGGAATCAGGCTCCCCAACTTCAAACTATACTACAAAGCTACAGTAATCAAGACAGTATGGTACTGGCACAAAAACAGAAATATAGATCAATGGAATGAGATAGAAAGCCCAGAGATAGACCCACACACATATGGTTGCCTAATTTATGACAAAGGAGGCAAGAACATACAATGGAGAAAAGACAGCCTCTTCAATAAGTGGTGCTGGGAAAACTGGACAGCTACATGTAAAAGAATGAGATTAGAACACTATCTAACACCATACACAAAAATACACTCCAAATGGATTAAAGACCTAAATGTAAGACCAGACACTATAAAACTCGTAGAGGAAAACATAGGAAAAACACTGTTTGACACAGGTATGATTTTTATAAATATGAGCACTATGTCTATAGAAGATGAGGTTTTATTTTATGGTAGTCAGCTCCCTTATAAGAGATTTGGGCAGGAAAATTAGTGTTGTGAGCTCATCAATTTTTTTGCTCCAAATTTCACAGCCCATTTGGAAGCCATAAAAGCAAAGAAACAGAATCAAACAAAAAACCTTCCTAATGTAAAATTAATGTGTCTGCTACATAGTTCTCCCTTCCAAATTTCTTACAAAGTGCTTCATTTGGTCCATGCTAACCTGTAATTATGTAGGAAAGAGAATTCTGTAACAAGACAGCATCAGTCTAGCTGTGTTGGCACAGTAGAAATCCTCTATGCAGTGGTCCATCTAGAAATATTATTTTTGGGGGGAGAATTTTTGTGGTTGAGGATAGTGACTTCAGTACTATTTAATTTGTTACTATGAGTAAAGGATTGTTTAAATTTTCATTTTCTTCTTGTGTCAATTTTTGTAGGTTATGTATTTCCAGAAATTAAAAAACTTTTTTTTAACCTCAATTTTATTTACTGACCTAGAGCACTGGTTCTTAAATGAGGGCTAATATGCCCTCAATGGGACATTTTAAAATTTGTTTTTGGTTACAACAGGATTTTTTCTATTGACATTTAGTAGGTAGAAACTAGGATGCTGCGAACTATCCTGCAATATAGAGGACAACCTTCCCATCAACCAAACCTTATTTGATCCAAAATGTTAATAGTGCCAAGGTTCAGGAACCTTGGTCTAAAGTGTTTTGTGATATATCTCAATATAATTTAAAAAATCTACTGCATATTTTGTATGTTATCTTTTTGTATGTTACCTCTGTGGCTTTCTTATTTTACTCAAATCTTGACCTGACAATTTTTGCTATTTTGACAATTTTTCAAATGTATATAACATTTTTGTTCTTGTTAGCAGCAGAACCTATCCTAAAACCTATCCAGCATTTTCTTCTAAATTGTATCATTTCTTTGTAGTAGTATCTCCATAATGTCATATCTGGTTAAGAGAGAAGGTGAATGATAAGTTAATGGTAAGCTGAGGAGGAATGTAATCAAAAGAACAGCAATCTTTATCAAAATGTGAGATTCATAGGTAACATCTTGATTTTGCTTAATTAATATGCCATTCTTATTTGGACAGTAGTAGTGGACAGTTAAAAAAGTGAAGGAAAAACATTGATATCTCCTTGTAAAATGTAAATTTCCCCACATGTTTATTAGGAGGAATTTGCAATTAATAAATCTTTATTTTTTCTCCCTAATGAGAAGACAAATCTTGTTCTTAAATAATCTGTAATTGTTAATTGAAAGAAATAAAGATGACTCCAAGTGAAAAAACAGGATATGGAAGAGAAACTCTGACAAACAATTCTGAAAGATTCAAGTGATAAATGCATTAATGTGGAGAATACCAGAATTTACTTATAGATTCTAAAATTTTATATATAGAATGCATAAATTTTGAAATTTATGTATAAAATTATATATATTTGATAAATAGTCCTGAATAAAAAACACCTATACAATGCATATACAGTTTTAATTTTCTTTGCTTTTCATGGCAAGTAACTAAAATTATTTCTGACATATTGTATTTTTATGTTTATGAATGGTTAAAAGATTTAGGTATCATCGCATTTAACAACAGTTCTACAACTTCGGTGTGCATTATACTTATCTGAGTAAGGTTGATGAATATGCAAATATCTGGTCCCCCTTTCAGAGATTTTGATTCAATTTTCAAAATAAAGCTGCTCTATCTATCTATGCATCCACATGCTCCTTAGGGATATAATAAGGTTTGAGAGATGTGAGTAACTGTGTTTTAACCTAAATACCAAAATAGAGAAAAACAATATATTTAAATATTCTATGGCAAGTTTATACTTAATACGTGACAGCAAAATTCAGTCATAGGAAAAATAATTATTAAGCACATAAAATTTGAAAAATAACATTGCTCTTTTTTGGAGCAATATATATGCAAAACAAACAAATAAACAAAAAATTGTGTACTCACATTGGTCAGCCTTAGCTAAGTTATGCTTAAGTTATAAACCACAAAGTTTCAGGGACACATACAAAAAAGGAAATAAAAATGATGGATTTCCTATTATTGTGACATGTTCATGATGGTTTGTCTGTGGATGCGCTTCTCATTTTTATTAAAGGAACTGAGCTAGATGACCAGTCCCAGTTAAATATATTTCTGTTTTCATGGGAAATGGAAAAGATAAAATGATGGGACCATCAAAGGTTCCTAAAGGTTTTCCTTGGAAGTGCCTCATCCCTCTTCTGTTCGTATTTTATTGGTCAAATTCAGTGTAAGTACAATAGTCAAGCCTGGAGTTAATGAGATAGGAATGTAAGTCCTCTCCTAGTGAAGAGACAACAAATATTTTGTAAACTAATACAATCCTAAAATTGTAGGATTTTACAATCATGAATTTGTACAATACTGACTTGAAGAAATTTTAAATATGATGTTTGTGAAATATGCTATCTAAAATTTATTTTCAAGTATTCTAGCAGAAATGCAATTAAAATTATAGATAAATCTCTTAGTGAATTTTAATCAACATGCAAAATGTATTACTTTTAAGTGTCCTATTCAAGAATGAAAGCTGTGAGTGTGGGGTGAGGGGCAGAGAGGAAGAGAGGAAAAGTGTCAGTTGTATCTATGCTCTAGAAATTCTAGATTTCCTAGATGAATATTAGAGATTTATTAATCAGAATAAAATTTTACAAGAAATACTTTTTTAATTTGTTTTAATAAATGATGTTCAAGATATATTGATTTCTTAGAAATATTATAACAACATCTCTGACTTTGAATTTACAGAAAAACCTAATATAATACACACTTTTGAGTGGTGTTATTGTCCTAGGGCTTAGATTCAGAGGATTTTTCCACTTGAAATTAATTTCATCTTACACTAAAATAATTTTACTTCTGTCAGAAACAAACCCTACATAAGTTGTATGAAGGTGGATAAAGGCTAGAAAGCTAGGAATTTACTGGATCTTTAAGAAAAGATTGTACGAGTTTTTGTGTCTTTTTACTCATAAATATAGGTGTGTGTGGTGGTGGATTTTTTTTCTGGTACTTGCTTTAATTTTAGCATCCACCTGGTAATGTTTAGGGGAGAGAGGAAACCTACAGCTTTCATCCAACGATATCAGTGGTATCATCTACCACAAAGAACCTTGTTATTTGACCTCGTTCAGATCAGTGTGCACTAGGAAGGAAGGTGGGGTTTAGAAAAACATGCCAAGGGGGAGACGGGGGAAGATGGCGGAAGAGTAAGACGTGGAGATCGCCTTCCTCCTCACGGATACACCAGAAATACATCTACACGTGGAACAACTCCTACAGAACACCTACTGAAGGCTGGCAGAAGACCTCAGAGCTCCCAAAAGGCAAGAAACTCCCCACGTACCTGGGTAGGGCAAAAGAAAAAAAGAAAAAACAGAGACAAAAGAATAAGGACGGCACCTGCACCAGCGGGAGGGAGCTGTGAAGGAGGAAAAGTTTCCACACACTAGGAAGCCCCTCCGCGGGCGGAGACTGCGGGAGGCGGAGGGGGGAGCTTCGGGACCGCGGAGTAGTGCACAGCGACGGGTGCGGAGGGCAAAGCGGGGAGATTCCTGCACAGACGATCGGTGCCGACCGGCACTCACCAACCCGAGAGGCTTGTCTGCTCACCCGCCGGGGCGGGCGGGGCTGCGAGCTGAGGCTCGGGTTTCGGTTTTGGACGGAGCGCAGGGAGAGGACTGGGGTTGGCGGCTTGAACACAGCCTGAAGGGGTTAGTGCACCACGACTAGCCGGGAGGGAGTTCGGGGAAAAGCCTGCACCTGCCGAAGAGGCAAGAGACTTTTTCTTCCCTCTTTGTTTCCTGGTGCGCGAGGAGAGGGGTTTAAGAGCACTGCTTAAAGGAACTCCAGAGACGGGCGCGAGCCGCGGCTAAAAGCGCGAACCCCAGAGACAGGCGCGAGCCGCGGCTGAGGGCACGAGCCCCCGAGACGGGCACGAGCCGCGGCGGGAAGCACGAACCCCAGAGACGGGCGCGAGCCGCGGCTAAAACCGCGGACCCCAGAGACGGGCGGGAGACGCTGGGGCTGCTGCTGCCGCCACCAGGGGGGCTGTGTGCGAGCACAGGTCACTCTCCGCGCCCCTCTTCCACGGAGCCTGTGCAGGCCGCCACTGCCAGGTTCCCGGGATCCAGGGACAACTTCCCCGGGAGTACGCACGGCGGGTCTCAGGCTGGTGCAACGTCATGCCGGCCTCTGCCGCAGCGTCATGCCGCCTCTGCTGCCGCAGGCCCGCCCCGCACGCAGTGCCCCTCCTTCCCCCATCCCCCAACCCCCGCCCTGAGTGAGCCGGAGCTCCCGAATCAGCGGCTCCTTTAACCCCGTCCTGTCTGAGCAAAAAACAGACGCCCTCCAGCGACCTGCGCGCAGGGGCAGGGCTGGGTACAAAGCTGAGCTCCTGTGAGCTGTGAGAGCAGGGAGAAGAGGGGGAGGCCTCTCCCGGCAGCCGCGGAGGCGGCAGATTGAAGCTCCACAATCAACTTGATGTGCCCTGCATTGTGGAATACCTGAATAGACAGGGAGTGATCCCAAATTGAAGACGTGGAATTTAGGAGCGAGATCTGTGATTTTTTCCCCTTTTCCTCTTTTTGTGAATGTGGGCGTGTATGCTTCTGTGTGAGATCTTGTCTGTATACTCTTGCTTCCACCATTTGTCCTAGGGCTCTATCCGTCCATGGTTTTTTAAAAAAATTTTTTTTTCTTAATAATTAATTTTAATTGTAATAACTTTATTGTACTTTACCTTCATTCTTTCTTTCTTTCTTTCCTTCCTTCCTTCCCTCCTTTAGACAGTGAATCACGCCAGGTTGAGGAGGTGGTCTCTGGGAGCAGGATTTATGATTTTTCCCCCTTTGCCTCTCTTTGTGAACGTGTATGTGTATGCTTCTGTGTAAGATTTTCTCTGTATAGCTTTGCTTCCAACATTTGTCCTAGGGCTCTATCCGTCCATGGTTTTTTTAAAAAAAATTTTTTTTTCTTAATAATTAATTTTAATTGTAATAACTTTATTGTACTTTACCTTCATTCTTTCTTTCTTTCTTTCCTTCCTTCCTTCCCTCCTTTAGACAGCGAATCACCCCAGGTTGAGGAGGTGGTCTCTGGGAGCAGGATTTATGATTTTTCCCCCTTTGCCTCTCTTTGTGAACGTGTATGTGTATGCTTCTCTGTAAGATTTTCTCTGTATAGCTTTGCTTCCAACATTTGTCCTAGGGTTCTATCCGTCCCCTTTTTTTTTCTAAATATTTTTTAGTACAATAACTATATTATACTTTATTTTATTTTTACTGTATCTTCTTTCTTTCTGTCTTTTTTCCTTCTTTCCCTCCTTCCTTCCTTCCTTCCTCCCTCCCTCCCTCCTTTCTTTCCTTCTTTGCTTCTTTCTTCCTTCCTTCCTTTCCTCCTTTCCCTCTTCCTTTCCTCATACTTCTACTAATTCTCTCTACTTTTTCTCCTTCTTTCCCTCCCTCCTTCCTTCCTTCCTCCCTCCCTCCCTGCCTCCTTTCTTTCCTTCTTTGCTTCTTTCGTCCTTCCTTCCGTTCCCCCTTTCCCTCTTTCTTTCCCCATTCTTCTACTAATTCTCTCTACATTTTCTCCTTCTATCCCTCCTTCCTTCCTTCCTCCCTCCCTCCCTCCCTCATTTCTTTCCTTCTATGCTTCTTTCTTCCTTCCTTCCTTTCCTCCTTTCCCTCTTTCTTTCCTCATACTTCTACTAATTCTCTCTACATTTTCTCCTTCTTTCCCTCCTTCCTTCCTTCCTTCCTCCCTCCCTCCCTCCCTCCCTCCTTTCTTTCCTTCTTTGCTTCTTTCTTCCTTCCTTCCTTTCCCCCTTTCCTTTTTTCTTTCCTCATACTTCTACTAATTCTCTCTACTTTTTCTCCCTTTTATTCTGAGCCGTGTGGATGAAAGGCTCTTGGTGCTCCAGCCCAGGAGTCAGGGCTCTGCCTCTGAGGTAGGAGAGCCAACTTCAGGACACTGGTCAGCAAGAGACCTCCCAGCTCCACATAATATTAAACGGTGGAAATATCCCAGAGACCTCCATCTTAACACCAGCACCCAGCTTCACTCAACGACCAGCAAGCCACCGTGCTGGACAACCTATGCCAAACAACTAGCAAAACAGGAACACAACCCCACCCATTAGCAGAGAGGCTGCCTAAAATCATAATAAGGCCACAGACACCCCAAAACACACCACAAGACGTGAACCTGCCCACTAGAGAGACAAGATCCAGCCTCATCCAGCACAACACAGGCACTAGTCCCCTCCACCAGGAAGCCTACACAACCCACTGAAACAACCTTAGCCACTGGAGACAGACATCAAAAACAACGGGAACTACGAACGTGCAGCCTGCAAAAAGGAGACCGCAAACACAGTAAGATAAGCAAAATGAGAAGACAGAAAAACACACAGCAGATGAAGGAGCAAGATAAAAACCCACCAGACCTAACAAATGAAGAGGAAATAGGCAATCTACCTGAAAAAGAATTCAGAATAATGATAGTAAGGATGATCCGAAATCTTGGAAGTAGAATGGACAAAATGCAAGAAACAGTTAACAAGGACCTAGAAGAAATAAAGATGAAACAAGCAACGATGAACAATGCAATAACTGAAATTAAAAGTACTCTACATAGGATCAATAGCAGAATAACTGAGGCAGAAGAACGGATAAGTGACCTGGAAGATAAAGTAGTGGAAATAACTACTGCAGAGCAGAATAAAGAAAAGAGAATGAAAAGAACTGAGGACAGTCTCAGAGACCTCTGGGACAACATTAAACGCACCAACATTCGAATTATAGGGGTTCCAGAAGAAGAAGAAAAAAGAAAGGGACTGAGAAAATATTTGAAGAGATTATAGTCAAAAACTTCCCTAATATGGGAAAGGAAATAGTTAATCAAGTACAGGAAGCACAGAGAGTCCCATACAAGATAAATACAAGGAGAAATACGCCAAGACACATATTAATCAAACTGTCAAAAATTAAATACAAAGAAAGCATATTAAAAGCAGCAAGGGAAAAACAACAAATAACACACAAGGGAATCCCTGTAAGGTTAACAGCTGATCTCTCAGCAGAAACCCTACAAGCCAGAAGGGAGTGGCAGGACATACTGAAAGTGATGAAGGAGAAAAACCTGCAACCAAGACTACTCTACCCAGCAAGGATCTCATTCAGATTTGATGGAGAAATTAAAACCTTTACAGATAAGCAAAAGCTGAGAGAGTTCAGCACCACCAAACCAGCTTTACAACAAATGCTAAAGGAACTTCTCTAGACAAGAAACACAAGAGAAGGAAAAGACCTACCACAACGAACCCAAAACAATATAGAAAATGGGAATAGGAACATACATATCGATAATTACCTTAAATGTAAATGGACTAAATGCTCCCACCAAAAGACACAGATTGGCTGAATGGATACAAAAACAAGACCCTTATATATGCTGTCTACAAGAGACCCACTTCAGACCTAGAGACACATACAGACTGAAAGTAAGGGGATGGAAAAAGATATTCCATGCAAATGGAAACCAAAAGAAAGCTGGAGTAGCATTGCTCATATCAGACAAAATAGACTTTAAAATAAGGACTATTAAAAGGGATAAAGAAGGACACTACATAATGATCAAGGGATCGATCCAAAAAGAAGATATAACAATTGTAAATATTTATGCACACAATATAGGAGCACCTCAATACATAAGGCAAATACTAACAGCCATAAAAGGGGAGAGCAACAGTAACACATTCATAGTAGGGGACTTTAACACCCCACTTTCACCCATGGACAGATCATCCAAAATGAAAATAAATAAGGAAACACAAGCTTTAAATGATACATTAAACAAGATGGACTTAATTGATATTTATAGGTCACTCCATCCAAAAACAACAGAATACACATTTTTCTCAAGTGCTCATGGAACATTCTCCAGGATAGATCATATCTTGGGTCACAAATCAAGCCTTGGTAAATTTAAGAAAACTGAAATTGTATCAAGTATCTTTTCTGACCACAACGCCATGAGACTAGATATCAATTACAGGAAAAGAACTGTAAAAAATACAAACACATGGAGGCTAAACAATACACTACTTAATAATGAAGTGATCACTGAAGAAATCAAAGAGGAAATAAAAAAATACCTAGAAACAAATGACAATGGAGACACAACGACCCAAAACCTATGGGATGCAGCAAAAGCAGTTTAAGGGGGAAGTTTATAGCAATACAAGCCCACCTTAAGAAGCAGGAAACATCTCGAATAAACAACCTAACCTTGCACCTCAAGCAATTAGAGAAAGAAGAACAAAAAAGCCCCAAAGCTAGCAGAAGGAAAGAAATCATAAAAATCGGATCAGAAATAAATGAAAAAGAAATGAAGGATACGATAGCAAAGATCAATAAAACTAAAAGCTGGTTCTTTGAGAAGATAAACAAAATAGATAAACCACTAGCCAGACTCATCAAGAAAAAAAGGGAGAAGACTCAAATCGATAGAATTAGAAATGAAAAAGGAGAAGTAACAACTGACACTGCAGAAATAAAAAAAATCATAAGAGATTACTACAAGCAACTCTATGCCAATAAAATGGACAATCTGGAAGAAATGGACAAATTCTTAGAAATGCACAACCTGCCAAGACTGAATCAGGAAGAAATAGAAAATATGAACAGACCAATCACAAGCACTGAAATTGAAACTGTGATTAAAAACCTTCCAACAAACAAAAGCCCAGGACCAGATGGCTTCACAGGTGAATTCTATCAAACGTTTAGAGAAGACCTAACACCTATCCTTCTCAAACTCTTCCAAAATATAGCAGAGGGAGGAACACTCCCAAATTCCTTCTACGAAGCCACCATCACCTTGATACCAAAACCAGACAAGGATGTCACAAAGAAAGAAAACTACAGGCCAATATCACTGATGAACATAGATGCAAAAATCCTCAACAAAATACTAGCAAACAGAATCCAACAGCACATTAAAAGGATCATACACCATGATCAAGTGGGGTTTATTCCAGGAATGCAAGGATTCTTCAATATACGCAAATCTATCAATGTGATAAACCATATTAACAAATTGAAGGAGAAAAACCATATGATCATCTCAATAGATGCAGAGAAAGCTTTCGACACAATTCAACACCCATTTATGATAAAAACCCTCCAGAAAGTAGGCATAGAGGGAACTTTCCTCAACATAATAAAGGCCATATATGAGAAGCCCACAGCAAACATCATCCTCAATGGGGAAAAACTGAAAGCATTTCCACTAAGATCAGGAACAAGACAAGGTTGCCCACTCTCACCACTCTTATTCAACATAGTTTTGGAAGTGTTAGCCACAGCAATCAGAGAAGAAAAGGAAATAAAAGGAATCCAAATTGGAAAAGAAGAAGTAAAGCTGTCACTGTTTGCAGATGACATGATACTATACATAGAGAATCCTAAAGATGCTACCAGAAAACTACTAGAGCTAATCAATGAATTTGGTAAAGTAGCAGGATACAAAATTAATGCACAGAAATCTCTGGCATTTCTATATACTAATGATGAAAAATCTGAAAGTGAAATCAAGAAAGCACTCCCATTTACCATTGCAACAAAAAGAATAAAATATCTAGGAATAAACCTACCTAAGGATACGAAAGACCTGTATGCAGAAAATTATAAGACACTGATGAAAGAAATTAAAGATGATACAAATAGATGGAGAGATATACCATGTTCTTGGATGGGAAGAATCAACATTGTGAAAATGACTCTACTACCCAAAGCAATCTACAGATTCAATGCAATCCCTATCAAACTACCACTGGCATTTTTCACAGAACTAGAACAAAAAATTTCGCAATTTGTATGGAAACACAAAAGACCCCGAATAGCCAAAGCAATCTTGAGAACGAAAAAAGGAGCTGGAGGAATAAGGCTCCCTGACTTCAGACTATATTACAAAGCAACAGTAATCAAGACAGTATGGTACTGGCACAAAAACAGAAAGATAGATCAGTGGAACAGGATAGAAAGCCCAGAGATAAACCCACGCACATATGGACACCTTATCTTTGATAAAGGAGGCAGGAATGTACAGTGGAGAAAGGACAGCCTCTTCAATAAATGGTGCTGGGAAAACTGGACAGGTACATGTAAAAGTATGAGATTAGATCAATCCCTAACACCATACACAAAAATAAGCTCAAAATGGACTAAAGACCTAAATGTAAGGCCAGAAACTATCAAACTCTAAGAAGAAAACATAGGAAGAACACTCTATGACATAAATCACAGCAAGATCCTTTCTGACCCACCTCCTAGAGTAATGGAAATAAAAACAAAAATAAACAAATGGGACCTAATGAAACTTCAAAGCTTTTGCACAGCAAAGGAAACCATAATCAAGACCAAAAGACAACCCTCAGAATGGGAGAAAACATTTGCAAACGAAGCAACTGACAAAGGATTAATCTCCAAAATTTACAAGCAGCTCATGCAGCTCAATAACAAAAAAACAAACAACCCCATCCAAAAATGGGCAGAAGACCTAAATAGACATTTCTCCAAAGAAGATATACAGAATGCCAACAAACACATGAAAGAATGCTCAACATCATTAATCATTAGAGAAATGCAAATCAAAACTACAATGAGATATCATCTCACACCAGTCAGAATGGCCATCATCAAAAAATCTAGAAACAATAAATGCTGGAGAGGGTGTGGAGAAAAGGGGACACTCTTGCACTGCTGGTGGGAACATGAATTGGTTCAGCCACTATGGAGAACAGTATGGAGGTTCCTTAAAAAACTACAAATAGAATTACCATATGACCCAGTAATCCCACTACTGGGCATATACCCTGAGAAAACCAAAATTCAAAAAGAGTCATGTACCAAAATGTTCATTGCAGCTCTATTTACAATAGCCCGGAGATGGAAACAACCTAAGCGCCCATCATCGGACGAATGGATAAAGAAGATGTGGCACATATACACAATGGAATATTACTCAGCCTTAAAAAGAAATGAAATTGAGCTATTTGTAATGAGATGGATAGACCTAGAGTCTGTCATACAGAGTGAAGTAAGTCAGAAAGAAAAAGACAAATACCGTATGCTAACACATATATATGGAATTTAAGGGGAAAAAATGTCATGAAGAACCTAGGGGTAAGACAGGAATAAAGACGCAGACCTACTTGGAGAACGGACTTGAGGATATGGGGAGGGGGAAGGGTGAGCTTTGACAGGGCGAGAGAGAGTCATGGACATATACACACTAACAAACGTAGTAAGGTAGATAGCTGGGGGGAAGCAGCCACAAGGCACAGGGATATTAGCTCGGTGCTTTGTGACAGCCTGGAAGGGTGGGATGGGGAAAGTGGGAGGGAGGGAGACGCAAGAGGGAAGACATATGGGAACATATGTATATGTATAGCTGATTCACTTTGTTATAAAGCAGAAACTAACACACCATTGTAAAGCAATTATACCCCAATAAAGATGTTTAAAAAAAAAAAAAAAAAAGTAAACCAGGTCGAACAGGGCCTTGGAAGACGTGTTTAAAATTTAGTCTCTTCGAGAATTCTAATAGGGTTCTAATTCCAATGGGAGTTCACTGTAGTGTTTGAAAATGAGAATGATGTTACCTAATACATATATTAAAACTACAAAAATATTCTCAAAAATATGAAGAAAAATTCTAGGGGAAAAAAAGTTGTACATGGACATGTGATTGATTACTTCATGGGTCTTTATAGATTTCACCAGCCAGAAATTTCAAGGATGCTCTATAAATGGGGTTCAATTAATTATGTCTTTCCTGTCTTGGATGGTGTCCTTGGTTGATCATCTTATTCCTGGATGGTGACATTGAATTCCTAAATAAAGTCTGTCACTCTATTAAGGGCATTTAGTTATTGTCAAAGTAATTGTGAATAATTCCTCACATCTAACCCAAGCTCCAATAAAGTTTCTAGATAAAACAAAAAATATCTGAGTTCAGAGCTGCTTTCCAGACCATTAAAAAGAAAACCCATGAATCATTAATTTTTTCTAAGATTCCCTCAGAGATAAATGACACATAGTCAATTGTTCCAAATGACATAAACCTAACTAAGAAAATAGAAGAAAGAATTTGAGAAACGACTTGAGTTGAGAGTCAGGGGCTAAATAGCAGAATAACACTTTGGAAGCCAACTCTAGAGCTGTAGATGCAAATGATGGAGAATAATCTCAAGACTGAACTAAGAGATTTGAAAATCGCTCCCAAGATAGAAGGGTACATTCCGTCTGTCATGTTTTGTGCTTCCTGTTCATAGTAAATTGTGAAGAGAGAGAGAGAAGAGGCGAGAGAGAAAGAAAGAAAGAAAGGCAAAGGGGAAGGGTAAGAATGGGAAGGGATGGGAAGGAGGAAGGAGGGAAGGAAGAGAAGGCGGAAGTTAAAAAAAGAAAATTAAATAAAGAGAAAATGGGCACAGTATTTTTCTTCAAGAATTAGTCTTCCTGATTAAGGAAAATTTTAAGGTATTTATTTAAGACTTATCCTAAGATAAGAACAGTGCAATAACCTGGAAGTATAAGGTTTCGGACTAAATATTTGAATTTTTTACTTTTCTGTATGTTCTTGAAAGATTTCACCTCACTTCTATTCATATACTAATACTAATGCCAATTCATGCTAATTAAAGAACAACAGTAAATATAGTAACAGTGAGTTTCACCAGAACTTTAACTAAAATTAGGATGTAAGCTCATAAGTTAAAATGTAGATATTTGTTTATGATATCACTATCTGAAGTTTTACTGCTGAATATGTGTGCTTTAAACTGACTATAACTCTACTAAAAAAAAATAATTGCAGGCTTGGGTTTGTGAAATCTCCCACAAAGAGAATACTCTGATGCTTTCATAAATTTTCATTATCTGCTCCTTCACGCTGCTCTGTTCTACCTGGCTGTCTCCAACCATGATACAATTTTTGAAGCCTAGTTTAAAATGCATCTCCCATGTAGTAATAATTTAGTTCCATTGCTTTCATAGTAGACAACTATAAATTAATATACCCTCTTTCCTTAAATATATTTATACCATTTTACCTCATACTGTAATCATCTTTGGCATGTTTTTCTTTTCTTTTTTTTAACATCTTTATTGGGGTATAATTGCTTTACAATGGTGTGTTAGTTTCTGCTTTATAACAAAGTGGATCAGCTATACATATACATATGTTCCCATATGTCTTCCCTCTTGTGTCTCCCTCCCTCCCACTCTCCCCATCCCACCCCTCCAGGCTGTCACAAAGCACCGAGCTAATATCCTTGTGCCTTGCGGCTGCTTCCCCCTAGCTATCTACCTTACTACGTTTGTTAGTGTGTATATGTCCATGACTCTCTCTCGCCCTGTCAAAACTCACCCTTCCCCCTCCCCATATCCTCAAGTCCGTTCTCCAAGTAGGTCTGCGCCTCTATTCCTGTCTTATCCCTAGGTTCTTCATGACATTTTTTCCCCTTAAATTCCATATATATGTGTTAGCATACGGTATTTGTCTTTTTCTTTCTGACTTACTTCACTCTGTATGACAGACTCTAGGTCTATCCATCTCATTACAAATAGCTCAATTTCATTTCTTTTTAAGGCTGAGTAATATTCCATTGTATATATGTGCCACATCTTCTTTATCCATTCGTCCGATGATGGGCGCTTAGGTTGTTTCCATCTCCGGGCTATTGTAAATAGAGCTGCAATGAACATTTTGGTACATGACTCTTTTTGAATTTTGGTTTTCTCAGGGTATATGCCCAGTAGTGGGATTGCTGGGTCATATGGTAATTCTATTTGTAGTTTTTTAAGGAACCTCCATACTGTTCTCCATAGTGGCTGAACCAATTCACATTCCCACCAGCAGTGCAAGAGTGTCCCCTTTTCTCCACACCCTCTCTAGCATTTATTGTTTCTAGATTTTTTGATGATGGCCATTCTGACTGGTGTGAGATGATATCTCATTGTAGTTTTGATTTGCATTTCTCTAATGATTAATGATGTTGAGCATTCTTTCATGTGTTTGTTGGCATTCTGTATATCTTCTTTGGAGAAATGTCTATTTAGGTCTTCTGCCCATTTTTGGATGGGGTTGTTTGTTTTTTTGTTATTGAGCTGCATGAGCTGCTTGTAAATTTTGGAGATTAATCCTTTGTCAGTTGCTTCGTTTGCAAATGTTTTCTCCCATTCTGAGGGTTGTCTTTTGGTCTTGATTATGGTTTCCTTTGCTGTGCAAAAGCTTTGAAGTTTCATTAGGTCCCATTTGTTTATTTTTGTTTTTATTTCCATTACTCTAGGAGGTGGGTCAGAAAGGATCTTGCTGTGATTTATGTCATAGAGTGTTCTTCCTATGTTTTCTTCTTAGAGTTTGATAGTTTCTGGCCTTACATTTAGGTCTTTAGTCCATTTTGAGCTTATTTTTGTGTATGGTGTTAGGGATTGATCTAATCTCATACTTTTACATGTACCTGTCCAGTTTTCCCAGCACCATTTATTGAAGAGGCTGTCCTTTCTCCACTGTACATTCCTGCCTCCTTTATCAAAGATAAGGTGTCCATATGTGCGTGGGTTTATCTCTGGGCTTTCTATCCTGTTCCACTGATCTATCTTTCTGTTTTTGTGCCAGTACCATACTGTCTTGATTACTGTTGCTTTGTAATATAGTCTGAAGTCAGGGAGCCTTATTCCTCCAGCTCCTTTTTTCGTTCTCAAGATTGCTTTGGCTATTCGGGGTCTTTTGTGTTTCCATACAAATTGCGAAATTTTTTGTTCTAGTTCTGTGAAAAATGCCAGTGGTAGTTTGATAGGGATTGCATTGAATCTGTAGATTGCTTTGGGTAGTAGAGTCATTTTCACAATGTTGATTCTTCCCATCCAAGAACATGGTATATCTCTCCATCTATTTGTATCATCTTTAATTTCTTTCATCAGTGTCTTATAATTTTCTGCATACAGGTCTTTCGTATCCTTAGGTAGGTTTATTCCTAGATATTTTATTCTTTTTGTTGCAATGGTAAATGGGAGTGTTTTCTTGATTTCACTTTCAGATTTTTTCATCATTAGTATATAGGAATGCCAGAGATTTCTGTGCATTAATTTTGTATCCTGCTACTTTACCAAATTCATTGATTAGCTCTAGTAGTTTTCTGGTAGCATCTTTAGGATTCTCTATGTATAGTATCATGTCATCTGCAAACAGTGACAGCTTTACTTCTTCTTTTCCAATTTGGATTCCTTTTATTTCCTTTTCTTCTCTGATTGCTGTGGCTAAAACTTCCAAAACTCTGTTGAATAAGAGTGGTGAGAGTGGGCAACCTTGTCTTGTTCCTGATCTTAGTGGAAATGCTTTCAGGTTTTCCCCATTGAGGATGATGTTTGCTGTGGGCTTCTCATATATGGCTTTTATTATGTTTAGGAAAGTTCCCTCTATGCCTACTTTCTGGAGGGTTTTTATCATAAATGGGTGTTGAATTGTGTCGAAAGCTTTCTCTGCATCTATTGAGATGATCATATGGTTTTTCTCCTTCAATTTGTTAATATGGTTTATCACATTGATAGATTTGCGTATATTGAAGAATCCTTGCATTCCTGGAATAAACCCCACTTGATCATGGTGTATGATCCTTTTAATGTGCTGTTGGATTCTGTTTGCTAGTATTTTGTTGAGGATTTTTGCATCTATGTTCATCAGTGATATTGGCCTGTAGTTTTCTTTCTTTGTGACATCCTTGTCTGGTTTTGGTATCAAGGTGATGGTGGCTTCGTAGAAGGAATTTGGGAGTGTTCCTCCCTCTGCTATATTTTGGAAGAGTTTGAGAAGGATAGGTGTTAGGTCTTCTCTAAACGTTTGATAGAATTCACCTGTGAAGCCATCTGGTCCTGGGCTTTTGTTTGTTGGAAGGTTTTTAATCACAGTTTCAATTTCAGTGCTTGTGATTGGTCTGTTCATATTTTCTATTTCTTCCTGATTCAGTCTTGGCAGGTTGTGCATTTCTAAGAATTTGTCCATTTCTTCCAGATTGTCCATTTTATTGGCATAGAGTTGCTTGTAGTAATCTCTTATGATTTTTTTTATTTCTGCAGTGTCAGTTGTTACTTCTCCTTTTTCATTTCTAATTCTATCGATTTGAGTCTTCTCCCTTTTTTTCTTGATGAGTCTGGCTAGTGGTTTATCTATTTTGTTTATCTTCTCAAAGAACCAGCTTTTAGTTTTATTGATCTTTGCTATCGTATCCTTCATTTCTTTTTCATTTATTTCTGATCCGATTTTTATGATTTCTTTCCTTCTGCTAGCTTTGGGGCTTTTTTGTTCTTCTTTCTCTAATTGCTTGAGGTGCAAGGTTAGGTTGTTTATTCGAGATGTTTCCTGCTTCTTAAGGTGGGCTTGTATTGCTATAAACTTCCCCCTTAAACTGCTTTTGCTGCATCCCATAGGTTTTGGGTCGTTGTGTCTCCATTGTCATTTGTTTCTAGGTATTTTTTTATTTCCTCTTTGATTTCTTCAGTGATCACTTCATTATTAAGTAGTGTATTGTTTAGCCTCCATGTGTTTGTATTTTTTACAGTTCTTTTCCTGTAATTGATATCTAGTCTCATGGCGTTGTGGTCAGAAAAGATACTTGATACAATTTCAGTTTTCTTAAATTTACCAAGGCTTGATTTGTGACCCAAGATATGATCTATCCTGGAGAATGTTCCATGAGCACTTGAGAAAAATGTGTATTCTGTTGTTTTTGGATGGAGTGACCTATAAATATCAATTAAGTCCATCTTGTTTAATGTATCATTTAAAGCTTGTGTTTCCTTATTTATTTTCATTTTGGATGATCTGTCCATGGGTGAAAGTGGGGTGTTAAAGTCCCCTACTATGAATGTGTTACTGTTGCTCTCCCCTTTTATGGCTGTTAGTATTTGCCTTATGTATTGAGGTGCTCCTATATTGTGTGCATAAATATTTACAATTGTTATATCTTCTTTTTGGATTGATCCCTTGATCATTATGTAGTGTCCTTCTTTATCCCTTTTAATAGTCCTTATTTTAAAGTCTATTTTGTCTGATATGAGCATTGCTACTCCAGCTTTCTTTTGGTTTCCATTTGCATGGAATATCTTTTTCCATCCCCTTACTTTCAGTCTGTATGTGTCTCTAGGTCTGAAGTGGGTCTCTTGTAGACAGCATATATAAGGGTCTTGTTTTTGTATCCATTCAGCCAATCTGTGTCTTTTGGTGGGAGCATTTAGTCCATTTACATTTAAGGTAATTATCGATATGTATGTTCCTATTCCCATTTTCTATATTGTTTTGGGTTCGTTGTGGTAGGTCTTTTCCTTCTCTTGTGTTTCTTGTCTAGAGAAGTTCCTTTAGCATTTGTTGTAAAGCTGGTTTGGTGGTGCTGAACTCTCTCAGCTTTTGCTTATCTGTAAAGGTTTTAATTTCTCCATCAAATCTGAATGAGATCCTTGCTGGGTAGAGTAGTCTTGGTTGCAGGTTTTTCTCCTTCATCACTTTCAGTATGTCCTGCCACTCCCTTCTGGCTTGTAGGGTTTCTGCTGAGAGATCAGCTGTTAACCTTACAGGGATTCCCTTGTGTGTTATTTGTTGTTTTTCCCTTGCTGCTTTTAATATGCTTTCTTTGTATTTAATTTTTGACAGTTTGATTAATATGTGTCTTGGCGTATTTCTCCTTGTATTTATCTTGTATGGGACTCTCTGTGCTTCCTGTACTTGATTAACTATTTCCTTTCCCATATTAGGGAAGTTTTCAACTATAATCTCTTCAAATATTTTCTCAGTCCCTTTCTTTTTTCTTCTTCTTCTGGAACCCCTATAATTCGAATGTTGGTGCGTTTAATGTTGTCCCAGAGGTCTCTGAGACTGTCCTCAGTTCTTTTCATTCTCTTTTCTTTATTCTGCTCTGCAGTAGTTATTTCCACTACTTTATCTTCCAGGTCACTTATCCGTTCTTCTGCCTCAGTTATTCTGCTATTGATCCTATCTAGAGTACTTTTAATTTCAGTTATTGCATTGTTCATCATTGCTTGTTTCATCTTTATTTCTTCTAGGTCCTTGTTAACTGTTTCTTGCATTTTGTCCATTCTACTTCCAAGATTTCAGATCATCCTTACTATCATTATTCTGAATTCTTTTTCAGGTAGATTGCCTATTTCCTCTTCATTTGTTAGGTCTGGTGGGTTTTTATCTTGCTCCTTCATCTGCTGTGTGTTTTTCTGTCTTCTCATTTTGCTTATCTTACTGTGTTTGCGGTCTCCTTTTTGCAGGCTGCACGTTCGTAGTTCCCGTTGTTTTTGATGTCTGTCTCCAGTGGCTAAGGTTGTTTCAGTGGGTTGTGTAGGCTTCCTGGTGGAGGGGACTAGTGCCTGTGTTGTGCTGGATGAGGCTGGATCTTGTCTCTCTAGTGGGCAGGTTCACGTCTTGTGGTGTGTTTTGGGGTGTCTGTGGCCTTATTATGATTTTAGGCAGCCTCTCTGCTAATGGGTGGGGTTGTGTTCCTGTTTTGCTAGTTGTTTGGCATAGGTTGTCCAGCACGGTGGCTTGCTGGTCGTTGAGTGAAGCTGGGTGCTGGTGTTAAGATGGAGGTCTCTGGGATATTTCCACCGTTTAATATTATGTGGAGCTGGGAGGTCTCTTGCTGACCAGTGTCCTGAAGTTGGCTCTCCTACCTCAGAGGCAGAGTCCTGACTCCTGGGCTGGAGCACCAAGAGCCTTTCATCCACACGGCTCAGAATAAAAGGGAGAAAAAGTAGAGAGAATTAGTAGAAGTATGAGGAAAGAAAGAAGGAAAGGGGGAAAGGAAGGAAGGAAGAAAGAAGCAAAGAAGGAAAGAAAGGATGGAGGGAGGGAGGAAGGAAGGAAGGAAGGAGGGAAAGAAGGAAAAAAGACAGAAAGAAAGAAGATACAGTAAAAATAAAATAAAATATAATATAGTTATTGAATTAAAAAATATTTAGAAAAAAGAAAAAGAAAGAAAGAAAAAAAAGGGACGGATAGAACCTTAGGACAAATGTTGGAAGCAAAGCTATACAGAGAAAATCTTACACAGAAGCATACACATACATGTTCACAAAAAGAGGTAAAGGGGGAAAAATCATAAATCTTGCTCTCAGAGACCACCTTCTCAATTTGGGGTGATTCGTTGTCTAAAGGAGGGAAGGAAGGAAGGAAAGAAAGAAAGAAAGAACGAAGGTAAAGTATAATAAAGGTATTATAATTAAAATTACTTATTAAGAAAAAATTTTTTTAAAAAAAACCATGGACGGATAGAGCCCTAGGACAAATGGTGGAAGCAAGAGTATACAGACAAGATCTCACACAGAAGCATACACGTACACATTCACAAAAAGAGGAAAAGGGAAAAAAATCATAGATCTCGCTCCTAAATTCCACCTCTTCAATTTGGGGTCATTCATTGTCTATTCAGGTATTCCACAAATGCAGGGTATATCAAGTTGATTGTGGAGCTTTAATCCGCTGCTTCTGAGGCTGCTGGGAGAGATTTCCCTTTCTCTTCTTTGTTCTCACAGCTCACAGGAGCTCAGCTTTGGATTTGGCCCTGCTTCTGCGTGTAGGTCGCTGGAGGGCGTCTGTTTTTTGCTCAGACAGGACGGGGTTAAAGGAGGCGCTGATTCGGGGGCTCCGGCTCACTCAGGCCGGGGGTGGGGGATGGGGGAAGGAGGGGCACTGCCTGCGGGGCGGGCCTGCGGCGGCAGAGGCGGCATGACGTTGCGGCAGAGGCCGGCGTGACATTGCACCAGCCTGAGGCCCGCCGTGCGTACTCCCGGGGAAGTTGTCCCTGGATCCCGGGAACCTGGCAGTGGCGGGCTGCACAGGCTCCACGGAAGAGGGGCGTGGAGAGTGACCCGCGCTCGCACACAGGCCCCTTGGTGGCGGCGGCAGCAGCCTTAGCGTCTCACGCCTGTCTCTGGGGTCCGCGGTTTTAGCCGCGGCTCGCGCCCGTCTCTGGAGTTCCTTTAAGCAGCGCTCTTAAACCCCTCTCCTCGCGCACCAGGAAACAAAGAGGAAAGAAAAAGTCTCTTGCCTCTTCGGCAGGTGCAGGCTTTTTCCCCGAACTCCCTCCCGGCTAGTCGTGGTGCACTAACCCCTTCAGGCTATGTTCAAGCCGCCAACCCCAGTCCTCTCCCTGCGCTCCGTCCAAAACCGAAACCCGAGCCTCAGCTCGCAGCCCCGCCCGCCCCGGCCGGTGAGCAGACATGCCTCTTGGGTTGGTGAGTGCCGGTCGGCACTGATCGTCTGTGCAGGAATCTCCTCGCTTTGCCCTCCGCACCCGTTGCTGTGCACTACTCCGTGGTCCCGAAGCTCCCCCCTCCGCCTCCCGCAGTCTCCTCCCGCGGAGGGGCTTCCTAGTGTGTGGAAACTTTTCCTCCTTCACAGCTCCCTCCCACTAGTGCAGGTGCCGTCCTTATTCTTTTGTCTCTATTTTTTCTTTTTTTCTTTTGCCCTACCCAGGTACGTGGGGAGTTTCTTGCCTTTTGGGAGCTCTGAGGTCTTCTGCCAGCCTTCAGTAGGTGTTCTGTAGGAGTTGTTCCACGTGTAGATGTATTTCTGGTGTATCCATGGGGAGGAAGGCGATCTCCGCGTCTTACTCTTCCGCCATCTTCAAGGTCCCCCCCTGGTTTACTTCTTTGTTCTCACTTTCATTTCCCCTTTTCCCATAGTCACTTGTCTTTTTATTATTGTACTGTAAAGATATATTTTCCCTTTCCTTCTTATTGAATATTCTGCCACCACATCTTCCGAAGGCTGACTCCCTCATTTATGTATCTGCTCCTTTTCACCTTTCCAACACGTCTTTTCTTTTTTATTTTTTTAAGTGTGGTAAGGACACTTAACGTGAGATCTACCCACTTAACAAATTTTTAAGTGCCCAAGAGAGTATTGCGAACTATAGGCAACTTGTTGTACAACAGATCTCTAGAACTTATTCATCTTGCATGAATCAAACTATTCAGGCTTAAAAAAGAAGGAGATTCTGCCATATGTGACAGCATGAATGAACCTGGAGGACATTATGGTAAGTGAGGTAAGCTGGTCACAGAAGGACAAATACTGCATGATTCTACTTATATAAGGTACCTAAAATAGTCAAACTCATAGAAGTAGAGAGTAGAATTGTGGTCACCAAAGGCCAGGGGAAGGAGAAAATAGAGAATTGCTGTTCAGTTTTTCATGACCATCGAACTCCTGATCCTTTATCACTCTCAGGAATATGTGCTATTTTGTTGCTTTCTTAGCATTTATGTCTTTCTAAAATAATTCTGTTCATTTTATTTTTTGCACATGTTTTTCATAGTCTGTTTCCATGAGCCACATAATACAAAATTTAAAAATGCTTTTGAATTCCAGATATTTGAGAATTAGTATTTTTATAATTGTTATTGTAAATAGAATTTGTACCAGATATTTTAAGTTATAAAGCCAAAATCAATTTATAATGAAAGCAATAATCCCCTACTTCACCATTCCCTGAAAGTAGCCCAATTTCCTAGAGACAAATACTTTTAATAGTTTCTATTTTTACTTCTTCCTTCTTTTGGTGATTAATGTGCTGTATTTTGAAACATTTGGTGATAATGATCTGTATTTTGAAAAGTGAAAACTTGATAGTACTAAACTGAACCATGTGATTTTTGAGAAACTTAGTGAGGAGGGTAATTAAATTTTTAAAATATGAAGGGAAAGGAAAATATATTAGGTACTTACTATGTATCTTTTCCTTACTCAGTATAAAATTTATATATAATGTTTTTTTCCAAAATAATAAAGGAAAATTTAATATCATGTGGCAAATATTTAAGCAAGTGATGAAATATTATTAGACTTTATCGCTAATATCCAGGTAAATCATGTTATGTGTCAAGAAAAGTAGCACTTAGGTGGAGATAAATTGGATTTAAAGAGGTAAATCCAGTCAACAAAGGATTCTTGTAATAGATTGAAATGTCAGAACTTAATATGATGCATTAAAGAGACTAGTTTTGCAACTATAACAAAATTATCTCCTTCTAGAGTGTTTAGGATTTTTTGACATTTTACTCCAGCATCTAATTTAATACCTTATTGATGATTAAGAATAAGGAAATGAAAAAATGAAACCCTATATTTTAAGAATGTTGTAAAACAATGTCATTATAAATATAGCATATTAATGTCAAATGATATATACTATAGTATTGATAAAATAAAATGTAACTTAAGAATACGTATATTCATAGCTACTATAGTATCTTTCCATTTTTTATTTTTAGGGAGGAGAACTTTTTTTGTTTATTTCTGTTACAGATTTGTGAATAAATTGTGGGAATTTATAGCTGGAATTAAGGTATCCCAATTGGTAGTTTAATACTCCAGTCACTCTAATTTAGTATTAGAAAGAGCATAAAATATTGGGAATGCAGAAGTAAAACATTAATCCTTGTTATAAGTCTCAGTGAATTTTCAATCTAGATACTTTTCTATTCTTTGTCTAAGAAGAATGGAATTTTTATTGATATAATAAATTTGCATGTGATTTTACTCACAATTATTATTTACAAACATAAGTAATGAAACAATAGAAATTTAATTTAAATAATTTTATTTTAATAAAGATTATTTCCAGTAGCATGATTCGTTTCAAATTAGAGCAAAACACAGAAAGCTCTTTAAATTAACTTCAGCAAGTTTAAGAATATGTAAATGATAGATTCATATTTATTTCAGAATATCAATTCAGACTTGTAATGACAGATAAAAAAGATAGGTCTTTCAAATTCTAAATTTTCAATGTTACTCAAGACAATTTTCAAAAGAGAGTTCCTTAGTTTCTATAGATTATATTTTAGTAGGAATTCCAGTTCTAATTTTAGGTTTATTTGTGTGTTTACTTATTTATTATCCAACAAATAATTATTAGCTATCTTCTGTTATCTGGTCAATGATTTCCAAAGTGCCTACTATTTGTCAATCACTGTTCTAGATAATGGAATTATGGTGATTAAAAAGCCAAAAAAAAAAAAATTCCTGCTCTCATTGAGCTCACAATTCTGGGAGAAAATAGGAAAAACAATATTAAAGGTAAGTAAATACAAATCATAATAAGTGCTTAGCAGAAGATTAAACAGCTATTACAAAGATCTAGTTATTAACAAAATAAGCAGATCCCTTTAGAGAAAGTTCTTATATTTTCCCATTTTTGAGTTTTTAAAATTCGTTTTACATTTTAAAATTTGCTTCATGAAAATTAAGGTTAAGCATATGAAAGCACATGCCAATAAAATGATCTTATTAAGATTTTTTTTAATATGCAAAAGGTACAACTAGGTTTGTTGATCAAATTTAGTTTATGTGTGAATGGAAGGGAAGATTAAGAATTTTATGTGTTATATGTGCAAAAGAGAATGAAAGAGAGAGAGAGTTGAGAGAGTGATTGATTTAGAAGGGCTGGGATATGAAAGCTCCCAGCAGTAGTGCAGGAATATCTATCACCCAAGTAAGTTGACAGATGTTTGTACCCTGTTCATGTCACTTTAATAGACTTTATTGCATAGAATTAGTGAATAATGAATAAGGTAAAGATAAATGTGTAATGAAAAAGTATAAAGCATTTCCAGTTTTGACTTGTTCCCAATATTCTTCAAGATAAATGAGATAGATGTAAAACAATTGGAGAGAAAATTCAAACACTGTGAAAATACGTTTTAAAAAATAAACCCCTTTAAGAAAATAATACAGCTAAATCCATGAAGTATAATTTTTTGCAAAAGCTCATTCAGACAGACATGAATATATATTTAAGTAATTTATGATGTTCCTATCTTTCAATTCAATTTATAAATAATTCGATATATTCATATATATTTATGATTACATTCAATTAAAATATTTTCTTAATTTAATTTTTGCCTTTTTGGAAATAAAAAAATCATATAAATAAAGTCAAATCAATTAATGTCTTAATACTAAGTTCTAATAATATACACGGTTTTAAATTTCCATGTCTTAGCTTTTGTTCCTTAAGTCCAAAATACCAATTTTTGTCTTGCATTAAATATTAAATGTTTATTTCATGTTCAGGTAATAAGGTATAAAACATGGAGAATAGAACATACATTAGTAGTTGAGCATGATTTTAAATGAATAATATTGTGTTTTATTTGACATTGAAATAATATTAAGATCATTATTATTACTATTATTATTTTAGTATTTTGTCACTATCAATATCTTTGAAAATCTTTAATTTGGTGAAAGAAAACTTTGTTAATGTTGGTATTTAAGTACTTAGCACAATTTCACTGTTATGGAGCAGTAAAAAAATCATTAATTCTTTCCATTTGATTTTTTTCTTAACATCTCTATCACCTTACTCAAAATAACACTGTATTTCTTCTTTTTACATTCAGTATTTAATTGTCATCATTAGACTGTGATTTTTTTTTTATTAATCGGTGTACCATTTAGTAAATTCTTTTTATTTCAGAATTAACCTCAATATAGTTAAGTCAAGGGCTCCAAAAAAAATGTGGATTGGTAAATTTCATTAGCCTCCCTCTGTGTGATTTATAGTCTTGTCTCTTAACTAATGTAGTTTGAGACAATAAGTAAGATCCTTCACAGTGAAGGTGCCTTTCTTCTCTTGCTACATATCACTTATTCCTTCTATGAATATTAAAACACTGCTTAAATCATAACAGCACCTTTCAGGGGTTATCGTTAGTACTTCAAGAACAAATTTAGTATCTTTCATGGTAGATGATCACAATAAATGAGACAGTAACTAAAGAACTCAAAAGAAAAATATAGGTCACATCCAATCTGTGACTTTTGACCCTAAATCAATTCTTTTGCTCAGCATGGTGAGAACTGATTCACAGACTTATGGTGGAAAATTGATATATAAGACTGTCTTTTAACATTCCATAATGATTTGAGAAAATTTAGCAACAATATCTTCTCATTCCCATAAAACTTAGCTTCTGGAAACATAATCTAAACGATTTCAAGCCTTACTGCCACTTCCTATTAACTGTAATCCTGAACTTTTGACCTCTGTGACCCTCAGTTCCCCTATTTTAAAAAATTATAAGTAAAATAATTATCCTTTGGGTTTCTTTAATATTACATAAAGAATGAAACAAACGTAGAGGACAATATATGTGTTAATTATGAATTTCTAAAAGGATAGGGTAAGTACTACTAATGTGCTGGCAGGTTCTCATTATGGGGAAGAGTTCCTTCCATAAAGTCTGAAACTTTGTAGAAAGACAGACCATTAGTGAGGAAGTATTAGCCAAAGCATCCCTAATGACTAATTAGAAGACATACTTTGGAACTATGTCTGCCATGTGCTTTTTAAATTTCCACATCAAAGTTTGTAATTATAATACTCTTTTTATCAAGAAAAGAATCTCACAATGGATTAAAGCTTTTTGAGAAGACTCAATGACTGAAATTTTCAAAAGGTGAAACAAAAATGTGTGAAACTACATGCTATGTCTGAACAGACAGGCCGTTTTCTGATAATGAACTTGACTTGCTTAACTGTGTATTTCTCTTTGAACATAACTTTGAATTGGCATAACTACTTAAAGTTCTAGATCATATGGCTACTCTTTAGTGTTCAAATATCGTTGTGGAAATACTCTTGATTATTTTCTTCGTGTGTTTTACATACTTAAGTCCACCTTTCTGCCAGCATTCATATAGCAAATTCTCTAGGAGACTGTACACGATATCATTTCTATTATAAAATATTATCTCCAAATTGATTATTAGCAACAAGATGAACCTATTTTATATCAATTGTTAGGAAAAAGAATAAGGATTTATTGTTTTGATAATGAAATCAGACTATTTCTTCTTTTGGAAAATTACATTTCTTAGGGGAAAAAATGAGTTTGTTTATAACAGTAGTTGCCTGAGATACATTTTCCACATATGTAAGTATTTACTTGTCTTATGAAAATCAAGGGGCAAAATACATATGGTAAAATGAATGAAGTGAACTAAATCTACAAATACAGCATGATGATGTTTACATGTGTATTCTCCCATGTAATCACCACCCAGAACAAGATACAGAACTGTTTTAGCACCCATGAAGGCACTTCCTTGCCCTTTCTCAGTCTAAACTAGCCCCTAGATTTAACTACTATTCTGAATTCTCTCCTCATCAGTTAGATTTGACTATCCTAGAACTTGCCATAAATGGAATCATATAGCAGCTACTACTTTTGTCTTGAGTGATTTCACTCAGTATTTTGTCTGTTAGGTTTATTCATGTTGTATATATTCGAAGTGTATTCTTTTGTACTTCTCTGTAATATTCCTTCATAAGATTTACCACAATTTACCCATTCTCTATTGTTAAGCATATGGGTTTTTCCCAGATGCTTATTATTATGAATAAATATGTTATAAATATTTTTGTCTTTGTGTGGACTCACTTCTCTTGTGTATACATTTAGGAGTGGAAATAATGGAAATGGCCAGCTATCCTGAAGCAGTTTTATAAGTTTACATCCCTACCAGCCATGTATTCAATTTTTCCACCTATTCCACACATTTGGCAATTTCTTTCTTAGTTAATTATAGTTTTCCTAGTAGCTGTATTTATTTGTACTTTTAATTTGTATTTATGTAACAGTATTTCTTTGTATTTTTAATTTGTGTTTTCCTGATGAATAGTGATGTTGACTATATTTATTATGCTTATTAGCTATTTAAATATAATTTATATGAAAATTCTTTTCAAGGGACATTTCCCATTATTTTTATTTTTTTCCTTATTGATTTGGAGATGTCTTTTCTATATTCTGAATATAAGTCCTACAGCACATACATATAACAAATATATACTTTCTTCTACTATTTCTTTGGTGTTTTCACTTTCTTTATGAGGTTTATTGACAAAGGAAAAAATCTTTATTATAAAGCCAATTTTTAATTTTTTGTTTTATGACTAGTTCTTCAGTGTTTTTGATTCCTATATTAGAGATCTTTACCTATTGCAGGGTCATATAGATATCCCTCTGCGTTTTCTTATAGAGACTTTAGATTTCTTTTCACAGTTATGCCTATGAACTAAGTTTTGTCAATTTCATTGAATGGTATAAGATAGTTGTCAAGTTTTATTTATTTTTTACCATTATAGAGATAAAATTACTTGATTTAATTATCTTTCATTAATTTATTGCTTCAACATAATTTCACCTGTTTAATCTTCGATATAAGTCAAGTGCCCAAATATATGGATCTATTTTAGTACTATTGATATTGTTTGTCTATTCTTATGCCAGTACACTATGATGCTAATAACTAGCTTTTTCAGTAATTTGTCAAATCTGGGATGTATGTCCTCCAATTTTATTCTTCCTCAAGAATATATTGACTATAGTAGGTTCTTTGCATTTCAAACTAAATCTTAGAATCACCTTCTCACTTTCTGCAAAAGTTAAAAAAATCTTAGACGTTTTCATTGAGATTTTAGTGACTATATAAGAATATGAGGAAAATTGATACTTTTACAATGTTTTCACAAATTTGGTATCTGTTCAATTATTTAGAACTTCTTTAATGTTTTTACAGCATTTTACAACTTCTTTTTACAGCATTTACAACTTCTTTAATGTTTTACAGCAATGTTTTGTACTCTTTATTGTACTCTTTATTGTAGAAATCTTCTGAAATGTATTCTGCTGATTTTATATTTTTGATGTTATTAATGGTATTTAAAATTTTACTTTTAAATTGTTTGATGCTACTATTCAGAAATATACTTAATTTAATCACATTGACTGTGCATCTGGCAACTTTTAAAGTTTACTTATTACCTGAAATACTTTGTTTAGTATTCAAAACCATGATTAGGTATTAATAACTTGATATAATATTAAGCTAAATACAAACATGGAAATTAATTGAACAATGATTCTTTTAAATAAAAGGCTCAAGATGGGTTGACCCCCAGACATCGATAATTTAAAAAAACCCCACATATCAGATAGTAAGAAAGTAACAGAAAAGAATAAGTTAGTGCAAGTAAGGTTATTCACTGTGTAAGTCCTCTAAAGTTTACAGAAATCTAGTGGAGGTTATTACATTCCGGAGTTTGATTCGGTATAGATATCATTGTACCTATATTTAATAGGCAGGTCCTGGCTGGAAAAAAATCTCTCTGTCTATAAGTTCACCTGTTTATATGTCTGTATATACATATAATTAGCATTTAGCAGTGGTTTATAGTTTTAAATTCCAATAATTGCTCCTATTATAAGGAATTCAGAAGTAGAAATAAGTAGGCCAATGATAGAATGACAAGAAAAACTAAAATTTAAGAGGAAAGAAGTAAAGAAACTAATTTTATGCCCATTGTTTCTTTGTTGGAAACCTACTCATTATTCATAATTCACTTTAAATGTGTCTTCTTTATGAAACAGCTAAAAAATAAATTCCTATCTTCGCTAAAATATTACCATGCATTCTTCTATCATAACATATAAAACAATTTATCTAAATACATATAATTATCCCAAAGTGGACTGTAAGTTTTTTGAGAGAAGGCAAAGAATTGTATTTGTTACTAAGTGCCTGGCAGAAAACAGATTTCATCTGGAGATGAATTGAAGAGCCTCCTGAAAGATGGAGATGAACAGAGGTACCACAGCCAACAATCAGTCTCAACTGCCAGACCTGTGAATCAGGCCATCTGAGACACTCCAATCTTAGTGAAGGCATCCTGCAACTATGGCCATATGAGCAACGTCAGGCATGACCCACAGAAGACCTATCCATACTGACAACCCACAGCATTATGAGAAATAGTAAATTGTTGTTCTAAGTCACTTCAGGCTGTGGTGATTTGTTATGCAGTAATAGGTAAAGGAAGCAATTGCCATTTCGTGTAAACTATTTTTGATAATAGCAGATGGAAAATGATTTATTTTGTGAAGTAGTATTTATCATAAAAAAAAACCCCAAAAATTATAAAAATGAAAACACCTATAAATATAGATGATGACATGTTGAGTGAAATATTAAATGAAATTCGGTGAATAGTTAAATTTATATCTATAACTACTAAGAAAATAGGCAATCTAGAATAAAACCTCATATTACATGAATGAAAAGTCATTCGATAAAAATTCACCTCTTGTTTCTGATTTTAAAAATAATGCAAAGGGGGTTTCCATGGTGGCGCAGTGGTTGACAGTCCGCCTGCCGAGGCAGGGGACATGGGTTCGTGCCCTGGTCCGGGAAGATCCCACATGCCGCGGAGAGGCTGGGCCCGTGAGCCATGGCCCCTGAGCCTGCGCGTCCGGAGCCTGTGCTCCGCAACGGGAGAGACCACAAAAGTGAAAGGCCCCTGTACAACAACAAAAAAAAAAAAAAAAAAAAAAAAGCAAAGGACATGGACATATATACATGCACATACACACCTTGGCAAAACAGAAAACATTATAACCAAACTGTGTAAAATAATATCATTCTTATATTCCTATACATCTTTCCCATTTTATATGCATTATCACTCCCTAACTTTCCAAGTTCATTACTATCCTTCTTTGTCCATTTCTTTATAATGTATTGTTATGATCTGAATTATGTCCCCCCACCCCCACTAAAATTCATATGTTGAAACCCTAATCCCTAGTACCGTTGAATGTGAGACTATTTGGAATAGTGTCTTTAAAGAGGTAATTAAGGTTAAAAGAGATCATAAGGATGGGGCCTTAATCTAATAAGACTATGTCCTTATTAGAAGAGGAAGAGAGTCCAGGGGTACAGGCACACAAAGAAAAGGCTATGTGAGGACACAGCAAGGAGGTGGCTGTCTTCACGCCAAGGAGAGACACCAATGCTGCCAGCACCTTGACTGTGGTCTTTCAGCTTTCTGAACTCTGAGAAAATAAATTCCTGTTGTTTAAGCTACCAGTCTGTGATATTTTGTTATGGCAGCCCTAGCTGATGTAGGGGAGGAAAGACTTTCTTTCTACCCTCCTAGGTTCAACAGCTGTCTCTATGAAATAAACTGATAAGAGGCAGACTAACAGGAGAAAAGATACATGTTTATTAATTTTTAATATCACATGCACGAGGGCATTACAGAAGAAAAGTGAATACCCCAAAAAAGCAGAAACATGGGAGAGCTTACGTTCAAGAAGAAAACAAATATGTGGTATGTCAGTGGAATTATCTAAAGCTGACTCTGTCTTGAATAAAAGAAAGACTAGACTAGGAACAGTCTAAAATACACATTGTGAAAAAAACAGGGAAAATAATTATTTATTTTACATTCCTTTATTCTAATATTTTAATCTACTCCATACTATACTATACTAAATTTTATAAGGTGTGAAAATAAATAAAAGACAACTTCATTTCAAACATTATCAGGAAGTTTAGAAGGGAGAGCTCTCATGCACATACCAGCCTGAATAATCAGAAGGAAGAAGGAAGAGATGTGATTTTTAAAAGGTCTTTTTGTATAGAATTCTTTATGTAACATTCTCTGGGTTTCAACTTTTTATCCATGATGTTAAGAATGTTATTTTTCTTCTGGTATGAGGGAGGACATTTTTTACATGGGAATGTCACCTCCTGCTTTTAAGAAAAGGAAAGAATGTCTATTTATGTCTTCTGGCCATTTTTTAACTGGATTGATTGTTTTTATGATATTGAGCTCCATGAGCTGTTTGTATATATTGGAGATTAATCCTTTGTCCATTGTTTCATTTGCAAATATTTTCTCTCATCCTGAAGGTTGTCTTTTCATCTTGTTTATGGTTTCCTTTGTTGTGCAAAAGCTTTTAAGTTTCATTAGGTCCCATTTGTTTATTTTTGTTTTTATTTTCATTACTCTAGGAGGTGGGTCAAAAAAGATCTTGCTGTAGTTTACGTCAAAGAATGTTTTTCCTGTGTTTTCCTCTAAGAGTTTTTATAGTGTCTGGTCTTATATTTAGGTCTTTAATCCATTTGGAGTTTATTTTTATGTATGGTGTTAGGGAGTGTGCTCATTTCATTTTTTTAAATGTAGCTGTCCAGTTTCCCCAACACCACTTATTGAAGAGGCTGTCTTTTCTCCACTGTATGTTCTTGTCTCCTTTGTCATAAATTATGTGACCATATGTGCATGGGTTTATCTCTGGGCTTTCTATCCTGTACCATGGATCTATATTTCTGTTTTTGTGCCAGTACCATACTGTCTTGATTACTGTAGCTTTGTAGTATAGTTTGAAGTCGGGAAGCCTTATTCCTCTGGCTCTGCTTTTCTTTCTCAAGATTACTTTGACTATTCAGTGTCTTTTGTGTTTCCATATGAATTGTAAAATTTTTTGTTCTAATTCTGTTAAGAATGCCAGTGGTAGTTTGCTAAGGATTGCATTGAATCTGTAGCTTGCTTTGGGTAATATAGTCATTTTCACAATATCGATTCTTCCAATCCAAGAACACGGTATATTTCTCCGTTTATGCCATCTTTGATTTCTTTCATCAATGCTTTATAGTTTGAGTACAAGTCTTTCGCCTCCTTAGGTAGGTTTATTCCTAGGTATTTTATTCTTTTTGTTGCAATGGTAAATGTGATTGTTTCCTTAATTTCTCTTTCTGATTTTTTGTTGTTAGTGTATAGGAATGCCAGAGATTTCTGTGCATTAATTTTGTATCCTGCAAGCGGAAGACCTAAATAGATATTTCACAAAAGACATACAAATAGCCAAGAGGCACATGAAAAGATGCTAAAAATCACTAATATTACAGAAATACAGGTCAAAACTACAATGAGGTATTACCTCACACCAGTCAGAATGGCTATTATCAAAAACTCTAGAAACAATAAATACTGGAAAGGGTGTGGTGAAAAGGGTATACTCCTGCATTGTTGGTGGGAATGGAAATTGATACAGCCACTATGGAGAACAGTATGGAGGTTCCTTAAAAAACTAAAAATAGAACTACCATATGACCCAGCAATCCCACTACTGGGCATATGCCCTGATAAAACCATAATTCAAAAAGAGACATGTACCACAATGTTCATTGCAGCTCTATTTACAATAGCCAGGACATGGAAGCAACCTAAATGTCCATCAACAGATGAATGGATAAAGAAGATGTGGCACATATATACGAGGAATATTATTCAGCCATAAAAAGAAACGAAATTGAGTTATTTATAGTGAGGTGGATGGACCTAGAGTCTGTCATACAGAGTGAAGTAAGTCAGAAAGAGAAAAACAAACACCGTATGCTAACGCATATATATGGAATCTAAAAAACAAAAATGGTACTGATGAATCTAGTGGCAGGGCAGGAATAAAGATGTAGACATAAAGAATGGACTTGAGGACACAGGGTGAGTGGGGAAGCTGGGGCAAAGTGAGAGTAGCATTGATATATATACACTACCAAATGTAAAATAGCTAGTGGGAAGCAGCTGCATAGCACAGGGAGATCAGCTCGGAAGCAGCTGCATAGCACAGGGAGATTGTGCTTTGCGACCTAGAGGGGTGGGATAGGGAGGGTGGGAGGAAGGCTCAAGAGGGAGGGGATATGGGGATATATGTATGCATATGGCTGATTCACTTTGTTGTCCAATAGAAGCTAACATACTATTGTGAATCAATTATATTCCAATAAAGATCTATTAAAAAAAGAAGCAGAAAAGGAAGATCCCTCCCTGCCCCAGCAACAATGCGCTGACCACCAGTAAGAAACTGCCACAACCTCGAACTCCTGTTCTTCTCCAGTGAAATTTTATTCAAAACAACCTTCTCCAATTTCCTCCTAAAACCTAGTAGAAATTGACTTCCTTTTGTCTCTTCACACTTGCCAATGATTCACTATATCTTGCCTGCCCCAGAACTGCAATTCCCTGCTTTCCAGATTACACCCATTTTGCTGGTAAAGTAACTGGCTATGTTACTTTTTGAGGTTGACATTAGTCAATTTCGAAGCCCTGCTACTTTCTGTGAGAAATAAAAACTTTTCATTTTACTGGGAAGTTATCTTATAGTATAAGATTGCGAATGATGATAAAGAGTAAATAGATCCAATATTCTCTCAGATATATGTGAAATAAGCAAGAAATAAAACAGAAAGGTAGATATGTTTATTCCTTGATAGTTTATATCTTAAAAATCCATTACCATAAGGTAGATGGACATAGAATCTATGATGATTAAAAACATATATGAGTAAATTGCTTATCACAGCATTCTGATTTCAGATAAATAGAAATCAGGTGATAATTTCATATCAATCATTCTATTGTTTTTGATATTTTTGAAAAGAACAAATTGTTTGCCTTAATTTCACAGCATTTATGTTACCCATCATTTTAATTGGTTAGGTACTAGGTGATTTTTTAAGTTGTATATATGTGATATATAGCACTAAAAGTAAGTTTACTGTCCATCAGTAAGGGAATGCACTATTACATTTTGATGCAGTCATACACTAGAAACAATGAGACTTACTTAAATGAAAATGCACAAAAGTAAAAATGAACGTTGAATTAACAAAAAAAGATAAATATAAAAATTAGAACAATAGTTTTCCACTGGTTATATAGAGAATGGAGGAGCTTGTCGTATGAGCCTGTTACACCTTCCACATTTATTTCTAAACAAAAGCGACACTTGCAGCAACTATTGTGAAGTATTTATACTTGATAAATCTAGATAAATGGTGCTCTATATTTTATGTACTTTTATGCATGTTTGAAATATTATATGATTAAATTCTTTTAAAAACGACAATTTTGTATTTCAAAGTTTTCTTTGAAAATTTCCTGCTCAAATTGAATTTTAAAGAATCTAGTAATGATTTTTCAGTGTGAAAATGATTTTATACCAACTCCATTAGATAAACAATAGATATTCCTAGATACATCTGCACCAAGCCTTTCCTTTTATGTGTGCAGAGATTCTTGGCTAGCTTTATCTTTGTCTCTAGGGGATGTATAATATCACTCTAAATTAGAAAAAAATGTACCCATGTACAATGTATACGTCTTCCATATAGCACTATCTTAAAATGTGTTAATCGAAATATAATGTATATACAAAAATGCACAAATTATAAGTTCAATTAATTTGCACATAGTGAGAACACTTAAGTAACACCTACACAGGTCATAGAACAGTACTTCAAAAATGTTCTCCCGCCTCTCCTTCCAAATAACCATTACCTTTATTTCTAATAGCTTAGATAGTTTTGTCTGGTTGTGTGTGTGTGTATGCATTGTGCATGGTGGGGGTTGTTGTGTATGTATGTGTGTGCATGCAAGTATGTGAGGGTCTCCTTTAGCCCACTTATGGGTTGATGAAATTCATCAGGGATGTTGCTTATAACAATAGTTCATTAATTTACTTTGATTTATAATTTCATGTTATACGAATATATTACAATTGATTTGTTCATTACATTGTTGATAGATATTTGATTTGCTTCCAGTTTAGAACAAGTACAGATAAAGCTCCCATGTGTATTTTTGTTTTGTCTCTTGATGAACATATTGATAGTCTGCATTTCTATTTGGTACACATAATTGGATAAAATTGTTGGTGCATGTGTGTCAACAATAGATAGTGCCGGTTTTCCATTTTTACCTGCCACATTGTGGCTCCATCAGTGATATATTTTATTGTCAATCCTATTAATTGTAGCGACCTGGTGGGTGTGTCGTGTTATCTTGTTTATTTATTTTTCCTCATGGTAACTATGTCTTGTATTGCCCTTGTGATTAATGGGAACATTTTCATACAGTAATTGGCCATTCGGATGCCCTTTTTATTTAAGTGCCTCATGAACCATCCTGTCGATTGCTTATGAGATTCTCTGTAATTTCTTATTGATTTGTGGGACTTTATATATTTTTCTAGAAATGAGTTTTTGTCAGTTATATGTTTTGCAAATATTGTTTCTCAGCTTGTGACTTGAATATTTACTCTAATATATATAGTATTATATTAACTAGTACAATTATTATATATATGTGTGTGTGTGTGTATGTTTAACAAATTGACAAAACACTATTTATTGAACAGACCATCCTTTCCCTATTGTCATATATCAAGTGTTCATATATGTGTGAGTGTGTTTCTGGACTTCCAAATCTGTACCATTAATTTTTTTGCTTATTCTTAATCCAAAACATAGCTTCCTAATTTATTTTGCAATAAATGTGATCGTCATTAGAATAATCACCAACTCTTTAATTCTTTTTAATTAAATTGCTTTTGCATTACTTATACTTCATATTTTAATATGTATTTTACAATATCCACAAAAAAACCCAATTGTAATTTTGTTTGTGATTGTGTTGCATGTTTAGAATGATCTGAGCAGATTAACATTTAACAATACTGAATCATTGATTGCAGGAATAGGATATCGTCCTGCATTTATTTAGTTCTTTTCAAATGTACATAAATAAGTTTTAAAGTCTTTAATGCAAAGGACTTGTACATTTAATACGGATATATTTCATGCTTTTTGATTTTGCTGTCGATGCTACCATTTTCTTTACATATGGCTTATATCTGGTATACAGATATTCAATCAATTGTTGCACATTTGTCTTATATTCAGAAAACTTGATAAGTTTATTTTATAAATATAATGGTATATCTGCAACTTACTGAATTATTCATCAATATTATATTTCTCAATAATAATAGCTGTATGCTTTCTTCTAATATTTGCCTTATTCCAAGAGTTCTAAAAAATAAGTCTACTAGAGATAACAGGCTTCCTTGCCTTCTTCCTTTGTTCAGAGAGAAAACTTTAAAAACTTTTTTTCAATTTTATTGTAATTTTTTTGCTGGAGTTCATAAATATACTTTATCAGGTTATGGGAATTCTTTTCTATTACTAGTTTATTAAGATTGGTAACTAATTTTACCTGATGCTTTCATTGGTATTTAATGTTACAATCACGTATGTTTTCTCCTGATTCAGTCATAATGGAATTATACTGACAGAGTTTTGAATTGCAAAGAACTCCTCATTCTTGGACAAAACTCATTGTGTTCATGATGAATTGTTGTTCATATATATTGTTCAAAATATTTTATTTAGAATTTAGGCATACTCATTTAAGTGAGAGATTGACCTGACTTTAGCAAGTATTTCTTTTCCTGATCTTGGCAGAGTTTGTGTAAGATTTATGTTCTGTTTTTCACTGTAAGTTTCACAGAATTCATCAGAGAAATTCATTGGTCTTCCTGTGGAAATTTAATCAGATATTCAATTTATTCATTGGTTATAGGACTATATAAAACCTCTGTTCTTTTTTTTGAATCACTTTTAATGAGTTGTATGTTGCTTTTTTTTAAGGCTTTTCAATTTACTGAGATACCCTACTCAAAAGCTGCTTATCTTGTTTAGATCTGAATGTGACAAAATTGAAAGAGCAATAAAGTAGAGCTATATCCAGCGTTAATCCTAAGAAATCCTTTTTTATCCAATTCCTTTAAAATTCTCCACAGTTTTTTCTGTGTTGTTGTACTTATGCCTCATCACTTAAGTATGATTTAATGTGTGTAAAAATGCCTGTATAAATGATGATAATTATTTCTAAGTTATCAAGGCAAATTGCTAGTAATTTACAGGTATTGGACCTATGGTTTTGACTCCTGATTTTACCTAAATTGATTAACACTTTGACAGAAAAAAAGTAAAATAATGATATATTTATTGCAAAAATATGAAATAATATTTAAAATTAATTTTTCAATTAGTTGAAGTGATAATGCAGCTGTTTGCTTGCATATCACAGAAAACATGAGACGAAGGATGTCATCTGTACATTTTAGGTTAACATCAAAGAGGAATCCTATGAAATATTAACAGGAACAGAATTAAAGTATGTATAGGTAATTTTTAAAGATTCTAATGTTCCCTGTAAAACTAAAAATTGGATAGACATCAGCATTATTACTTCCCCAACATTAAAATTTTTTAAATGATTCAAAATTTAAATACAGTAACTTATGAAGTAACCAGGTCCCATTATGACTGACCACTGAAGGGTGGATTGCATGAGGCACAATTACATGAGCCCAAGTGCCAGCTTATTCCCACTACTTCCCTCAAAGCAATTTTTACAGGGAATACTAGTTACACGTATAAGCTATTGATACATATTTTTCTTTTGACCGATCATTTAATTGTAGAGCAGGACATCATTAATCATCATTCTGATTATAATATAAAATAAAATCAGAGTGAAAATCTAATATCTTTATTCAGAATATGGAAACAGCAATATTCCTTGAAATATTAAGGAAAATATAAGGTACACCTAGGTTTCACCACAATTACAAGTTGCATCAGTAAATGTAATTGCTCTGTATTACAGCAATTACTTTAAACTGTTTAGCCTTCTGTCCATAGGAGGGTTTTGTTTTTCTAATAGTATCAGGCCATTAAATGTGCTGACCAGTGTTATCATTGAATTTTCCTTTCCTCCTAAATCTCATGACAATGAAAGCATTTCTGCAGAGTCTATAAAAAGTCAGTAGGCTGGAGCTTGTCACCCAGTAATAGACCCTGTCATTTATGAGTTCCCACTTTATGTCACTCCTGAATGCTTTCACCTGAACCATTACTGAGCAACCTGAAATGTGGGGATAAATCTGCCACTGTGTTCTGCATACAATGACAGATCATCTGAGGGTGAAAGAGTCTCAGTGAGAAGAGAGCCATTTCTATCACACCTCCCCTCTGCCTATGTATATGTATGCCTGAGCAGGACGAAACTCTTTCTTACAGTGTTATTTATTGGAAGCTGTTACTCCATTGCATTTTTCACTCACAATTTGACACTTTCTCCTACAATGTAGTTGCTGCAGCGAACACATCTTTTCTGTTGTAACTGCTGTCAGTAAAGGAGAGTTAATTTCCTTCTTGCTGATTCTCAATTTGAGCATCTATGTGCCAGGCATTCTGCCTGCAGTTTGCATTCATTATTTCATTTAGTTCTCACGGCAGCCCTATGGAATGGATATTATTGTCTCCCTTTTAAAAAATGTCCAGGGCTTCCCTGGTGGCGCAGTGGTTGAGAGTCCGCCTGCCGATGCAGGGGACACGGGTTCGTGCCCCGGTCTGGGAAGATCCCACATGCCGCGGAGCGGCTGGGCCCGTGAGCCATGGCTGCTGAGCCTGCGCGTCCGGAGCCTGTGCTCCACAATGGGAGAGGCCACAACAGTGAGAGGCCTGCGTATTGCAAAAAAAAAAAAAAAAAAAAAAAAAAATGTCCAGGTCACAAACATAGTAAGTGGTGCAATAACTATTCAACCTTGATTTCCTCTGATTCCAAACTCTCTGCTCTTTGAATGGGCTGCGTCTCTAGTGTTTGTGCACATAATGTATTATTAGCATTGCATTTTAAAATGTTTTTAAGTCATTAAATATATATACTACTGCTGCATATAACTTAGATGTACAATTAAATCATCATGATAAACCAAACAATATATTCAGAAGTCAGGGTAATACCTTAAAAGTCCCTGTTTTTTCCCTGTCAACTTCATTCCCTCGGGAGTAATAACCACTTATTCCAAGTTATGTGTTATTAAATCTCTCTCTTTTCTTTAGAGTTTTACTATCCATGTAAGATATATAATATGTATGTATATATATTTAGTTAGTTCATTCATTCATTTCTAGTGCATTTGTCAATTTATATAAATGAAATTAGTATATATTCTTTTGCAGCTTGCTATTCTCAATTAATGTTATGCTTTTGAGATTCACCCAATTTGATTCATGCAGCTGCAGTCTATTCCATGGTTGATGGACATCTGGGTAGTTTTCAGTGTTTTACTCTTATGAACAGGGCTGCAAGGAAAATTCTGGTTTCATGTCTGCAGAAGCATATGTGTAGGATTGTCTCTAGGATGTATACCGAGTAGTGGGATTGCTGGGTCATAAAACATGCACTTGTCAACTGTATTAAATAACGCCAAATTATTTTCCAAAGTGGCTGCAGCAATTTGCTGTAAGACGAGCAGTTGCTAGGTAGTTAATGAATGTGCCCCTTGCTCATATCTTTGCCAATAATTGGTTTTGTCCAACTTTGAAATGTTTACCAAATTGGTCACTGTGGTTTTGATTCACATTTCTCTGCTCTCTAATGTCCCTTTATTATTCATGTTTTATCTGTGAAATCTGTGTTCATATATTTTTACCATTTTAAAATTTTGTTAGTGGTCTTTCTCTTACACACACACACACACAATTTACTCACTTATATATCGTAAATATTCTCTTAGAACGCTAATTCTTTGTGAGTTATATTTGTGGAAAGTATTTTCCACTTTGGCTTATCATTTCTTTTCTCTAGACCAACAGAAGTTCTTAAATTTATAATGTTCTTCTTTTTTATAACTTGTGAATCTTAAGAAATTATTCCCTACCCAAAGCCATAAAGTTATTCTCTTATATCATCTTCAAAAACTATATATAAATTTCACTTATGCATTTAAGCCAATGACATATCTGGAATCAACTGTTGTTTGTGTTGTAAGATAAGCATTCATCTCCTTTTTACATAATGATAATTATTTTTGTATACCCATTTATTTATTAGTCCACCTTATCCCCCAAGAATGTAGAAGCTCTGTGATAAATTTGAATACCACATATACATGACTATATTTCTATTTGGGCTGAGATTTCAATTATATAAATACATAGATCAGTTTGGAAAGTATAATTGAAGAAACACACAAAAAATGTTAAGCTCCTAAAAATGAAAAGTAGTAAAGCAAAAATACAAAGACAGGGCTTCCCTGGTGGCACAGTGGTTGGGGGTCCGCCTGTCGATGCGGGGGACGCGGGTTTCTGCCCCGGTCCGGGAGGATCCCGCGTGCCGCGGAGTGGCTGGGCCCGTGGGCTGTAGCCGCTGGGCCTGCACGTCTGGAGCCTGTGCTCCGCAACGGGAGAGGCCACAGCAGTGAGAGGCCTGCGTACCGCAAAATATATATATATATATATATATATATATATATATATATATATATATATATATATATATATATATATATATATATATATTCTAAAGCTATTTGACTATTGTGTGGAAAATTCAGAATTTATTACTGATTCAGATTCTCTGAATCTGTTAAATTTCCATTTAAAATTTCTAGTTCTTTACATCTTAGTCAAATTAAATTATTCAGGGAATTTATCTACTTAATAAGTTTTCAAAACTACTGGCACACAAATATTCAATTTTGGCACCTAATATTTAAGTTTTAATATCCTACTTTTGTACTTTTATTTACATCTTTATTCCTGTTACAGTTCATTTGTATATTCTCTTTATCTTTATTTATCTTGCCAAAGTTTGTCTATTTGTCTCAAACATAACCCAAGCACTCCTAAGCCAATATATCATTTTAAAATAATTAAAAAGCCACAGGTATTTAAAATTACTCAAACCAATAGATATAACAAGAAAAAAGGCTGGAAAATAAATATTTAAATGTTCACAGTTTCACATTTAAACAAAATAAACCAAAAATATTAAGTAATTAGAGACTATGTCTCCTGTTATGATGTAATTGCATAAACAAAAAGTTTATCCTTCTAAAAATTGAGATATAAATAGATAGTAAAAATTAAAGATTTAGTTTAAAACAGTGAACACTCTTTTGCTATGGAAGGTGAAAATATTTTTACACGGTTTTGTTTTAGAGTGGTACCTCCATCTCAAGACCTACCCTTATTTTTCTAAGATATTATGATAAAAGGGAAATATTTATTAATCAGCATTCTTTTAAGCAGTAGAAACTCATCATGGTGGTGGAAAGTGTAACGTTTACTAATGGAAAATGTTATGCTTATTATAAAGCAAGTCATTTCCTCTCAAATTTAAGAGTAATAAATATTATACCAGTACATATAACCTTTTTTTAAACAATGTTTTTATATTATGCACCTTGCAGTAAAATTTTCAATCCCTTTTGAAGAGGGAAGAGGCATATCATTTCCATTTCTCTGAATTAGGATTTTATAAGTATACTTGCAGGAAGTAGTTACTGAATGATAATAAGTAATATGCTGTGGTGTATTAATGAATTCAGGAAATCATTTGCTTCTTCAGGAAAGTATGAATGTCTTGAAATTTTAAAAAATATTAGTAGAATAGTGATGAGAGAGTAAAGATTGAATTGCTTTGAAATGGTAGAGAGAGCTATTTACTTGACATTCATATGCAGTAGGGTGAATATTTTAGTGTATTAAATAAATATTTTATCATCTGCAATCCTTATTTTAAAAATGTACATTGACCCCAGTAAAAATTATACCATGGAGAAACTGAGATTATAGAGTTTTGTACATAAGGCAGAATTTTTCAATACCCCTTACATAATGTTTCCAATAACTCTTTAATGCTTGCCACCTTAAGATGGAGGATATAGCAAGGAGAAAAGTGAGAAATTGAAGGAGAAAGAGAGTAAAGTATGAGAGCCCATTACTCATATTTCTGCTTCCTCACAATGAAACCATAAGGTGGGGTTTGGAGTTCTATGAGAGGCCTCAAACAAATGGAGAAACCTGAAGCTACACAATCAAGAGCCTGAAAAACAGAGTGTCCAGGAAGATAGATTGATGTTAGGTTTGGCAAAGGGAAAGAATAGCCAGTTGACCTTGAAACAGCACTATTACATCCATGTGATCTGTACATTATTTAGTGGATCTAGCATTTTCTTTAATTCCTGTTTGTGGACAAAGTACCAGTGCACCATTGAAAGGCAAAGGCTAAAATATCAGGACAAAACTTTCACTAGCAATGAAGTCTTTAATCTAACACAGTGAGCTAGATTAAAGAGGTTTTGGTGATAGCACGGCACAGTTTAAAACAGATGGGCTTAATTATACCAGAAAGCTCTCCAATCAAGGGAAGACAAAGCACAGATTTGCGTCAGAAAGCAGAGAGAATTTAGCGGGTACAGCTGGGATCTCAGGCGTCCTGCCCTCCACCCACAAAATGTAAATTTACATAAGCCACAGAGCCGCAATCTCACTTATATTGGAACATTGTTAGAGATGATATTTATCTAATCAGAAAGACAAAATAATTTCATTGAGCTAGACTTATCAATGTCAAAAGCAAACTAATAGGCCCCCCAAAGATATCCATGTCCCAATTCCCAGTACAGGTGGAAATGTTACATTACATGGTAAAGAGGAATTTAATTTGTAGCTGGAATTAGGGAGAATGGCTTGAATGAGCCAGGTGTGCCTAATGTAATTACAAGTGTTTTAAAAGTGGACGTGGGCGGCAGAAGAAAGATCAGAGTGATGTGAGGTGAGAACTTCACCAACCTTAAAAGGTCTCTCCCCTAGAATCTCCAGAAAGGAACACAGCCCCGCTAGTACCTTGGATTTAGCCCAGGAAAAGTCCAAGCTACAGAAAGGTAAGAAAGTTTGTGTTCTTTTAATCCACTAAATATGTGGTAAGTTGTTACAGCAGCCCTAGAAAACTAGAACAGTGAGATTAAACCAAAATTTTGCTTTATGCTTTTATTTCTTTGCTTCTTTTTCTCTGTATTCAGTGAGGGGGTGTTTATGGGGGAAAAAAATCAACTCAATTATAGAGTACTAGAAAGAAATGTGTGAGTATACTTACAGCTCTGCCAAACAGTTCTCAAAGATGGAGAGACGACCAAATTTATGTTTCCTGATAAATCTTTTCAAGTGCCTAATATAATTTGAGTTTTTTCTTATAACTTTAAAGAATGATATATTTCATTTGTTCCCTTCAAAATCTACCCACTTTATAAGTTCTACTCCTGTTATCTTTTATCTCCAGGCCTTTTTAAAAAAATTTTAAATCTGAAAAGCAATTTCTTACTGATCTTGGATATCCAACTGGTTTCTGAAACTAATTATCTCTGATACTGAGCAATTTGCATTCCCTTCCAACCTGTTTTGGCACCAACCCTTGTTAATAATGTCTTTGTTATTTACACAGCCGTTGAATTTAAAACCTTGAGGTTATCCTTTACTAATAACTTTCTTCTTCCATGTCCATCTGGTGTACAAGTCTCTTGAATCTGGTTTTATTCTTTCCTTTACCTTTGCCACAGTCTTATTCTCATCATTTCTCACCTGGACTATTGCAATAACATTATAGTTGCTCTCTCTGTTACCATTCTATTTCCCATGCAGACATCTTCATGCCCTTGTGAAGCTCTCCTTACAAAATCCTGTTTTTGATATTAATTTGTTGGCAGTCATCACTTTATTTCTGCTCCCTGGTGACCCTAAGCCACAGCCACCCCTCCTCTACGAGTCACATAGTCGTGATCTACTCATGTTCTAGTCATGTTCTTACTGTAATGTCTAATAAAGAGCTTGGAAAATTTCATGTGTCAATATGTGTAAATAAATAAAGGTCAAAATAGTTGAAGCCAGCCCATGCAATAGTAATGGGTCAGAGATTATATCATCTTTGCTGGTAGTCCACTGACAGGAGGAAAAGGAATCTTTTCCTCCTGCAGCTGAAATTGCTTTAATCACCATCACCTGCTTGGTTACTACATCCATGCCATTTTTACAAACTCAAATTTGATCTATGTATTAAAAGACTGATAATTATTTTAAGAGGCTGTTGTTAATTAACCTAGGACAAAGGAGATTGAAATTAGTACGTAAAAAATACACCTACTGTCCAACAACTTCCCTATATCTTTAGTCCAATAGATAATTTTTAGTATTTTTATTGAAAGCAATAGGTTCACCCAATCTGCGAATGCAGATATTGATATGATCTACTAATCAGAACGTTATCAAAGTTCTTAAACTGACGTTAACTCACCTTTAAAAGAGTGTTCCCTGGGGTAAAAAAGTAGGAAAAGTACAACAAAACAGTTCACCATTTGTTTCTGTCCTTAAACATTGTTCCACACCTGATTATTCCAACAGGCCATTATTTTTTTTTGTCTAAGTTTAATTTTATTTTGTTTTCATTTGCATGGAACCTGGTCAAACTGGAACTCACCCAGACATTAAATGGATCCTTGTTTATTTTCCCTCAGCTCTTTGTGAGGGCTAGAAAAGCACAATGGTGTTATAAAATTGTTGCCTTGTTATAAAACCTCTCCTTTTATAAATTATACTGTCCCAAGAAGTATTATACTATCTTTCATATTACTTTACTAAGCACCAACATTAATATAAAGTAGTATTAAAAAGGCACATGCTGATGATAAAAATGCTGAGGTTTATAATGGAATTGTAAATTTTCTAAGCCACTCTGCGTATGCTCCCTTTAAACAAAGGGAAAGAGAAAAAAAGTGTTTCTACTTAGGGAATTTGGAGATTCCATCCTCTGTGAGGTGGTTGTGAAGATGACAGAAGACACCAACATCTATACTGAGGTTGGGATGGTGTTACATATCAGTGAAATAAGCTAGTTTGGAGTGAAAATATATAGGCACTTTTAAGGTTCTGTAGTTTGGGTAAAACTTAACACAATATGGTTTCCATGGAAAATGCTAATAAGTAGTAAATTCAGAAGTGAAGGGCTTCCCTGGTGGCGCAGTGGTTGAGAGTCCGCCTGCCAATGCAGGGGACACGGGTTCGTGCCCTGGTCCAGGAAGATCCCACATGCCGCGGAGCGGCTGGGCCCGTGAGCCATGGCCGCTGAGCCTGCGTGTCCGGAGCCTGTGCTCCGCAATGGGAGAGGCCACAACAGTGAGCAGCCCGCGTACCGCAAAAAAAAAAAAAAAAAAAAAAAAAAAAGCAGAAGTGAAGGGTTTGAAATTCCAGATTTTTCTCTCCTCGTAAGATAAACTGCTGCTGAGTGCTTAGTTCCAGTTGCATGTTTTTGTTTGTTTTTAAGAAAATTTTTGCTATTGTTATCTTAAATTTAGAAATTCTTTTGATTGAGAAATCACGTATTTTATTTTATTTTATTTATCCCTAATATGAGCCAACCCCTCTCAAAATGTTAGGTCATTCAGTTGCCTGTGAAGATGTGGAAACTTAGAAACTTTATTGATTTACCCCAGCCCCCAAACCTAGGAAGCAGCAGAGCTGGTCTCCAAGACTAGCTTTCTCAGCTACAAATCGGTAATCTTGTCAGTTCATGATATGATGTATTAGTTTCCCAGGGCTGCTGAAACAATATACTACCAACTGTGTGGCTTAAGCAAAAGAAATGTTTTCTTTCACAGTTCTGGAGGCTAGAAGTCCAAGATCAAGCTATAAACAGGGTTGGTTCCTTCTGAAGGCTGTGAGGAGAAATCTATTCCATTCCTCTCTCATAACTTGGTATGAGTAGTGTGCTGGGAATTCTTCACATTCCTTGGCTTCTGCATCATTCAGATCTCTACCTTCATCTTCATGTGACATTCTCTTGGTGAGCATGTCTGCCTCCGTGCCCAACTTTCCCCCTTTTTAAAGATTCTAATTAAATTGGATTAGAGCTGTTAAATTAAAACTGCACCAGACAAGATGAACAGCCAAAGAAAATTTTATTCAAGGATATTGCAAGAGATGTCTAGACTATTATAATAAAGAGATTGAACTCAACTCTGCTGAGACAAATGACAAGAGAATTTTTAAGCTCTAGGGTGAGCTAGTGGAAAAGTACTGAAGGGGATATTAGTGGAGTAGACTGGCTACTGTGATTAGGTCATCTGTGTTTGCTAATTGAGGCTTATTGAAGTCAGGTTCCTACCCTCCCAACAGAGACTAGGAGATAGGGCCTCTGTCTGTCTTAATGATTACATTTCAAGGGGATGGCTCCCAGGTCTTTGAGAAAGACACTCTTGGTTATATCAAGGTTAAAAAGCCTGGCAAGTGGCTGAGAGAGGATTTACATCTTAATGAGGCAGAGAAAGAACTTACAATTGCAAGCTTTTTTAATGTCTAAAAAGAGAGAGGTCAGGGGCCAAGTGTCAGGAAGAAACCTGTCTGAAGTTTAGTCAAGCTAAGCAGAACTGTTATGTCCCTCTTAAGTGAAAGCCCACCCTAGAGACAACATTTTAAATTTAGTCCCCACATAAAGATCCTCTTTCCAAATACCCTCACATTCTGAGTTACTAAAATTAGAACTTCAACGTATTTGGGGGGAACACAGTTCAGCTCAAAACACATGGATGTGTAACTCACTAATAACTGAAAAGGAAGACAAATATTTCTAAAATAGTTTTGATTCTTGAAATATGATTAATAGGTCAAACTGAAGAAGTTTTATAATAGAAGAGTATAAATTCCACTGTAAAACAAAGCTATTTTTGATGCCTTATAATGTATATAAGTGGAATTTGATGAAAGGAGTAATAACTGTTAGATAAGGGCAAGTGAGTAAAGTGTTTTACCCATTATAACTTAGATGACAAAAAACTATAAAAACAATTTATGAAAAACATAAAATGTTGGGTTTTATTAAAGTAATATAAAAATATCCTTCTACAATAAACTTAGCCAAACTTTTCAAGATGAACAAATATAAGAAAAACAAACATAAATTGTATTTCATATATTTGTATAATTGTAAAAAAAAATCAACTAAATTATTTTTAAAAAGGTCAGGTTTTGCCCCTTAGAAATTCCAATTCAGAAGTTATGTGTAGAAGATATGTAATTTGTATGTAATCATATCCCATGGGATTATTATTAGGGAATTTTGAACAAAAGAAAATCCGCAGTCCTTTAAAGAAAAAACAAATGAAAAAGGAATATTCTATTTTTAAATGGTAAGAAAATGGATCAACTTTGGGAGAAGTTTATTTATGCAAAACACATCATGAACTTGTTCATGTCAAATATTGCTAAAGCTAGCTGGGAAATTTGAAAAATGTCTATTTCATGCAATAGGAAATTAGGAGATTTTCTAAAGAATGATGGTCTTTGGGACTGAATAGTGTAACTTCTGAATAATCCTTTCCATCCAACACATGTATAATATTCAGTACTTAAAATATGTTAAACACTAAAGCCGAAATACTGTCACCTCTTCCTATAAATGGTCTTCTGCGTTGCTTGGTAGATAATTTAGAAACTGTCAGCTTTCCATATATAGAAGCAGAAGGTATGAGTAATAACATGTCATATGACTGCATAATTCTAGTTTAATGGCTGTTATAATTGTGGGACATATATTTGTGGACTTATTTTGGAGCATATGTAGGAGATAAAATCCTCTGAAGTTGATCATTCCATGGGTCAAACCCAAGGGGTGGTCCGTATCTCTCAGCTCAGAAAATGAACTTGAGTTGGTGGTCCCTAACTTGGAAACAATGTGAGATAATCTCTTGAAATGGGTGGTTTTATTTCTTGGAGGCTAGTTCCACTGTGGAGGTAAAAAGATGGAGATAGACATATAGAGATGTATTGAAAACTAGGAAATAAGCAAAACAAGAAGCTTGCAAAAGTGTACCACTCCTAAGGCCTCAGGAAGTTAATCATATTTTTTCCTGGATTTTCAAAGCATAAAATAGTATTGCAGACACAATCCAAGTTATAAGCATACCATTTTCTGTAATAAAGGCATGTTACCATAAATTGAGCATTACCTAGTGAAATCCATGAAATGATTAAAAAAAAATACAAAGGATATTGAGGGAAAATTACCGTAATATCAGTGAAAGCCTAATGAAATCATGTAATATTTAAAGTAAATACATAAACTTCATTTTCATTACCTCCACACTTAAATTTTTGCTTAACATACTGAACTCGTAAAACATCTAATAATATTTATAATGCCTTTGTCATGTCTTTCCCTCATTTTTATTCTAAAAATATCAAGGGATCATAGTACATGATGTAGACTAAGGTAAAATTTCAAAAGAGTGAATGCTTCCCCTACTAGACCTTTAAAACTCTTCAGGGAAATGATGAACCAATATATGTATGTTATGTTGATAATAAAAACTAAAAATGATGGCAAAGCATGTGTAGAAGTAAATCACTTGAACTGGCTGTATGTCATGTTTAGAAAGTGACCTAGTATGTTTAGGAAGATAAGCAATCAGAAATAAGAACCTTCTACCCTCCCCAAACTCACCCTATTTTTTAATATTTTTTAAATTTCGAATTGAGTTATAAATGACATAACATTACATTTTATGTGTACAACATAATGATTCAATATTTGTATACACTTTGATATGATCACTAAGTCCAGTTAACATCACCTTACATAGTTACACTTTTTTTCTTGTGATGAGAACTTTAAGATCAACTTTCTTAGCAACTTTCAAATATGCACAATGGTATTATTAACTGTAGTCACCATATTGTACGTTATATTCCCATGACATTTTATGACTGGAAGTTTGTACCTTTTGATCCCCTTCACCCATTTCTTCTACCCCCATCCCTTTCCAATCACCAATCTGTTCTCAGTATCTATGAGCTTGGTTGTTTTGTTTTTGTTTTATATTCTACATATAACAGAGATCATTTGGTATTTGTCTTTCTGACTTATTTTACATAGCATGATACCTTTGCGGTCCATCCATGTTGTCACAAATGGCAAGATTTCATTCTTTTTTTATGACTGAATGTATTCCATTGCATATATATTACTACCTCTTTATCCATTCATCTGTAGATGAACACAGGTTGCTTCCATATCTTGGCTATTGTAAATAAAGCCACAATAAACATTTGCATGTGCATATCTTTTTGAATTAATGTTTTTTTTCTTGGGGTAAATACCCATAAGTGAAATTGCTAGATTATATGTTAGGTCTATTTTTAGTTTTTTTGAGGAAACACCTTACTGTTTTTTTTGTAGTGGCTGCACCAATTTATAATACCACAAACAGTATGTGATGGTTCCTTTTTCTATACCTCCTTGCCAACACTTGTTGGACGTGCAGGCTCAGCGGCCATTGCTCACAGGCCCAGCTGCTCTGCGGCATGTGGGATCTTCCAGGACCGGGGCACGAACCTGTGTCCCCTGCATCGGCAGGCAGACTCTCAACCACTGTGCCACCAGGGAAGCCCTCTCATTGTGGTTTTGATTTACATTTCCTTGATGATAGTGATGTTGAGCATGTTTTTCATGTTGCTGTTGGACATCTGTATGTTATCTTTAGACAACTGTCTATTCAGGTCTCCTGCCGTTTTCTTAAATCCTTTTATTTGTATAAGTTCTTTGTATATTTCGGGTATTAACCCTTTATGGAATATATTGTTCGCAAATATCTTCTCCTATTCAGTAGGGGGCCTTTTAATTTTGTTCAGTTTCCTTTACTGTACAAAAGCTTCCTAGTTTGACATGGCCCATGTCTTTATTTTTGCTTTTGTCCCTTGGCAGAGGAGACAAATCCAAAAAAAAATATTGCTAAGATCAGTGTCAAAGAGCATACTGCCTAGGTTTTCTATAGGAGTTTTATGGTTTCAGGTCTTATATTTATGTTTTTAATCTATTTTGAGTTTATTTTTGTAAACGCTGTGAGAAACTAGTCTAGCTTGATTATTTTGCATGTAGCTGTTCATTTTCCCAGCACCATTAATTGAAATGCCCATCTTTTCCCCATTGTATAATCTTGCCTCCTTTGTTGTAAATTAATTGACCATAAAAGTATGGGCTTATATCTAAACACTCTATTCTGTTCCTTTTTTGTCACTACCCTACTGTTTTGATTACTGGAGATTTTTGATATAGTTTGAAATTGGGGAGCAGATTTGTTCTTAAGATTGCTTTGGCTTTTTGGGGTCTTCTGTGTTTGTATATAAATCTTAGAATTCGGGGGGACCTTGAAGATGGCGGAAGAGTAAGACGCGGAGATCGCCTTCTTCCCCACGGATACACCAGAAATACATCTACACGTGGAACAACTCCTACAGAACACCTACTGAAGGCTGGCAGAAGACCTCAGACCTCCCAAAAGGCAAGAAACTCCCCACGTACCTGGGTAGGGCAAAAGGAAAAAAGAAAAAACAGAGACAAAAGAATAAGGACGGCACCTGCACCAGTGGGAGGGAGCTGTGAAGGAGGAAAAGTTTCCACACACTAGGAAGCCCCTCCACGGGCGGAGACTGCGGGAGGCGGAGGGGGGAGCTTCGGGACCGCGGAGTAGTGCACAGCGACGGGTGCGGAGGGCAAAGTGGGGAGATTCCCGCACAGAGGATCGGTGCCGACCGGCACTCACCAGCCCGAGAGAGGCCTGTCTGCTCACCCGCCGGGGCGGGCGGGGCTGCGAGCTGAGGCTCGGGTTTCGGTTTTGGACGGAGCGCAGGGAGAGGACTGGGGTTGGCGGCTTGAACATAGCCTGAAGGGGTTAGTGCACCACGACTAGCCGGGAGGGAGTTCGGGGAAAAGCCTGCACCTGCCGAAGAGGCAAGAGACTTTTTCTTCCCTCTTTGTTTCCTGGTGCATGAGGAGAGGGGTTTAAGAGCGCTGCTTAAAGGAACCCCAGAGACAGGCGCGAGCCGCGGCTAAAAGCGCAAACCCCAGAGACGGGCGGGAGACGCTAGGGCTGCTGCTGCCGCCACCAGGGGGCCTGTGTGCGAGCGCAGGTCACTCTCTACACCCCTCTTCTGCGGAGCCTGGGCAGCCCGCCACTGCCAGGTTCCCGGGATCCAGGGACAACTTCCCCGGGAGAACGCACGGCGGGCCTCAGGCTGGTGCAACGTCACACCGGCCTCTGCCGCAACGTCACGCCGCCTCTGACACCGCAGGCCCGCCCCGCACACAGTGCCCCTCCTTCCCCCACCCCCACCCCCGGCCTGAGTGAGCCGGAGCCCCCGAATCAGCGGCTCCTTTAACCCCGTCCTGTCTGAGCAAAAAACAGACGCCCTCCAGCGACCTACACGCAGAGGCAGGGCCAAATCCAAAGCTGAGCTCCTGTGAGCTGTGAGAACAAAGAAGAGAAAGGGAAATCTCTCCCAGCAGCCTCAGAAGCAGCGGATTAAAGCTCCACAATCAACTTGATATACCCTGCATTTGTGGAATACCTGAATGGACAATGAATGACCCCAAATTGAAGAGGTGGAATTTAGGAGCGAGATCTATGATTTTTTTCCCTTTTCCTCTTTTTGTGAATGTGTACGTGTATGCTTCTGTGTGAGATCTTGTCTGTATACTCTTGCTTCCACCATTTGTACTAGGGCTCTATCCATCCATGGTTTTTTTAAAATTTTTTTCTTAATAATTAAGTTTAATTGTAATAACTTTATTATACTTAACCTTCATTCATTCTTTCTTTCCTTCCTTCCCTCCTTTAGACAATGAATCACCCCAAATTGAGGAGGTGGTCTCAGGGAGCAAGATTTATGATTTTTCCCCTTTACCTCTTTTTGTGAAGGTGTATGTGTATGCTTCTGTGTAAGATTTTCTCTGTATAGCTTTGCTTCCAACATTGTCCTAAGGTTCTATCCGTCCCTTTTTTTTTTCTTTCTTTTTCTTTTTTCTAAATATTTTTTAATTCAATAACTATATTATATTTTATTTTATTTTTACTGTATCTTCTTTCTGTCTTTTTTCCTTCTTTCCCTCCTTCCTTCCTTCCTTCCTCCCTCCCTCCATCCTTTCTTTCCTTCTTTGCTTCTTTCTTCCTTCCTTCCTTTCCTCCTTTCCTTCTTTCTTTCCTCATACTTCTACTAATTCTCTCTACTTTTTCTCCCTTTTATTCTGAGCTGTGTGGATGAAAGGCTCTTGGTGCTCCAGCCCAGGAGTCAACTTCAGGACACTGGTCAACAAGAGACCTCCCAGCTCCACATAATATTAAACGGTGGAAATCTCCCAGAGACCTCCATCTTAACACCAGCACCCAGCTTCACTCAATGACCAGCAAGCCACCGTGCTGGACAACCTATGCCAAACAACTAGCAAAACAGGAACACAACCCCACCCATTAGCAGAGAGGCTGCCTAAAATCATAATAAGGCCACAGACACCCCAAAGCACACCACCAGACGTGAACCTGCCCACTAGAGAGACAAGATCCAGCCTCATCCAGCACAACACAGGCACTAGTCCCCTCCACCAGGAAGCCTACACAACCCACTGAAACAACCACTGGAGACAGACATCAAAAACAATGGGAACTACGAATGTGCAGCCTGCAAAAAGGAGACCGCAAACACAGTAAGATAAGCAAAATGAGAAGACAGAAAAACACACAGCAGATGAAGGAGCAAGATAAAAACCCACCAGACCTAACAAATGAAGAGGAAATAGGCAATCTACCTGAAAAAGAATTCAGAATAATGATAGTAAGGATGATCTGAAATCTTGGAAGTAGAATGGACAAAATGCAAGAAACAGTTAACAAGGACCTAGAAGAAATAAAGATGAAACAAGCAATGATGAACAATGCAATAAATGAAATTAAAAGTACTCTAGATGGGATCAATAGCAGAATAACTGAGGCAGAAGAACAGATAAGTGACCTGGAAGATAAAGTAGTGGAAATAACTACTGCAGAGCAGAATAAAGAAAAAAGAATGAAACGAACTGAGGATACTCTCAGAGACCTCTGGGAGAACATTAAACGCACCAACATTCGAATTATAGGGGTTCCAGAAGAAGAAGAGAAAAAGAAAGGGACTGAGAAAATATTTGAAGAGATTATAGTCAAAAACTTCCCTAATATGGGAAAGGAAATAGTTAATCAAGTCCAGGAAGCACAGAGAGTCCCATACAAGATAAATACAAGGAGAAATACACCAAGACACATATTAATCAAACTGTCAAAAATTAAATACAAAGAAAGCATATTAAAAGCAGCAAGGGAAAAACAACAAATAACACACAAGGGAATCCCCATAAGGTTAACAGCTGATCTCTCAGCAGAAACCCTACAAGCCAGAAGGGAGTGGCAGGACATACTGAAAGTGATGAAGGAGAAAAACCTGCAATCAAGACTACTCTACCCAGCAAGGATCTCATTCAGATTTGATGGAGAAATTAAAATCTTTACAGACAAGCTAAAGCTGAGAGAGTTCAGCACCACCAAACCAGCTTTACAACAAATGCTAAAGGAACTTCTCTAGACAAGAAACACAAGAGAAGGAAAAGACCTACCACAACGAACCCAAAACAATATAGAAAATGGGAATAGGAACATACATATCGATAATTACCTTAAATGTAAATGGACTAAATGCTCCCACCAAAAGACACAGATTGGCTGAATGGATACAAAAACAAGACCCTTATATATGTTGTCTACAAGAGACCCACTTCAGACCTAGAGACACATACAGACTGAAAGTAAGGGGATGGAAAAAGATATTCCATGCAAATGGAAACCAAAAGAAAGCTGGAGTAGCAATTCTCATATCAGACAAAATAGACTTTAAAATAAGGACTATTAAAAGAGACAAAGAAGGACACTACATAATGATCAAGGGATCGATCCAAAAAGAATATATAACAATTGTAAATATTTATGCACCCAACAAAGGAGCACCTCAATACATAAGGCAAATACTAGCAGCCATAAAACGGGAGATCGACAGTAACACATTCATAGTAGGGGACTTTAACACCCCACTTTCACCCATGGACAGATCATCCAAAATGAAAATAAATAAGGAAACACAAGCTTTAAATGATACATTAAACAAGATGGACTTAATTGATATTTATAGGACACTCCATCGAAAAACAACAGAATACACATTTTTCTCAAGTGCTCATGGAACATTCTCCAGGATAGATCATATCTTGGGTCACAAATCAAGCCTTGGTAAATTTAAGAAAACTGAAATTGTATCAAGTATCTTTTCTGACCACAACGCCATGAGACTAGATATCAATTACAGGAAAAGATCTGTAAAAAATACAAACACATGGAGGCTAAACAATACACTACTTAATAATGAAGTGATCACTGAAGAAATCAAAGAGGAAATAAAAAAATACCTAGAAACAAATGACAATGGATACACAACGACCCAAAACCTATGGGATGCAGCAAAAGCAGTTCTAAGGGGGAAGTTTATAGCAATACAAGCCCACCTTAAGAAGCAGGAAACATCTCGAATAAACAACCTAACCTTGCACCTCAAGCAATTAGAGAAAGAAGAACAAAAAAACCCCAAAGCTAGCAGAAGGAAAGAAATCATAAAAATCAGATCAGAAATAAATGAAAAAGAAATGAAGGAAACGATAGCAAAGATCAGTGAAACTAAAAGCTGGTTCTTTGAGAAGATAAACAAAATAGATAAACCACTAGCCAGACTCATCAAGAAAAAAAGGGAGAAGACTCAAATCAATAGGATTAGAAATGAGAAAGGAGAAGTAACAACTGACACTGCAGAAATAAAAAAAAATCACGAGAGATTACTACAAGCAACACTATGCCAATAAAATGGACAATCTAGAAGAAATGGACAAATTCTTAGAAATGTACAACCTGCCAAGACTGAATCAGGAAGAAATAGAAAATATGAACAGACCAATCACAAGCACTGAAATTGAAACTGTGATTAAAAATCTTCCAACAAACAAAAGCCCAGGACCAGATGGCTTCACAGGTGAATTCTATCAAACGTTTAGGGAAGAGCTAACACCTATCCTTCTCGAACTCTTCCAAAATATAGCAGAGGGAGGAACACTCCCAAATTCCTTCTACGAGGCCACCATCACCTTGATACCAAAACCAGACAAGGGTGTTACAAAGAATGAAAACTACAGGCTAATATCACTGATGAACGTAGATGCAAAAATCCTCAACAAAATACTAGCAAACAGAATCCAACAGCACATTAAAAGGATCATACACCATGATCAAGTGGGGTTTATTCCAGGAATGCAAGGATTCTTCAATACACGCAAATCTATCAATGTGATAAACCATATTAACAAATTGAAGGAGAAAAACCATATGATCATCTCAATAGATGCAGAGAAAGCTTTTGACACAATTCAACACCCATTTATGATAAAAACCCTCCAGAAAGTAGGCATAGAGGGAACTTTCCTCAACATAATAAAGGCCATATATGAGAAGCCCACAGCAAACATCATCCTCAATGGGGAAAAACTGAAAGCATTTCCACTAAGATCAGGAACAAGACAAGGTTGCCCCCTCTCACCACTCTTATTCAACATAGTTTTGGAAGTTTTAGCCACAGCAATCAGAGAAGAAAAGGAAATAAAAGGAATCCAAATTGGAAAAGAAGAAGTAAAGCTGTCACTGTTTGCAGATGACATGATACTATACATAGAGAATCCTAAAGATGCTACCAGAAAACTACTAGAGCTAATCAATGAATTTGGTAAAGTAGCAGGATACAAAATTAATGCACAGAAATCTCTGGCATTCCTATATACTAATGATGAAAAATCTGAAAGTGAAATCAAGAAAACACTCCCATTTACCATTGCAACAAAAAGAATAAAATATGTAGGAATAAACCTACCTAAGAAGACGAAAGACCTGTATGCAGAAAATTATAAGACACTGATGAAAGAAATTAAAGATGATACAAATAGATGGAGAGATATACCATGTTCTTGGATGGGAAGAATCAACATTGTGAAAATGACTCTACTACCCAAAGCAATCTACAGATTCAATGCAATCCCTATCAAACTACCACTAGCATTTTTCACAGAACTAGAACAAAAAATTTCACAATTTGTATGGAAACACAAAAGACCCCGAATAGCCAAAGCAATCTTGAGAACGAAAAAAGGAGCTGGAGGAATCAGGCTCCCTGACTTCAGACTATACTACAAAGCAACAGTAATCAAGACAGTATGGTAGTGGCACAAAAACAGAAAGATAGATAAGTGGAACAGGATAGAAAGCCCAGAGATAAACCCACGCGCATATGGACACCTCATCTTTGATAAAGGAGGCAAGAATGTACAGTGGAGAAAGGACAGCCTCTTCAGTAAATGGTGCTGGGAAAACTGGACAGGTACATGTAAAAGTATGAGATTAGATCACTCCCTAACACCATATACAAAAATAAGGTCAAAATGGATTAAAGACCTAAATGTAAGGCCAGAAACTATCAAACTCTTAGAGGAAAACATAGGAAGAACACTCTATGACATAAATCACAGCAAGATCCTTTCTGACCCACCTCCTAGAGTAATGGAAATAAAAACAAAAACAAACAAATGTGACCTATTGAAACTTCAAAGCTTTTGCACAGCAAAGGAAACCATAATCAAGACCAAAAGACAACCCTCAGAATGGGAGAAAATATTTGCAAATGAAGCAACTGACAAAGGATTAATCTCCAAAATTTACAAGCAGCTCATGCAGCTCAATAACAAAAAAACAATCCAATCCAAAATGGGCAGAAGACCTAAATAGACATTTCTCCAAAGAAGATATACAGAATGCCAACAAACACATGAAAGAATGCTCAACATCATTAATCATTAGAGAAATGCAAATCAAAACTACAATGAGATATCATCTCACACCAGTCAGAATGGCCATCATCAAAAAATCTAGAAATAATAAATGCTGGAGAGGGTGTGGAGAAAAGGGGACACTCTTGCACTGCTGGTGGGAATGTGAATTGGTTCAGCCACTATGGAGAACAGTATGGAGGTTCCTTAAAAAACTAAAAATAGAATTACCATATGATCCAGCAATCCTGCTACTGGGCATATACCCTGAGAAGATCAAAATTCAAAAAGAGTCATGTACCAAAATGTTCATTGCAGCTCTATTTACAATAGCCCGGAGATGGAAACAACCTAAGCACCCATCATCAGATGAATGGATAAAGAAGATGTGGCACATATATACAATGGAATATTACTCAGCCTTAAAAAGAAATGAAATTGAGCTATTTGTAATGAGATGGATAGACCTAGAGTCTGTCATACAGAGTGAAGTAAGTCAGAAAGAAATAGACAAATACCGTATGCTAACACATATATATGGAATTTAAGGAAAAAAAATTTCATGAAGAATCTATGGGTAAGACAGGAATAAAGACGCAGATCTACTGGAGAACGGACTTGAGGATATGGGGAGGGGGAAGGGTGAGCTTTGACAGGGCAAGAGAGAGTCATGGACATATACACACTAACAAATGTAGTAAGGTAGATAGCTAGGGGGAAGCAGCTGCAAGGCACAGGGCTCTTAGCTCGGTGCTTTGTGACAGCCTGGAGGGGTGGGATAGGGAGAGTGGGAGGGAGGGAGACGCAAGAGGGAAGACATATGGGAACATATGTATATGTATAACTGATTCACTTTGTTATAAAGCAGAAACTAACACACCATTGTAATGCAATTATACCCCAATAAAGATGTTTTTTAAAAAAATGTATTATAATTTAATGGTCATAACATCCACTTTAAGAAACTGAAACAAAAAGAAAGTTGCCTGAAACCCAATATAAACAGAATGAAGTAAATAAAATTATGAATATAAATAAAATAGAAAATAAACAATAGAGAAAAATCTATGAAATCAAAGCTGGTTCTTTAAAAGAATCAATAAAACTGATAAACCTATAGATATAAGAAAGGATATACACAAAAAATCAGATAGGGAAGTGGGGAGATACCAGTAAGTATCTTACTGATATTAAAAACAATAATTAGGGAATATTATACCAATACACTTGACATGTTTAAATGCCTTGAAAGACATAAACTATCAAAGCTAACCCAGAAATAAATAGATAACCTAAATAGCATTACATTTATATGGTATTGTGCCTTCAAATTTTTCCACAATATATGCTTCTAATGATATACCCCTATGCACTCACAGTGTATTGGAAATAAACTTCTTTGCAGAAGAAAGTTTTCCACATAAACCCCTACTCCCAGATATATCTATTTAGTTTGTTTGAACTAAAATTTATACTTTAAAAATAAAACTGCATTTAATACATTCTTTTACATATCAATTTATTTTCTATCCAAACATTTTCTATAGTGCAGATTTAAAATAGCATTATTAGTATGATAAAATATTTCTCAAACTAGAAGTACTGTGATCTCAAATTTTCAAACCATAAATTTGTTTTTCAAATAATGTCCTTAAGTTTTATATTTTAAATGGTACAGGTCTAATTAGTATATACTGCAGATGGTCATTTGGTAGTACACCAAAGTTATAATTTAAATAAAGACTCTGAAAAAAAAAATCTTAGAATTCTAGTTCTGTGAGAAATGCCTTTGGTGTTTTGATAGGGATTGCACTGAATTTGTAGATTGCCTTGAGGTGTATGGTCATCTCACCCATATTCTTTTAATTCATGAGTACAGTATATCTTTACATTTGTTTGTGTCATCTCTAATTTCTTTCACCAGTATCAGTTTACCAAGTACAAGTATTTTACCTCTTTTGTTAGATTTATTCCTAGGTATTTTATTCTTCTTGATGCAATTGTAAATGGGATTGTTTTCTCAATTTCTCTGATAGTTTGTTGTTAGTATATAAAATGCAACAGATTTTTGCATTATTAACTTTGTACTCTGCAACTTTACTGAATTTGAGTTCTAGCAGTTTTGGGATGGAGACTTTAGGGTTTTCTATATATATAAAATCATGTTGTTCACAGATTACAGTTTTACTTCCCTTTTCCAATTTTTATTTCTTTTTCCTAGGATGCATTTTATGTCTTTTCCTTGCCGAGTTGCTCTGGCTAAGACTTCCAATACTATGTTGAATAAAAGTGGCAAGAATGGCCATCTTTGTCTTGTTTCTGACCTTAGAGAAAATGCTTTCAGGTTTTCACTGTCGAATGTGATGTGAGCTGTGAGAATGACATATGTGACTTTTGTTATGCTGAGGTGTGTTTCCTCTACACCCACCTTGTTGAGAGTTCTTACCATAAATAAGTATTTTTTCAAACTTTTTCTGCATCTATTGAGATGATCATATACATTTTATTCAGTTTGTGAATGTGGTATATCAGGTTGATTTGCACATATTGAACCTTCCTTGTCTCTCTGGGATAAATTCTACTTGAACACGGTGTGGATGATCCTTTTAATGTATTGTTGAATTCAGTTTACTAGTATTTTGTTGAAGAGTTTTACATCTCTGTTCATCAGGGATATTGGCGTGTAATTTGTGTGGATGGGTGGTGTCTGGTTTGGGGATGAGCATTATGCTGTCCTAGTAGAAGGAGTTTGGAAGAATTCCTTCTTAGATTATTTTGGAATAGTTTGAGAAAGACAGGTATTAACTTTTCTTTAAATGTTTTGTAGAATTCACCTGTGAAGTCATCTGGTCCTGGACTTTGGTTTGGGAGTTTTTTTTTTTGTTTGTTTTAACTGGTTCTATTTCATTACTGGTACATTTGTTTATATTTACTATTTCTTCCTGATTCACTTTTGGGAGATTTCATGTTTCTAGGAATGTATCTATTTCTTCTAGGTTGTTCATTTAATTAGCATATAATTGTTCTTAGTAATCTCTTATCATTTGTTTTTCTGTAGTGTTGTAACATTTCTGATTTTAGTTAAACCTCATTTCTTAATGGGTTTTGATAAAGCTTTATTAATTTTTCCAGAGTAACAGTTCTTAGTTTAAAATTTTTCTCTATTTTATTAAGTCTCTTATTTCCACTCTGATCTTTATTTCTTTCCTTCTTCTAACATTGGGTTTTATTTGTCCTTTTTCTAGTTTCTTTAGAGGTAGAATAGTTTCAGATTTTTGTTTCCTGAGGTATGCTTGTATCACTATAAACTTCCCTCTTAGAACTGCTTTTGCTGTGTCCCATAGGTTTTGGATTGTTGTGGTTTTTTCTTCATTTGTCTCCAGGTATTTATTAACTTTTGTTTCTTCAGTGACCCATTGGTTCTTTAGTAGCATGTTGTTTAAATACCATATGTTTGTGTTTTTTGCAGTTTTTATCCATGTAGTTAATATGTAGTCTAATACTGTTGTGGTTAGAAGATATGCTTGACATTTCAATCTTCTTAAATTTATTGAGACATATTTTGTAGCCTAACATATGATCTATCCTGAATAATGTTCCATGTGCACTTGAACATAATGTGTATTCTCCTGTCTTTGGTGAAATATATCTGTTAATTTTACCTATTAATTGTATATTTATATCTGACCTACTACCTCATTTAAGGCCAATGTTTCCTCACTGATTTCTTTTTTGTCTGCATTATCTGTCCATCGATGTAAGTAAGATGTTGAAGTCCCTTACTATCACTGTATTGTCAATTTCTCCCTTTATGTTCATATTTGCTTTATGTATGTAGATGTTCCTATGTGGGTGCATTACATATTTATAATTGTCATATCTTCTTGTTGTATTGATCCTTTATCATTATGTAATATCCTTTGTCCTTTATGAGCCTTTGTTTTAAAGAATATTTTTATAGAAGTTTTGCTACCCAGTTTTCATTTCCTTTGGCATGCAATACCTCTTTTTATCCACTCTCTTTCAGTCTGTGTGTCTTTAGATCTGAAGTGATTCTCTTAAGGCAGCATATATATGGGTCTTTTTTATTCAGACAGTCACTATCTTTTGATTAGACTTAATCCATTTATGTTTATTTATTGAGAGTATATACTTATTGCCATTTTGTTCATTATTTTCTGAGAGGTTTTTGTAGGTTATTTTGTTTCTTCTTTTGTTCTTGTGATTTAATGGCTACCTTTAGTGTCACATTTGGATTCCTTTCTCATGTTGTGTGTATGTATCTATTATAGTTTTTGGATGGTGGTTACCATGAGGTATGTGTACAAAAAAATAGATATGATTATTTTAATTTAATGATTTCAAGTTTGAACACATTCTAATCACCTTACATTTTTACTCCTCCTGAGTCTGTTTTTTGATGTCGTATTTTACATCGTTTTGTGTATGTGCATTCCTTATGTACTCAGTGGAAATATAGATAATTGTAATACTTTTATCCTTTAACCTTCCTATTGGTTTTATAATTAGTTGGTCTTCCACCTTTACTGCATGTTTTTACCAGTGAGATTGCTTTTTATAACTTTCATATTTCTAGATGTAAATTTTTTCCACTTAGAGAAATCTTTTTATCATTTCTTGTAAGGCCATTTTAGTAGTGCTAAACTCTTAGCTTTTGCTTATCCATAAAACTGTTTATCTCTACTTCAAATCTGAATAATAACCTTGGTGGGTAGAGTATTCTTGGTTGTAGGATTTTCCCTTTCATCACTTTGAATATATTGTGCCACCCCTTTCTGACCTGCAAAGTTTCTGCTGAAAAGTCAGCTAGTAGCCTTATGGGAGTTCCCTTATATGTAACTCATTATTTTACTCTTGCTTTTAAGATTCTAATTTTTGGCATTTTAATTACAACGTCTTGGTGTGGCCTAAATTGGATTCATGTTGTTTGGGACTCTCTGCTTCTTGGACTTGGATGTCTTTTTCTTCAGGTTTGGGAATTTTTCAGCTATTATTTCTTCAAATAAGTTCTCTGCCCCTTTCTCTCTCTCTTCTCTTTCCTCCTATAATACAAATGCTATTAGGCTTGATGTTGTCCCAGATGTCTCTTAAACTACCTTCATTTTTAAAAATTCTTTTCTGTTCTGCTTGAGTGAACAAGCTGCGTGAACAGATTGTGTCTTCCAGACCACTAACCAGTTTCTCTGTATCATCTAATCTACTACTGATTCCTCTTAGTGTATTTTTTATTTCAGTTCTTCAGCTCTGTTTGGCAGTTCTTTATATTTTCTAACTCTGTTAAAAATTCTCACTGTTTTCATCCATTCTTCTCCTGAGTTCAGTGAGCATCTTTGTGATGATTACCTTGAGCTCTTTATCAGATAGATTGTTTTCCTCCACTTAATTCGTTACCTGAGGTTTTATCTTTTCCTTAATTTGGAACATTGTTTGCTCATTTTGCCTAATTCTCTGTATTTATTTGTATATGTTAAGTAGATTTGTTACATTTCCCAATCTTGGAGAATTGACCTTATGTAGGAGATGTCCAAAGGGCCCAGCAGCACACTCCGCTCTGGTCACCAGAGCCGTTTGCTCTCGGGATGCCCCATATGTGGGCTTGTGCACCCCTCAGTTGTGGTGGACTGACTACTGTGGGTGAACTTGTAGGCAGAACTGGTTCCAAGCCCAGGTGGCTGTAAGTCTGTGCCTTGTGTGGTGGCAGAGAGCCCTCTGGGAGTGCAGGGTAGGCTTCTCACATGGCTGGCTGTACATTACAGGGAGTCCTGGGGTGGCTGCTGGCCCACTGGAGGGCAGAGCCAGATCCCTGTTTAGCTGGCTACACAGCCCAGGTGGCTCAAGGCTGGTGCCAGCCTGCTGATGTCAGGTCCTTGTGTGGCTGTCTGCATGGCTCAGGAGTTTTAGGGCTGATACCAACACTAGTGATGAATGAGCCTCCAGAGCTAAGAAAGTAGAGGGAGGATTCCAGCATGGCACTTACCAGAACCACTGTTACAGCAGTAGAACGAGTTTCTCAAAATGGCTGCCACTAGTATCTCTGTTCCCAGAGGGATTCCCAGTTGCCTCCTGCCTCTCCAGGAGTCTCTCCAAGATGAAATGAATCTAACCTAGGCTCATTTTAAACTACTCCATCTCTGCCAGGACACAGAGTGTATGAGATTTTGTGCATATCCTTTAAAAGCAGTCTCTCTGTTTCCTATTGCCTGCCTGCTCTCCCAAACATAAGCTCCACTGGCTTTCAAAGCCAGACTTTCTGAGAGCACATCTTCCCAGAACAGGGCGAGCCTGATGTGGAACTCAGACACCTCAGTCTTTGAGGAGGACCTCTGCAATTGTGATATTCCTCCTCTCTGTGGGTTGCTTACCCTGGGGTTGTAGGACCTGACTATATTGTGTCTCTGCCCCTTATCCATATCACTGTGGTTCCTTCTTCATGCCTAATTGTGGAAGGTCTTTTCTGTTAATCTTCAGGTTATTATCATAGATAATTGCTTTGTAAGTAGTTGCAATTTTGATGTGTCTGTGGGAGGAGATGAGTTCAGGGTCTTTCTCCACCATTTTGGCTACCACCTGTCTTTACTGAATTATTTTATTAGTTATGAGTCTTTTGATGGAGTCTTTAGAGTTTTCTCTATATAATATCATCTGCAAATAGTGAGTTTTACTTCTTCCTTTCCAATTTGGATGCCTTTTACTTGCCTAGTTGCACTACCTAACACTTCTTAATACTATGTTGAATAGAAGTGATTGAAACTCACTCTTTGTTATATGGTTTAGAAAGAATTCAGAAAACTTGCATAAACCCAGTGTATGTTGTAGCAGGTATCTGGATTGGAGGTCAGCTAACCTGGTTGCACAAATGTGAGAAAGAGTAACATACTCTACTAGTATAAATGGTAAGTGAAAGCCTAAGCCAAGGGCCAGAATAGAGACTCAAATTATTAGTAGTGCTAATGGGATCTAAGTTCAGATAAAGTTCAGATCCTAGTGGTTTCTTTTTTAATGACTAAGATACCTTTTCATGAGGTGCACCAACTCTGGATACTTCAGAAATCGGTGTATTGGATACAGGGGCTGATGTTTAAAGTTAATATCTCAAAAGATTTTTCAATTAAAAGATAGCACAAAGAGGCAATATATGCAAGAGGAACCCAGGACCAGTGCAATGAGAATATGTAATTTTATCCTTGTATCCTTGGCATAAAAAATGGCCTGAACACCACAGGAAAGAGATGAACAGTCTTTTTATAGAGACAGATTAGATTTTAAATTGATTAAAGTGGTATTTATTTATAGATATACTGTGTTATTTTAGTTGGATGATAGTGAATTAACTTTAAGTCTATTTTCCCCCACCAGCAGTGGGAATGAACTTTGGGGAAAAATTGCTTAGTTTTAAATAAATACGTTACCTAAGGTTATATGTATTTTCTCAATCTACTTTAGAGACCTCTTCTCTGGTCTTTACTTCTCCTCATAGTATATACCCATCTGGTTAAGATTTACCCCTACTCTATGTACTACCCGCATTGAGATAGTCATCTGCCCTACATTCCTTCACTGAATCTTATATCACTATCATAAAACTTTTAAAATGTCACATAGTTAAGCTGATTTATATAATGAAGTAGTGAGAGATTCAACAAATTCTCTGCTTACCAAGTAAATAAGGCAAATGAAACAAATGCCAAAATCAGGAATTGAGGGGTGGGGGGTATCAGTACTAATGTTACATAAATTGGAGGATTCTTGTCAATAACATTTTGCCAAAAAATTAGATGAAAGAAATTAGATGAAAGAAATATAGAACAATGCAAATTACAAAACGGATGAAAGAACTTAAATAGACCTATTAAAAGTAAAAAGAATTTTTTGTTTTTATTTTTTGTTTTTTTTACAAAAGGCTGAAAGCAGATGGTATTTCTGTTGAGTTCTACCAAAAGCACAAACAGAATCCTTCACATATTCTTTAGAAAATAGAGGAGGAAAATGTTTTCCAATTCATTCCTCAAAGCCAGTATTAATCTGATACCAAAAACTAGACAAAGATATTACACAAATTATTGATCAGTATCTCACGAGCATGGACGCAAGTATTCTCAAAGTAAGAACAAATAATTCAGCAATATATAAAAGGTTAAACAGCATGATCAAACAGTTTAGTCCAGGAATGCAAATTAACATCTGAAAATTAATGCAATACTTTACATTAATAGGATAAACATAAAAACCACACAATCATTTCAATAGATGCAACAAAAGAAATTGACAAAATCCACATCCATTAATGATAAACATTCTCACCAAATGAAGACTAGAAATCAACTCCCTAAACCCAATAAAGAAAAAAACCTACCATAAACATACAGTTTACAAGAAACTTAATGGTAAAAACTTGAATGCGTTTTCTTGAAGACTTTTCACTACTTCTGCTCTACAGTGTCCTAGAAATTTGATCAAATGAAATAAAGAAGGAAATCAAAAAGAAATTAAGAAAGAAATTAATGTTACCTGCTTGAGAAAATAAGTAATCCTGTCTTTATTGTTAAACTGAATGATTCTTGATGTAGGAAATCCAAAGGAATTCACAACAAAACTAAGAACTGAAACAATTTGAGGAATGTTTCATGGTGAAAATCAATACAAAATTGTTTCTACATGCTAGCAATAAACAACCTGAAAAGAAAATTAAAACAGTTTCATTCACCATAGCATTGAGCGAATAAATGAACTTCCTATAGATATGTTGTAAGGTTCAGTCTCATCAATTCCATAACTCCTTTGCATAAAGCAATAGTGTCTGGTACCTATACTAGCAATAATGGTTGAATCTGTAAAAATACCTTCTCATGAACATGATCAACCTAAACATTAGGAGCTTGAGGTTCTGTGAGCGAGGGTTATAGGATTTTTCTTCATCTGGAATCTGATGTGTGGGCAGCCTGTCTGAACGTTATGAGGAAGCCTTCAAGCTTATACTCCTTCCCATTCATCCAGGGTAGAGTTCAATTATAGTAAAAAAAAAAAAAAAAAAGATGTTATCAATTATAATTGACTAATCTGATGTAGAAATATTAAGGGTTACCAGAACAAAGGAAGAATGAAGACAATACAAATATACACACAAAAAATGATCCTAAAGGAACCAATTAATTTATAGAGAAAAGGTAATAAAAAACTATGATTATATATTCTAGTTTTTTTACACTTTAGCAGAAGCTGTATCTGAGAATTTCACCTGTGTTATGAACTTGCTCTGCTTACTCAATTTAGGGATCTGGAGCCGATGGTTCTGGAAGTAATTTAATTTAGTTTTTTCCCCAAGGTTCCACGGTCCATATCCCATTTTCACTGAGTATGCATAGATAAGTGTTCACACACACATGCTAGCACACATACATAACTTAAACTGTTGTAAGACAGCAAAAGAGAATTACAATTATTTACTTTCCTTTCCAAAATTGGGAATATTGTAGAAATTCACAATTGTTTTCCATGTGTATGTTTAGATATGTAAATTAGTTATTCGTGGAAATAGTGCAACAATAACCAGGAACGAAAACCCTGTTTTTTCCTTTACTCACTAACTTTGAAGCTTAACATGATATTTATTGATTGACCACTGGTGTACACTTTGTCCAATGATGACCCTACTGACTTTTTAATATCTAATTTTAGAAGGGTATGCTGTAACCTAATTCACTCTGAACTATGTACTTGCAACACATTTCCAGAAGTGGTACCCAGGACATCTTAATAAAAATTACAAAGAATTCAGAATAAAATAACAATTTAAATATGATAGCTAGCAAAGACAGAAAATACCAATACGATATAAGGATTTGGGGCACTGACAAATTGTAGAAATAATATATTAGGAATCAGGAAGGATTAAACCCTAAGCTGCTAGAAGTATTTACCTCTAATGAGGAAACATTTTCATTTACACTGGGAAATAGCACTTTCTATAACAACAAAAAAAATAATTGAGGTCTAAAAACTCTGACATATAGAGCTAATTTTTTGACCTTTAAAGAAAAAGAAATTGTAGAGACATCCCAGCTGGAGGAAAAAAAATCTCAAACACTAGATTTGGGCTTCTCATATATACCATTCAAAGCACAGAGAAAATGAAACCAGTTTTACAGCTGTTGAAAGAATAAATGTGTTGCCTACGAAAAACAAATCATTTTTGCTCAGATACTGACACAGCGTTTAGAAATTCTAAAACTGCAGAAACTAAGTACAGCAGCATTTTTTGTTCTCCTTAGCAAAATGCAGACAATCTAAGATAAAGTCAGGAATGCATAAACTTTGAAACAGTGGTGTAAATACCATATTCATTTAATTATAGAAAAATCAAAGTTATATTTTAAAAATATAAACATTATAGGTATAATAATACAAAATATGAAACAACACTAACAGATCTGCCCATGAGATAAGTGGTAGTGAATTATTATATTTCTAATTGTCCCATTTTTCATATTAAAAATTAAGTATCTGATTAAATTTTAAATATAATTCAAAACCATAATAAAAGAGAACTCTATTTTTCATATTTTGATATTTTAGAAGAGATTAATGATGGCAAGAAAAAAATGTTACTTAATTTTACTCTTTTTTTAGTTGATTTTGTTTGGTAGTTAAATTCTCCTTTTGATCTTTATCAAATCTGGGTATATATGTTGGGAAATCTATTGACCTACACATACTTTAAGAAATATTTAACATTACTATTCTGTCTTCTAGGTCCCTGTGGAATTTCCTCTATGAAAGAAGTAATCCTGCTTTTGTCTACTCTATTAATTATGCTAGTTTATATTACAGGACAGCCACTTTTTATATTGGAATGTTTCAGACACATTGGCCCTGGAATAAAACGATGAGCTATAGGCTTCCTTCTCCCTTCTGGGAAAGGCATCTGTCATCGATAAAATTTAAGTACTTTCTTCAAAGGCTATAAATTTAAGCTTTTACTGAGGTCTGCTGATAAAATAATTTTCTCTGTTTAAAAAAAACTACTCATAAGATTTTAAATTTTATTTTAAGACATTTTTCTTTTCAGTTGAGGTTTTTGGTCTAGGCCTCAGAAGACATGTTGTTCTTGGCATGTTTTTACTACTTACTAACTTTATAATAATGGATATGTCTAACCTTTCTGAATCTCAAGTATTTACCCAATAGGTAAAAATAAAATAGCTATCTATTCTCTCATCCAGAGTGGCTGTAAGGGTGAAATGAATATTGAAACACTGGGATACAAAATGCTCTTGATTTTTCTCATATCTCACTGAGATTTTATTCTCATCCTTCCCTGATAAGCCCTTCCCATCTTTAAGACACCCCCCACCTATTAAGTTCAGCATGTCCCAGAATTCAGTCCTCACCTCCTTTCTCTTCTCTCCTTTCTCCATTTAAGGCCCTTGTTGCAATATCTCCTCAGTCTACTCCAGATATGTTGCTATCTCTCAAACATCTATTGTGGAAGTCTCCTCCCTGCACTCCAGAATCATACATCTAACTGTCTTGGATGTTGAAGAGACATCATGAACTTAACCTGTATGTACTTTCCCAGTGTTTCCTAACTCAGTAAATGGCACTGTCATTTTTCAAGCCGCTCACACCTCAAAACTTGGAGTTATTCCTGTCATCTTTTTCTCATGTCTTAGCATAGCCTATTAGCAAATCTTGTTTCATTAGATTTTACAATAAATCTTAAATCTAATTCTTTCTCCACATGTCATATCCTACCAACCTAGCCACCCAAAGCATCTCATGCAGGCTTGAGCAATAACCTTTTAATTGATCTCCATGCTCCCACTTCAGTTCTTTACAATCAATCAGTTTTTCACACAACAACCAGAATGCATCTTTTCAAATGCCAATTAGATCATGTTATTCTCCTCCTTAGTCCTGCCTCCCAAACTTCCAGCACACTGGGAATAAAAAGTCCTTCCTATTGACTACTGCACCCTACATAATCTAGCTTCTCATCCTTTAACTCTCCCACTGGGTTACTTTTCTCCAGCCTAACCAGCCATCTTGCAGCTCCGTAAACAGACAAGGCATGCCCTGTCATTAGAGTCTTTGCATTTGTTCTTCAGACTGCTGAAAATAGTCTACTCTAGGACACTCCCATAGTATTCCTCCCTAGTTACATGTCTCTTAACCTCACCTCTTCAGAGAGATATTCCCTTTATCACCTCACCTAAAAATATACCCTTCTGTATAACCTTATCCTGCTTAGTGGATAAAAACTTAATAACTAGTGTTCACTCTTCCATGTTTGCAATATCTTTATCTTGAGAGAGATTATGGATGGGAAGAGGGGGAGAGGAACTAAAAGAAAATGTGGGAATAAAACCAGGATATTGGGACTGCATCTTGTACCAAGGACAAATCAACCAGGAGTCGGATCAGAGGATTTTCATAGTTTCCTTGCATAAATTCTGTTTAAAGCTACAGTTATATAACCTTTGCATTGATGAAAGAGTTGACAATGTTTACTGGCATACAAACGATGTTTCAAAAGACAGTGATAATGCTAAACAGTTACTTTGTTAGACACATAGGCTGCTGAATTGGTATAACTTCTATGGTTATATTACAAAGTACAAGTTATATTTATTGAAAATATGTATTCTATTTCATTTGCAGTTTGTTTTTGGTCATAAACTTTAGTTTCTGGGGAAAAACATGAATAAAAATTTTTTTTACATTATACTATGCCAACAGACCCAATTTTCAAAAAACAGGATTATCATAGTATCTAATCACAAATCAAAGCAATTAGTATAGTATATATAGTGGTATAATAGTATGCTATATAATATAGTATATTATATAGTATATATATGTAATATAGTATATTACAGGATACATAAATTAGAATCATTAAGATATTGAAATAGCATGTGCAATTATTGTTATGATAAATACATGAAAAATCATTCTCAGATAAAATAGCTTACTGCATACTCATGGCATAGTCCATGAGTTGACTGACTAATTGACTTAAATAACCATGTGCCTAAACACACAAAATCACAATGACCACAATCTAACATGGTCAAAAGCATTAGTTTATTTTTGTTTTCAGATTTTTTTGGTTTATAACATTATATAAGTTTCATGTGTACGATATTATAATTTGACCTCTGTATAAATTACAATGTGCTCACCACCAACGATTTAGTCTCCATCCCTTCCCATACAGTTGACCCCCTTTACCCATTTCACCTTCCCCCTACCACCTTTTCCTCTGGTAACTACTACTTTGTTCTCGGTATCTGTTTTTGTTTTGGTTTGTTCATCTTTTTTTTAAGAACAAATTTCACCTATGAGTGAAATCATGTGGTATTTATCTTTCTTCATCTGACTTACTTCATTTAGCCTGAGGCCTATCCATGTTGTCACAAATGGCAAGATTTCATCTTTCTTATGGCTGAGTAGTGTTACATTGTGTATATATACCACATCTATTTTATCCATTCATCTGTCACCCACTTAGGTTGTTTTCACATCTTGGCTATTGTAAATAGTGCTGCAATGAACGTAAGAGTGCATATTTTTTTTGAATTTGTGTTTTTGTATTATTTGGATAAATATCCAGAAGTGAAAGAGCTGGGTAATATGGTGGCTCTATTCTTAATTTTGTGAGGAAACTCCACAGTGTTTTCTATAACGGCTGCACCAATTTACATTCCCACCAGCAGTGTATGAGGATTAACTTTTCTCCACATCTTCTCCAACACTGTTATTTCTGGCCTTTTTGATAATAGTCATTCTAAAGGGGGTAAGGGGATATTTCATTGTGGTTTTGATTTGAGTTTCCCTAAAAATTTGTGATGTTCAGCATCTGTAGGTTTGGCCACCTGTATGTCTTCTTTGGAAAAATATCTATTCAGTTTCTCTACCCATTAAAAAAATGTTTTTGATATGTGTTATTTATATATTTAGGCTATCAAGTCCCTTTCAGATATGATTTGCAAATATCTTTTCCCAAATATCTTTTAATTAGGTTGTCAATTCATTTTGTTGATGGTTTTCTTTGCTGTGCACAAGCTTTTCAGTTTGTAGTCCCATTTATTTATTTTTGCTTTTGTTTTCCTTGCCAGAGAAGACATACCCAGAATGATATTCTTAGATCAATGTCATAGTGTACTGCCTATGTTTTCTTCTAGGAGCTTTATGATTACAGGTCTTACATTCAAGTCTTTAATTCACTTTGAGTTAAATTTTTTGTGTAGTATGGGATAGTGGTCCAGTTCCATTCTTTTGAACATGGCTGTCCAGCTTTCCCAATCATTTATTAAAGAGACTATCATTTCTCCTTGTGTGTATTTTGCTCCTTTGTTATAAATTGTTCATATATATATCTAGGTTTATTTCTGAGCCCTCAATTCTGTTTCACTGATCTATGTGTCTGCCAATACCATGCTCTTTTGATTAGTATAACTCTGTAATATAATTTGAAATCAGGGTGTGTTATACCTCTTGTTTTTTTTCCCTCAGGATTGCTTTGACTATTTGGGTTCTCTTGTGGTTCCATATAAATTTTAAGTTTTTTTGTTCTGTTCTGTGAAAATTATCTTTGAAATTTGATAGGGATTGCATTGAATCTATATATTGCTTTAGGTAATATGAACATTTTAACAATATTCTTCTAATCCATGAGCACGCTATATCTTTACATTTCATTGTGTCATCTTCAGTTTCTTTCAGCAATGTCTTATAGTTTTCTGTGTACAGGTCTTTTACCTCCTTGGTTATATTTACTCCAAGGTATTCTTTTTGTTGCAATTGTAAATCGGATTGTTAACTTCCTTCTGCTGGTTTATTAGTGTATAGAAATGAAACAGGTATTAGTATATTGGTTTCTTTACCCTGAAACTTTACTGTATTTGTTTATTATTTCTGATAGTATTTTTGGTGGAGTCTTTAAAGTTTTCTATATATAAAATCATGTCACTTGCAAATAGTGACAGTTCAACTTTCTGATTGAAATGCCCTTTATTTTTCTTGCCTAATTGCTCTGCTTAGGACTTCCAATACTATGTTTAATGAAAGTGGCAAGAGTGGGCATTCTTGTCTTGTTCCTGATCTTGGATGGATAGCTTTCAGTTTTGCACTAAGTGTGATGCTGGCTGTGTGTTTTTCATATATGACCTTTATTATGTTAAGTTCCTTTCATACCCATTTTATTGAGTATCATAAATGGGCATTTGAATCTGGTCAAATGCTTTTTCTGCATCGGTTGAAGTGATATTGTTTTTATCCTTAATTTTGTTAATGTGGTGTATCATGTTGATTGACTTTGCAGATGTTGAACTATCCTTGCATCCCTGGGATAAATCCCATTTGATCATGGTGTATGATCCTTTTAATGTATTGTGGAATTCTGTTTTCCTATACTTTATTGAGGATGTTTATACCTATGTCATACAAGATATTGGCCTGCAATGTGTGCGTGTGTGCATGTGTGTGTGTTCAGTTGCACTCTGATCTTTATTATTTCCTTCCTTCTACTGACTTTGGGCTTCATTTGTTCTTCTCTTTCTAGTTCCTTTAGGTGTAAGGTAAGATTGTTTGAGATTTTTCTTATTTCTTGAGGTTGGTCTGTATTACAATAAACTTCCATCTTAGTACTGCTGTTGATGCATCCTATAGATTTTGATGTCATATTTTCATTTGTCTTCAGGTAGTTTTTAATTTCTCCTTTGATTTTTTTCTTAACCTAATAGCTGTTCAGACTCCACCTATTTGTGACTTTTCCAGTTTTCTTCCTGTAGGTGATTTTTAGTTTCATTTCATTATGATCTGAAAACACGCTTTATATAATTTGTCTTCTTTGTTTTGTGTTCCAGTATATGATCTATCCTTGATAATGTTCCATGTGCACTTGAGAAGAATGTGTATTCTATTGCATTTGGATGAAATTTTCTGTATAAATCTCTTCAAACTATCTGATCTAATCTTTCATTTAAGGCCACTGTTTTCTGTGGACCTTCCATCTGGATGATCCATCCATTGATGTAAGTGGGTTGCAAAACGTCCCCTACAATTATTGTGTCACTGTCAATTTCTCCCTTTATTTCTGTTAATAATTGCTTTATATATTTTAGTGCTTTTATGTTTGGTGCATATATATTAACTGTTATATCTTCTTGATGAATTGTCTCCTTTCTTCTTATATAATGTTCATCTTTGTCTCTTGTTACCTTGTTTGGCTTGAAGTCTATTTTGTCTAATGAGCATGGCTACACTCACTTTATTTTGACTGCCATTTGCTTGGAGTACTATCTTTCATCCATTAAATGTGAGCCTATGTTTTTCTTTAGAGCTGGTGTGAGTCTCCTGGAAGCAACATATAATTGGGTCTTTTTTTAATCCATTCAGTCACTCTGTGTCTTTTGATTGGCTAATTCAATCCCTTTACATTTCGGGTGATTATTGATAGATTAGGTCATAGTACTTCATTTTATCTTCCGGTTGCTCTATATCTGCATTGTCCATTTTTCCTTGTGTTTGCCATTTAGTTTGATGGTTTTCTATGATTTTTCTCAGTTTTTTTCAACTGATTTTTCTGTTTCCTCTTATGTTTCATGTCTCTTCTCTAGATTTATGTTTTGTGGTTACCATGAGATTTGTATAAAACCTCTCATAGACAAGATGGTATCAGCAGAAAATAACTATTTTATCTTCATTTGCCATAACAAGTCCCATGTTTTTCCTCTTCCTTTATAGTTTTATCAAATTATCAAACTATCAAACTATTTCTTTAAATGTACTGTTACTTTCTCCCTCTCTTTTCCTTCTGGCTATCCATTATCCTAATATTGTTCTTCCTAACAGAATGGGATAGTTTTCATAGAGCTCACGAATTTTCTCTTCTATATGGTTTGCTTTATTTCCAGTGCTTTTTAATGCATTCTTCCATCTCATTGAGTTCTCCAGCTCCAGATTTTATTTGGTTATTTTTAGAGTTTCAATATCTTTAGTAAAGTATTTCTTCTGTTCATTAATTTTATTCCTGAGCTCATTGAACTGCCTTTCTGAGTTTTCTTGTAGCTCTTTGAGTTTCCATATGACAGCTATTTTGAATTCTTGGTTAGTTAGATCATCATATTCCATGACTTTGTTTGGTATCTGGAGAATTGTCATTTTCCTTTTGTAATACCATGTTATTGTGGCTCTTCATGCTTGATGAGTTGTTCCTCTGCTGGCACATTTGAAGTAGCAATCACCTTTCTTCTTAGGGTAAACTTTTTTTGTGTGTGTGCGGTACGCGGGACTCTCACTGTTGTGGCCTCTCCCGTTGCGGAGCACAGGCTCCGGACACGCAGGCTCAGCGGCCATGGCTCACGGGCCTAGCCGCTCCACAGCATGTGGGATCTTCCTGGACCGGGGCATGAACCCATGTCCCCTGCATCGGCAGGCAGACTCTCAACCACTGTGCCACCAGGGAAGCCCCCCCCCTTTTTTTTTAATTCTAAGAATTTATCATGCTAGTAATTAGATGTCTTTCTTTTGTTTTTCAGTAGGCAGCGGTATAGCACAAATTAAGTTTGTCTTACCTGAGTTGCCTCTGGCCATATTTCAGAATGGGTACTTTCCACCACCTACCGTCTTTGTCAGAGGTGTTGTCTGGAACCCTTGTCACTGCTTATACCTCTGAAATCATATTGTCTTGCTGCTGCTGGTGTTACTGGTGTTACCACCTGGGGCACCGGGATAGTGGACACCTTCACTCCATCTGGGGGTCTCCTGGGTAACAGGATCCACCACTGCAAGAAAAGGGAGAATGTGGAGGGAAAGTCAGGGTAGGGGTGTCTCTGCTTTGACCAAGGTTGTCAGGTTTGTGGGCACCACCACTGCAGATGGGGGAGGTTGGATTTGCAGGTGTCTCGAGGAATGAGACTGCAGATCCCGCTGCCATCTGGTTCCCTGTGACCACAAATAGCCCTGCAGCCAGGAGGCCAGTGTTGTGTATGCTCCTTCCCCTGATGCTTCCTGGTTCTCTGGAGCTGTAGGTTCAGTTGCTGCAAATGGGAGTCCAAGATTACAGGCACTGCATCTGTTGTTTCCCTGGTTTTGCCTCCTATCTTCTAGTCCACCCACATTTTAAGTGTACAGATATATGGAATTCTCTGCTGCCCATGTATGTTGGACAAAGACACATTTGAGTTATGGCTGTTTTACTATTTGTAGATGGAAGGGAAAAGACAAAGGGAACATCTCACATTGTCTTGATGCCGATGTCACCCTTGAAAAGCATTTATTAAAGAGTCTTAAAAAAAAAAGAGTCTTATACACAGCATTTTCTAAATCAAAAAATTTTTGCTTTTAGTAGTTTAACTCCAGATAGTCACTTACTCTTTTTGTTATTGTCTTCTTATCCCTCTTTTTGAAGTAACTGCATTGAAATAGGCTTTGGACTGAAGAACATATTCATGGGAAATAAAATATATTTAATATATTCCCTTTATGAATATTTAAAAATATGCCTTTTAATATTACAACTAACAGTGCAGTGATGATGATCAGGGTTGGGATGTTTCAGAGGTAGAATACAGTGATGGATTTCAGGGAAAGAAAATTTCAGTTACACTGTACCAACCCCCCACCATCCATCATTCCATCTTCATAGGTCAGAGATGGTATGTAGACTATGATGGGATAACATTCATAATGTCCCTTGTGGACTTTATTTCATAATTTAAAAAATCATAATGAAAATAACAACTTCAAGACAATTATTCCAAAAGATTCTGCCTTGTCTCATTCAGACTGCCCTCCTCTCTTTATTCTACCGCTAAATAATTTTGTGATTACATGCTCTCATTGCAACTTCTCTCTCTTTTCTCTTAAGCCTAAACATCACTCTTCTAACCATGCCACCCCTCTATTTAAAAGCCATCAGTGACTCCTCATTTCCTACAGAGTGAATTCTAAACCACTTAGATTTTCCAAACCATTTGCATTCTGACCCCAGGCTTCTTATATAGTTGATTCCCTATTAGGAGCTCTCTTCCTCAATAGCACTAAACAAATAGCTATTCTTTTAGCCCAGTCTATGCTTTTCTGGGTCTATGGTTCTATTTCTATTTTCCTTCCTAATGGCATGCAGTGCCTTCACTAAATCTGTAAAAGTAAATGCTATTTACTATGTTACATCCATATCATATGCAATGGCTTGTCTGTGAACTTTTTAAAGTCACCCTAACATTCAATTTCTTCAATTTCATATAGTCTATTTTTATATCATTTTTGTTATGGACCTACACATCAAATGCTTACAGTGATGGGTAGGTCATTTGTTCCCTTTCACTGGAAATATGTAGGAATAGAACAGATATTTAATGGAACAGCTGTAGGAGGAATTATAACATTGCCTCTTGCCTAGGGATTTAGATTAAAAGAATAACCATGTGTCTTTTGATTCATTCAGCCCTCTCTTAGGTGATTTCACATATTCTCTGACAGAGTTACCAGCTATTAATCCAGTATCTGACCACTTCCCTCCTGGATTTAATCGTGCTTTCTGGAATGTTGACTTAAAATAAAGCAAATAAAAATATGTAAAAAAATAAATCTAGACAAGTAATCACATAAAAATGTTCTTTCTCCAAAATCTGCTCTTCATTAATTCTGCCTGACAAAGCTGCCTCTGATTGCTAAGCATAAACCTGGTGCTGTCTGATGGATACTGCTTCCCCAGCAGTCTTATAGAGTTTCATAGCTGACATTGTTACATTAAAAGTAACTGGGGTTGTGGAGGCAAAGCCTGTATTTCTATCAATTCTCTAATGTTATTTGTAGAGCTATATAATACTGATGTCACATATATTCAAAGTCCCAAAGCATCTATTTTTCTGTGTGATTTGGAGGGTGATAATAACCTTCTCTTTGTAGTATTCCTCCCATTACTCCTGTCCTTTATTCACATCATAGCATCTAGTCACATGATCTCTTCTTACCCTGATTTTCTAATTCTTTCTGGCCTTCATTTCCTTTTATGATACAAATTAGTCAATTATTTTATTGATAGCAAACCCTAAACCTGATCAGTCTGTGTGCTATCCTGGTACAAATTTCTAGATTCTCTGGTAGTAGTACAAACTGTCGGTACCGGGTCCATGCTTTACAGGAGGAAGGCAGCCTATTGAAAAATACCTGTAATCCTTTTCTAAAGGTGTTTCCCCCCCCCCCCCCCGGGCTGAGAAGTACACTGGTCCAAATTCAAGGCAAACCAGAGTGATAGAGCATAAGTTCCCCAGAAGAGACCCTCATCCAATGACATTAGTAATTTGGTGGATAAATACCACATAATTCTTGTTCCTTAGTTTGGAGAACTGAGGCATATATTTGTCCCTAGACTACCACAGAGAAACTGACCTTTCAGTGCACACAGTGGTAACAGGTTCGATAATGCATACTTTATTTCTCCATTTTTTCCCTTCCCATTGTTATTTCCTGCTACCCCACCAATATTTTATTGTACCGCTTTCTAAAGAAACAATACTCAGATCCTTGTTGTCTCGGGTCTGCTTGCAGAAACAGAAGAGGTCTTAGGAAGTAAACACTGAGGATAGGGTTGGGGGAAATCATATCACTTGCTGATATGACTAGATGAAAGTAAATACTGCATTATTGATAGTAAAATGAGGTATTGAAAATCCCTGGCTTACTGAAGTACTCCACTTTCTAAGACTTTATAAACAGTGTGATTTATGATATTGGTGGAAAGGTATCAACTAGCTTCATAAATAATGTAAGCACTTAAGAGATGTAAGGAATGCTCTTAGATGGATCATGGAGTTGTCTGGCTACCATAAGAGTAATCAAACCTTAGTCACAAGATTTGCTTTCTGCTGCAGGTAGTGTGATTAACTAGAAAAATTCAGTGCAACTTCTAGCACATGGCATGTTGCTATTGATTTGCAACTACATTCCTTCCAATCCCTATTGAGAAGGAGAAGCAGGAGTATTTTGCATTCATCTGACATCGGTAGTTTAGGTTTATGATAGTGCCCCCATGGACATATTTACTCTGTATAGTACAAATGGACCTTCATGGTAGACATCCCATAGATGAACACATTAATCCACTCTATTGATGATATGATATGAATTGGACCTGGTAAGCAAGAAGTGACAAATTGTCTGGATGTCCTCATACAATACCTGTACATGAGAAGATGGGAAATAAATCTGACAAAGATTCAGAGGGCTATCATTTTGGGTAATTTTGGGGGAGAGGGTTTATTTGGGGCATGCGAAACATCCAAGGTAAAGATGTGCTTTGTACCTTCTACAAACAAAGAACAATGCTTAAGCCTACTAAGTTTTGGAGAGAGCTCATAGTAAATTTTGGAATATAGATTGGACCCATTCAGCAAGTGATTTGGTTACTTCTCAGTTTTAAATGGAACCAGAACAAAAGAGGGGTATGCAGCACGTTAATGCCTCAGTATACATGACCCTCACCGTTTGATTACTTAAGTCACTATAGTCCGTGGTGCTGGAAAAAGATAAAACAGATAAAAATGTAGTGTAGAGTCTCTCATAGCCTTAATAAAGCTACCTAGGGTTCTGGAGTGAGATCCTGCCATCTGCAATTGATAATTACTCTCTGTAAAGCAGCTTTAAGCCTGCCACAAGGCCCAAGTAAAAACTAAAGACTTGATAATATGACTGAAAATTATTATACGACCAGCGGTTCCATTATGAACTGTATAGTCAGACCCAAGTCATGAGATTGATTTAAAATAGTACCAATCCATTATAAAATGGAAATGGTACATTTGGGATAGGCATGAAAAAGGTCCAGGGGATATCAGTAAGTTGTTCCAAAGAGAATTAACTAGAGTCAGATGGGCTATTGAAGAAAACAAGCATATAGACTGTCTATATCACTACTGCAGTATATTGGACCTGATAGCATCAGAGAGAGCCTTAGCCAGTACTTCCAACTTAGGACTCAGAAAGCATCCAACTAACATCATGACATCCTGCATAATATTACCTTAGACTAAGGGTACATGAGATATGACAATGACACATGTCCGTGGGATACTCGGGTCCTACTGTATACTTTATTGCCTAGAAGCTGACAGATTAATAGAACACTGGAATTACCCTAAGACACAACCAAGGTATTATGAAGACACCCTGAAAGTTTTGACTGCTGTTCTCAAGATGAGGAATAAACTTTTAACTGTTGGCCATCACATGGTCCTGTGACCACAATACCTTTAAAAAAAAAAAAAAGTTTAGGAACTAAAGGCTACAGTAGGAGTAGCTGATCCCACCATCACACCATTGAGTAACATGGGAAATTTGTACTTCCATCCTTGTTACTGTGCTGGTGGACTAGAGATTCTGATTCCCAAGAGTAGATGTTTCTAGTAGGAAATAGTTACTTCTAACCTTCTAGTTACCCCCTACTTTCTGGTCATATTTTAAGTACTCATACCAGTAGATGAGCTGTTATCCTTATGAGAAAATACTCATATTATCTCCATATTATATCCTTATGAGATAATACTCATATTATCATGAAAAAATATATTTGCTGCTACTAATTTGCACTAGAAAGTGAGAATTATATGAAAATTCAAAGATTTTGCCAGAGTGTCTCATGTTGCTTCATGCCCAGTAATAACATAAAAGGACAGTTGCAACCATGATCTGACAAGAACAAAATAACTCAAATTTACCACAGAGATAATGATTATATTGTTAATTATAATGTAGGAAAATAGTAAAATACTCTTTCAAACAAAATTAAGTCAACTCAATGGAATGTATATAATTTAATGCTTTTCTCTCCAACTTTACCCTTTGTGGATTATTTTCCAACTTATAGAAATAATGCATGTAAACATTTTTATAAAAGAGTGACATGGAAGCACAGTATGAAAGATAACTTTTCTCCTGTACCCTTTACACCATTGGTGAGAAATAGTCGCCTTCAGCTCCCCTCCTAGTGCTTCAAGAAAGTATCATTTTAATTTTACAAAGTCTATCTGCATAAAAAAATTGTTTAAAATCTTATTTAGATTAGATCCATCATTTACCATTATAAATTATGAAGAATTCTCATAATTCAGTACCAGTCACTGTATTTTTAAAATATTTAATGAAATAAAAGAATCTATCTCTATTCCTTAGAGCTTGATGCATGCATGGCTAAAGGGTAGATAGGGAGTGGATGAGTGGATAGGTGAGTGGGTAGATGGGCAGATTCTTTTGACTTCTTAAGAAACCTTTTATTTCAAAAGGGAGACATGTCAGGTATATTATCGGGCCCTCACTTGGAATTAGATTCAGGATTGAATCTAAATACTGCTTTAAGACTTCCCCATCTTATTTAAGTTTCTCAAAAATTAGTCCACTTCAAATCCTATCAAATCTATATTCTTGGCCTCCTAATGTTCAGCTTCTGAATTTCATTATGTCTATTACTCAGCTATCACTGGAATAATTAATGACCAAATCCAGCATTTGCTTGTGAATTCTTATTTAATCTTTTTTCAGCATTTGACATAGGAAATTGATCTAACCTTTAAAAAATGCTCTCCACCTTAGCTTCCAGGATGAAAATAAACACGCCCTCCTTGATCAACTATCTTTATTTAGACTCTTTGTTAACTCTGTTGCTATACCTGCAATTAGTGTTCCTTGGGCTGGCACAATTCTATCTCTTTTGACCATCTGAATAGTCATCTTGTACAAATTTATTTACTCCAGAAGTTTATATCACTGACTAAAAGCTGATGAATCTTAACTCTGTGTATACTTGTGTGTATAATTGTATCTTATAGGCATAATTTAATAAATGGCCCCCACCACTTCCAAGATTCCTATCCCTTGGTTATTCAGTTAAACACTAATCTAGGTACTGCTGTGAAGGGATTTTACAGGTATAATTAAATTCCAAAGTCATTCTTAAAATACAGATTAACTGGGTTGGTCTGGTCTAATAACATGAGCCCATAAAAGCAGAGACTTTTGTCTGGCTTGTAGCAGAAAAGGAAGTCAGATGCAGTAGCAACCGCAGAACTTAAAGAGATTTGAAACACGAGATGGACTTGGTACATATTGCTGCCTTTGAATATGGGGATGACACATGAAAAGGAGTACAGGCAGCATCTGAGCATAGAGAAGCTCTCACCGATAGCAATGAGACAGGTACCTAAGAACTACAGTCACAAGAAACAGAATTAAATCAGCAGGAGGAATGAGCTTGTAATCTGATTCTTCCTCAGATCCTTCAGGTAAGAGCTCAGCTGGGTACACCTTAATTTGGGGACATATAAGACCCAATCCAGCCACTTGGGCCTAGACTTCTAAACCAATTAACAATGCACTTGAACAATGCAGGAGTTAGTGAGGTGCAAAGAGGGTCCACTCTAAATTAAATCCACGTTTAACTTAGTGTGGACCCTCCATATATGTGATTCCTCCCTAGCTACAGTTCTGTATTAGCAGATTTAATCAACCAGGGATTGTGTAGTACTGCAGTATTTACTATTGAAAAACATCAGCATATAAGTGGACCAGCTCCGTTCAAACCCCTGTTGTTCATGGGTTAGTGTGAGATAATAGATTTGTTTAAGCCACTGTTTAACTTAATTTGCTGTGCAGCAATAGAAAACTAATACACTTGGCATTTCCATGTCCTTCTATCAATATATTATCCCCCCTTTCTCTGACAAAAGATCTTTTTTTTTTTTTTTTTTTGCGGTACGCGGGCCTCTCACTGTTGTGGCCTCTCCCGTTGCGGAGCAACAGGCTCCGGACGCGCAGGCTCAGCGGCCATGGCTCACGGGCCCAGCCGCTCCGCGTCATGTGGGATCCTCCCAGACTGGGGCACGAACCCGTGTCCCCTGCATCGGCAGGCGGACTCTCAACCACTGCGCCACCAGGGAAGCCCAGGAGATCATTTTTAAAAGTAAATAAGATAATGGTTAACAACCTGCATTTCAGATTTATAAAGACTGAAGCTCGAACATTTATAGCCTCTGTAACTTGACATCAGTAAATTACCATTAATATTAGTAGGAATACTCAGTTAATTATATTATATGCTCACTCATTCAAATTAGAAACTAGTCTCTCCAGATAAATTAAGTTGAATTTACCAATTTAACTTAATAAAAATATGTACACATACTTATATAGTTTTATTCATTTCTCACTGTCTTTATCCTTATTCTGAATTCAGGTAATATTGTCTCTTATTTATAGTATTATAAAAATCCCAAGTGAGGTACTAACTTACCAAATGCAGCCACAACATCTATGAGAAAGTTCAGCCTAACAACTCTGCCATTCTTTTAACGGAAATCCTTATATTCCTTTCTGGTGTCTACAGTAAAAGCCTAGCCTCTAAATATTTAAAACAAATTCCTCTGTGCTCTTCTTTCTCAGCTTCATCTCCGGGAACTCTCCACTTTCCTCCACCACCATGCCGCTGCAATACTTATATTGTAAAGTTTCATGTTTGTATTTTTTTCTTCACACTATTCCCCACATCTGGTTAGAAATTCTTATTTCCTTCAACTGGCTAAATTTTATTTCTCACCCAAGCTATACTTCCAAGTGATCTGAGATGAGGTGCTTCTAAAAATACTCATGCATGTGACACACCCCAAAATAAATAGCCAAATTGTTTAGAGATGAAGCACTGGTATTGGGGTTTTCATTTCTACTTGTCTCTTGGTGATTCTCATATGTGCAGGGTTGGAAAATACTAGTATAACTAAACTGAAATAGACCTAGGCATTACTCAGCTCCATAGGGGTCACTCATTGCTTTCAGTCTGTATACTAGATTCACTGGATTTGTTTTTTCCCACCAAATTACGGGAAACCTAGGAGCAGGGGTAAAAAAAAAAAATCACTTCTTGTTTTTGAAATATGAATCATCTCATCAGTATATTCTGTAATTTCATCTGTCCACTTCACTGATCCTCTGACTTTATTGCTTCTTGTATAGGTGGAACCTCATACTACATTCAGTCATTTATTTATGCATTAAGTTTTAAATGCCTGCTATGTGCCCAGAGGGTTCTAGGCATTGGGCCTGGAACTGGCAATATACTATGGGGAAAAATAGAAATATGTACTTAATTGTGCTTTAGCGGACCATGATAAGTATATTTATTTGATCCTTTTTATATGCAGTTAGCCTCAGAAGTTCTAGTGATTTTGACATCTTGATATTACTCATTATTATGTGATTAACTTAGCTCTGGTAACAAGTAATGAGCATGACTTTGATATTTAAGGATTAACTAAATTGAAACGTTCTAATTAGGGACACAGGTGGTATTAACATTGTTATAACTCAGTAAACCATATGTTTCCCAGAAGAGTTTTGTCAATAATCTTACAATGACATGGGCAGAATATTTATAGACCAAATTGCAATAGGACATATTTTCCTTATTATGGTCATATTACTTACATGAAGCTTGAATTCAGTCAACATGATCTTCTACACAGTTAAGGTGTCAAAATTGTTTTCTTAAAGCTCTTTCCATAGTATCTTTATTGGGGCATGCTTACTTAAATAAAGGTAACATTAATTTTCTTCTTTTGATTTAAAGGTTTTTGTAATCTCTTCCAAATTCAACTTTTTTCTAGTTTACATTTTCCTTTTTTCTATTCTTGGTTATTAGCATGATCACAAAAAAATTGGGTAAAGAGGGAAATGACTCTCAAAACTTTAAGATAGCTAATTTTATTTATTTTGACTTATTTATAATTATTACTGGAAATAAAGATTGGCCAGTAAGAGAATTAAATAATGCTTTCAAAGAATATAGTAAAGGCTATATTTTCTTTTCCTTGCTCTTACAAGGATGAGATTTTCTACAAAGTTCAAGAGAGACTATATTTGTCATGACCTTTGGATTGTAAGTTGGGTCACCACAACCAGATGAATAGTGTTTATTCTACAGAGTAGATATAATAATTTTATTTTCCCCATCTAATCAAGATATTGAGAAAATAAAGTTCAGTAACTGATAATACATTTTCTCTCTATCTCTATCACCCCAAATTGATAGATAGCTATCTCTCTCCAGAGATACAGATATACAGATATCTCTCTCTACATCCACATAGATAATCTCTATGGCTTGATCTCTCTATATATACATTTATGTATGGATATATTGATCTGTCTTTATATGTGTAGGTGGATATAGATAGATAGGTACTGACATTGGTGGGTAAATAGGGAGGTAAAATTATATAGATATTATTTGTAAACCTATTATCAATAATTAAGAGCCTATAAATACTTATATATCCATAGTGTCCAGAAGAGAAACTTGTTGCTAAAATATAAAGGTGTATTTTCAAAGCTTCCACCTGCTGCTGCTTTAAGTGGGTAGTATTACTAGATGTGTTTTCTATTGATAGCATGTAGATCTAATTGAATACCACTGTTTGTCATGGAAAATATTAGCCTTAATATTATCAAAGAATATCCACTTTCTTAAAATATGTATCAGCTATATTTTCATATTTGGTATAGAAAGTTTTTTCTTAATACCATCTTTAAAAAATACTTGCCTCTATCTAACTTTATCTGTATGACTTGAATTAAACTTATGCGATATTAATCATTACATTTATAAAGTTACTGATCATTCCATTAGGCAACACTTGGGATCTTAATGTGTAGCTGCCATTTAAAAAAATATATATTTACATGGACGAACTCATTCAATTACCTCAACAAGCCAAATTTATAGATCAGGGATCTAAGTACAAATAAATGAGGTCATACACATAAAAGTGGTAAGAGTTGGAACTGATTACTCCCAGCAAATTACTTTCCAAGGCTGGATTGTTGCTATCAATTTAGAGTACCCATGAAGGCTAGACCATTTTTCTTGATTAAAATATTGTAACAGTTTACTACTATCAAGAAAATCTTGGGCTTCCCTGGTGGCGCAGTGGTTGGGAGTCCACCTGCCGATGCAGGGGACACGGGTTTGAGCCCTGGTCTGGGAGGATCCCACATGCCGCGGAGCAACTGGGCCCGTGAGCCACAACTACTGAGCCTGCGCGTCTGGAGCCTGTGCTCCACAACAAGAGAGGCCACGATAGTGAGAGGCCCGCGCACCGCGATGAAGAGGGGCCCCCGCTTGCCACAACTAGAGAAGGCCCTCGCACAGAAATGAGGACCCAACACAGCCAAAAATAAATAAAGAATTATTTAAAAAAAAAAAAAAAAGAAAATCTTAATTAAACAAGAAAAAAGTTGAATATGAACATGTGTTTACTATAGAATTTTCAAAATATGTACATCTCTACATTTTATTAGTTTAGAAATCTGACATAGGCCAAATAGATTCAACAAATCTGAAGTGTTTTACACACATTATAAAGCAACATTTTATAGAACAATGTATGATCTTTTCTCAATTTTAACATGAAAATCCCTAAATATTTATGGGACAAAAGTGTTTCAACATTTTTGAAAGCAAAATTGGCAGAATTAAGAAGTAAAACAGATCAAGACGATGGTTTAAAGTTTTAAAAGTACTTCTTACAGTAACTGTTAAAACTGATAAATGAATATCAGTAACTATAGAAAATGTGAGCAGAACTGTCAACCAAACTGGCCAAATTGACATTCATGAAACAGTATAAGCAACTGTTAAAGAATATATTTTTTGTTTCTACAGACTGATATTCACCAAGGTAGATTAGCTGCTGGGCCAAATAATAATCAAATAACAAATCAATAACTCCATTAAACTTTAAATGATTGAAATATAACAGTCCGTGCTCTGATTACTATCTAGTTAAATTGCATATCAATAATAATATATTAGTATATCATTGAATTTTTCAATTAATCAACACACATATACGAACAGTGAATCAAAAAATAAAACACCAGAGAAATTTTAAAACATTTCAAGTTGAATAATGAAAATACAGCCTATCTGAATTTGTGAGACCAGATTAAGCATTGCTTAGATGAAAATTTTTACTACAAAATCCCCATATTGGAAAAAGAAAATGTTTTAAAACAATGATAGATGTTTCTACATTAAGAAAGTTTTTAAAAGAGCAATTTACCCCATAGTAAATGCAAGGAAAGAAATAATAATGATGAAAGCAGTCATAAAGAGAATAGAAGGAGGAATTTTTTAAGTGAAAACAAAGGCAAATGGTTGTTATTTGGAAAGAGAAATAAAGTTGGTAAGTTCTTTACAAGACTACTAGGTAAACAAGTGATAACACACACAAGTTATCAATAGCAGGAATAGAGAGAACATCATTAGACAGATGTTCAGACATTAAAACAGATCCTTCAGACATTAAAAGGAGAATAATGGGGATTTCTGAACAACATTAAATCAATAAAATAAATAACATATTTAATGGATAAATTTATAAAATTTGAGAAATAATTTCAAAAACTTTAGAAAAACGTCCCAAAACTGGTTCAAAAAACTAGAATTTCTGATTAAACTTATACTTATTAGACATTTAATTTTTATCCATAAACCTTCCTACAAAGAGTATATTAAAATGATTTTACAGATTTAATTCTAAATGAGAGAATACTTAACTCATTTTTGAGGACAGTATATCTCTGACACCCAAGTCTGACATAGATGTTGCAAGAAAATTACAGACCAATATCGCATTTGAAGACAAATACAAAGATCCTCCACAAAACAACATCATATATGGCAATGTATCATCGTTCAGTTAAATGTATACTCAGGAATGCAATATTTCTTCAGTATTTGAGAAGCAGCATGATTCACCACAGTAACAGAATAAAGGAAAAGTAACTCACAAAGACATCTCAATAGGTGCAAAGAAAGCATTTGCAATACTAAAAACATATTCATGAGTTTCTGAAAACATATTCATGAGTTTTAAAAATCAGTCAACTATGAATAGAACAACTACTTTTAAAAAAAATTTTATTGAAGTATAGTTGATTTACAATGTTGTGTTTAATTTCTGCTGTATAGCAAAGTGACTCAGTTATACATATATATATATTCTTTTTTATATTCTTTTCCATTATGTTTTATCACAGGATATTGAATATAGTTTCCTGTGCTATACAATAGGACCTTGTTGTTTCTCCATCCTATATATAATAATTTGCATCTGCTAATTCCAAACTCCCAATTCTTCCCTCCCCTACTCCCACCTTGGCAACCACAAGTCTGTTGTCTATATCTATGAGTCTGTTTTTGTTTCGTAGATATGTTCATTTGTGTCATATTTTAGATTCCACATATAAGTGATATGATATGGCATTTGTCCTTCTTTTTCTGACTGACTTTGCTTAATATGATAAACTCTAGGTCCATCCATGTTGCTGCAAATGGCATTATTTCATTCTTTATAATGGCTGAGTAATATTCCTTTGTAAGTATATAACACATCATCTTTATCCATTCATCTGTTGATGGATATTTAGCTTGTTTCCGTGTCTTGGCTATCGTAATTAGTGCTGCAATGAACATAGAGGTGCATGTATCTTTTCAAACTATACTTTTGTCTGGGTATATGCCCAGGAGTGGAATTTCTGGATCATGTGGCAACTCTATTTTTACTTTTTTGAGGAACCTCCATACCGTTCTCCGTAGAGGATGCACCAATTTACATTCCTACCAACACTCTAGGAGGTTTACCTTTTCTCCACACCCTCTCCAGCATTTATTATTTGTAGACTTTTTAGTAATGGTCATTCTGATTGGTGTGAAGTGGTGCCTCATTGTAGTTTTGATTTGCATTTCTATAATCATTAGCAATGATGAACATCTTTTCATGTGCCTATAAGCCATCTGTATGCCTTCTTTGGAGAAATGTCTATTTAGATCTTCTGCCTATTTTTCGACTGGGTTGTTTGGATTTTTTTGTTACTGAATTGTAGGAGCTGTTTGAACATTTTGGAAATTAAACCCTGTTGGTCACATCATTTGCAAATATTTTCTCCCAGTCCATAGGTTGTATTTTCATTTTTTTTATGGTTTTCTTCGCTGTACAAAAGCTTGTAAGTTTGATTAGGTCCCATTTCTTTATGTATGATTTTATTTCTATTGCCTTGGAAGACTGACCTAAGAAAACATTGGTATGATTTATTTCAGAGAATGTTTTGCCTGTGATGTCTTCTAGGAGATTTATGGTGTCTTGTCTTATATTTAAGTCTTTAAGCCATGTTGAGTTTATCTTTGTGTATGGTGTGAGGGTGTGTTCTAGCTTCATTGATGTACATGCAGCTGTCTGACATTCTCCACACCACTTGCTGAAGAGACTGTCTTTTCTCCTTTGTATATTCTTGCCTTCTTTGTTGAAGATTAATTGTCCATATGTGTATGGGTTTATCTCTGGACTCTATTCTATCACATTGATGCATATGTCTGTATTTGTGCCAGGACCATACTGTTTTGATTACTATAGTTTTGTAGTATTGTCTGAAGTCTGGGAGGGTTATGCCTTCTGCTTTTTTTTTTCCTCAGGATTGCTTTGACAATTCTGGGTCTTTTATGGTTCCATATAAATATTAAGATTATTCTAGTTCTGTGAAAAATGTCATGAGTATTTTGATAGGTATTGCATCAAATCTGTAGATTTCTTTAGGTAGTATGGCCATTTTAACAATATTAATTCTTCCAATTCAAGAGCATGAGATATCTTTCCATTTCTTTGTGGCATCTTCAATTTCCTTTATTAATGTTTTATAGTTCTCAGCATATAAGTCTTTCACCTCCTTGGTGAGAATAAATAATTTTTTTAATGTGATTTTATGTTCCCTTTCTGATATTTCATTGTTAGTGTAAAGAAATGCAACTTATTTCTGTATGGTAATCTTGTATCCTGCTACCCTGCTGAATTCATTTATCAATTCTAGTAGTTTGTGTTGAGTTTTTGGGGTTTTCTATATAGAGTATAAGGTCATCTGCATATAATGACAAGTTTACCTCTTCCCTGCCAATTTGAATACAGTTTATTTCTTTTTCTTGTCTGATTGCTGTGCTTAGGACTTCCAATACTATGTTGAAGAGAACTGGTGAGAGTGGGCATCCTTGTCTTGTTCCAGATGTTAGCAAGAAGGCTTTCAGATTTTTAGCATTGAGTATTATATTGGCTGAGGGTTTATCATAAATAGCTTTTATTATGTTGAGATATGTTCCATGTATATCTACTTTCATAAGGGTTTTTATCATGAACTGATGTTGAATTTTATCAAATGATTTTTCTGCATCTATTGAGATGATCATATGGTTTTTATCTTTTCATGATGTGGTGTATCACATTGTTTGATTTGCATATGTTGGACCATCCCTGTGACCCTGGGATAAATCCAGCTTGGTTGTAGTATATGATCATTTTTATGTGTTGTTGGATTCAGTTTGCTAATATTCAGTTGAAAATATTTGCATCTATATTCATCAAAGTTATTGGCCTGTAATTTTGTTTTTTGGTAGTGTCTTTGGTTTTGGTATCAGGGTGATGATGGCTTCAAAGAATGTCTTTGGGAGTGTTCTTCCTCTTTAATATTTTCAAAGAGTTTCAGAAGGATCAGCATAAGTTCTTCTTTGTATGTTTCATAGAATTTACCTATGACTTCATCTGGCCCTGGACTTTTATTTGTAGGGATTTTTTTTTAAAAATCACAGATTCTATTTCACTTCTAGTGATCTGTCTGTTCAAATTATCTATTTCTTCTTGATTCTGTTTTGGTGGGTTCTATATTTCTCAAAAGTTGTCCATTTCTTCTAGGTTGTCAAATATGTTGGCATACAATTGTTCATAGTGTTCTTTTAGGGCTTTTTGTATTTCTGTGATATCAATTGTGATTTCTCCTCTTTCATTTCTTATTTTGTTTATTTGGGACTTCTCTCTTCTTGGTGAGACTGGCCAGAGGTTTGTCAATTTTGTTTACCCTTTCAAAGAACCAGCTCTTGCTTTCATTGATTTTTTTCTATTTTTTTAATCTCTATTTTATTTTTTCCTCTCTTATTATCTCCTTCCTTCTGTTGACTTTAGGTTTTGTTTGTTCTACTTTTTCTACTTCTTTTAAGTGGTAGGTTAGATTGAGATTTTTCTTGTTTCTTAAAGAAGGTCTGTATTGCTATGAACTTCCCTCTATGTAGTGCTTTTGCTGCATCCTATAGATTTTGCATGATTGTGTTTTCATTGTCATTTGCCACAAGGTGCTTTTTTTAACTTTTTTCTTTGATTTCATTGTTGACCCACTGTGTTTTTTTAGTAGCATGTTGTTTAGTGGTTTAATTTCCATATAATTGTTTTTTTTCTCATTTCTTTTTCTGTGGTTGACTTCTAGTTTCATGCCATTTTGGTCAGAAAAGATGGTTGAAATGATTTCTATACTCTTAAATTTGTTGAGGCTTGTTTCTGTACCCTAGTATGTGGTCAATCCTAGACAATGTTCCATGTGCACTTGAAAAGAATGTATATTCTTTTTTTGGATGTAATGTCCTGAAATTTCAATTACATTACTGTTCTATTGTATCATTTAGGTTCTCTGTTGCCTTACTGATTTTCTGTCTCAAAGATCTGTCCATTGATGTGAGTGGGGTGTTAAAGTATCCTACTATTATTGTATTCCTGTCAGTTTCTCCCTTTATATCTGTTAGTATTTGTTTTATGTATTTTGGTGCTCCTATATTGGGTGTATATATGTTGATGAGTGTAATATCCTCTCCTTGTATTGATCCTTTGGGCATTATAGTGTCCTTTATCTTTCTTTATAGCCTTTGTTTTAAAGTCTGTTTTGTTTGATATGAGTATTATGACTCCCACTTTCTTTTCATTTCTGTTTGCATGAAATATCTTTCTCCATTCCCTCATTTTCAGTCTATGTGTGTCCTTTGCCCTAAAGTGGGTCTCTTGTAGGGAGTATATTGTAGGCTCTTGTTTTTTATCCACTCTGCCACTCTGTGTCTTTTGATTGGAGCATTGATTCTATTGGCATTTAAGGTAATTATTGATAGATATATATTTATTTCCCCTTTAATCTTGTTTTTCCATTGATTTTATATTTCTTCTTTGTCTCTTCTTGTTTTTCCTTTTGTGCTTCAATTTGTATTACAATTATGTTCTCTTCTTTTTGGTTTCTGTAAATCTATTGTATGTTTTTGATTTGTGCTTACCCTATTTTTCAAGTATAGTATTCCCTTACTACATCTACTTGCCTTAGACCGGTAGTCATATAGACTCAAACATATTCTAGAAAAAAAAATCTATATTTTGTTACTCTTCTCCCCCACATTTTATAATTTTGATGTCTTCTTTTACATCTTCTTGTATATCCTTTTGCTGTTCATTGTGGTTATCATTGCTTTCACAGAATTTTTTTGATATTTTTTAATCTGTGTACTGGCTTATTTAAGTTACTTACTTTTCAATTGTGATTTCCTCTTTCCTATAGATTCCTACTTCTTTTCTATTTAAAGAAGACCTTTCAATATTTCCTTTAGGATAGATTTAATATTGCTGTATTCTTTTACTTTTTGCTTGTCTGAAAAATTCTTTATCTCTCCTTCTATTTTAAATGATAATCTTGCTTGGCAGAACATCCTAGGTTGCAGATATTTCCCTTTCAGTACTTTGAATATATCTTGCCACTCCCTTCTGGCCTGCAACATTTCTGTAGAGAAATCAGCTGATAGCTGTATGGTTCTCTTGTAATTAACTCTTTTTCTCTTGCTGCCTTAGAATCCTCTTTAAATTTTGCCATTTTTATTATAATATGTCTTGGTGTAGGTCTGTTTGGGTTTACCTTGTATGGGACCCTCTGTGCTTCCTGTACTTGGATAGCTGTTTCCTTCTTTAGGTTTGGGAAGTTTTCAGCCATAATTTCTTCAAATACATTTTCAATCCCCTTTTCTCTTTCTCCTCCTTCTGGGATCCCAATTATCAGTAGATTGTCCTGCTTTATATTATCCCAAAGGTCTCATATTGCTTTCACTTTTTATCATTTGGCTTTCTGTTTGCTGTTCTGATTGGGTGATTTCCATTATTCTATCTTCCAGGTCACTTATTCCTTCTTCTGCATTATTCATTCTGCACTCATTGCCTTTAGTTCAGCTTTCATCTCTGGAAATAAATTTTCTAACTTTTCTTGACTCGTCCTTATCGTTTATAGTTCCTTTTTACAGTAATTTGCATTTCTGTTAATAGCCTTTCTTAATTCCTTCAGTATTTTTATTATCTCCTTTTTGAAATCAGTGTCTATTAGACTGAAGGGGTCTGTTTCATTGTTTATTTTTTCAAGAGAATTCTCTTGATGTTTTAATTGAGAATCGTTCCTCTGATTCTTCATTTTATTTTTTTCTCTTGCTCTATGAGCTTAGGAGAAACAGTTATCTACTGTGATCTTGGGAGACTATTTTTATGTGGGAACATCCCTGTGTCACCTGCATGGGTTTAATATATTTGGTGTGAGGGCCGTTTTTAGTATAGATGTCTGCCACCTCTTTCCTCAGTATATGCTGGCCATTATCCCCTTGATAGGAGGTGTGACTGGTGTTGTGGTGACCAGGTCCTGCACTGGAGGTTGAGCAGGTCCTCCCCTTAGCTCTGTGGTTGTCACTGCCTTGTCAGGGGCAGTATCTGCTCCCGAGGTGTTGGAGTAGAAACCCCAGATCTGTTTCTGAGCTGTGTTTGTGAGCTGCAGTGTGAGGTAGGCAGGATTGGATCACACAATGCCTCATGTCTCTCAGGCACAAGGCCACCAGTGCAGTGCGCTGAAGTCAGGTCCATGGACTGCAGTAGTTATGAACCTGGACCCACTCTGGGAGCTATGGAGGCAACACAGACCCAGGCCCAGGCTAGCCCCCCGTGTGCATGCACCCACAAAGCCCACAGCTGCTAAGGCCAGATCTGTCCCAGCTGCAGGAGCACCCATTGTATATTTGGTTGTCCCACAGGTGATGAATGTACAAAGCCAGAGGCAGTGGTGTAAATCCATGGTGCACACAGCCATGTTGAGAGATTTCAGCCCTGCTTCCTGAGTCACACAGCCCCTGGGGCTCAGCTGTGGTTTCAACCCCACCTCTGTGAGTGAGCAACCCACTGATGCCTGCTCCCAGGGCCTGCTGAGGTGGTGGTTGGAACAGGAACCCTCCTAGGAGGCAGCTGGGGTGCACAGGGCAGTGACACATGCATCCATGTAGGTCTCTCTTTTCTGCCTGCCATAGATAGTGGGCTGCATTCTGCAGAAGGAGCAAAAGGAGCCTCTGAAGCTCCTTTTCTGTCCTGGCTGATCTCCCTGCCAGTGAGCGGGCTTCCCAGGGTGCGGTAACCTTCCCTCTTTTTCAGCTCCCTCCCAAGTGTGCAGGTCCCATCCTGCTTCCTCTTTTTTTTCCTGTCATCCTACCTGGTTACGTAGAGATCTTTCTTGTCCTTTCAGGTGTTTGAGGTCTTCTGCTGGTGTTCAGTAGATGTTCTGTGAGAATTGTTCCATTTGTAGGTGTATTTTTGATGTATCTGTGGGAAGAGGTGAGTTCCACGTCCTACGACTCCACCGTCTTGAGTGGAGCACTACCTTTCAATTTGATAAGTCATTTGTGAAAAACCTAGAACTGGTATATATTTAATGTTGAAGGACTGAACAATTTCATTCTAAGTTTTGCAACAGGGCAAAGATGCCCCACTCTAAAGCTGTCTTCAAACCATATGCTAATCTTTGTAAAAAAAAAAAAAAAAAAAACACCAAAATCAAACTGAAAGAAATCTAAATATATACAATAAAGTAAAGTGATCATGGCAAGATTCAAAATAAAAGAGCAATAGATATTTTTTAATTGCAGTTTTAGACACATGGACAAAATATTTCAATATAAAATTAACATAATGACATCATTTACAGTAGTATCAAAATCAAAATACTTAGGAATGAATTTGACAAAATAACTAAACTATAAATTATAGCTAGCTATTAACTACTTACTACTCAATAGACCAATAACCTTGAAAAATTAAAATTTAAATAAACAGATTATTGAACTACATACATAGCTTGGGAGACTTTATAGCTTCGTTTCAATCCCAGTCATAATCTCAGCAAGAAATTTTGTAAACTTGACAAACTTTACAATTTATTGGAAATGCCATTTACCTAGAATAGCCAGAAGTATTTTGAAAAATAAGTTAAAGGTGGTCAGACACTTACCTTTTCACTTTCAAGACTTACTATAAAACTGTAGTAATCATGGCATTGGCATGAGAGCATTTTATTGTATTTGACTTATATTAAAATATTTAATTAAAAATCTAAAGAATATGGGCTTCCCTGGTGGCGCAGTGGTTGAAAGTCTGCCTGCCGATGCAGGGGACACGGGTTCGTGTCCCGGTCCGGGAAGATCCCACATGCCGCGGAGCAGCTGGGCCCGTGAGCCATGGCCGCTGAGCCTGTGCGTCCGGAGCCTGTGCTCCACAACGGGAGAGGCCACAATAGTGAGAGGCCCGCGTACCTCAAAAAAAAAAAAAAAATCTAAAGAATAGTGATGTGTAATTACAGTGACAGCTTCTCTCTCCTATAATCTAGCAAATTATCATTCCTTACATTTAAAACATGTCAGAAATATTATGTTTCAACTGAAAGGCATATTCTTGCTGGGATGGGTAAATTTTGATGTTTCCCTTCAATAACTATTTTCCCACCATTGTATTGTGCTTCTCTAATATAACACTAAAAATGAGGCTGACAGAGACTCTTGCCTTCCTGTCCTCCAAACATTCATTTGCAGTTCATACTTCTTGTGTACTCATCCACCAATGATATACCGGTTGGACAAAGAATTAATGATCCTCAGCACTACAAGCTGTAAACAGCATATGGAGACTGTGAAGAGAGCAAAATATTTTGATAACAGGGCGACTTAAAGAATGTGCTGAAACTGTGGCCAGAGCAATAACCAACTCTTTTCTCTGTAGCCCGAGGGGGGAAAAAAATTCACTTTTTAAAGTAAAATTTTAAATTTTACTGTAACTTGTATGTTATATCAAGATGAAGTAGAAACAGCCAACCTCTCGGGCCATAGAAGATGATTTAATCAGGAAAAGACTGAATTGTGAAATGAGTCTACTTTCAGTTCTTATTTAACTCATGTACTTTGTGAAGTTTTTCTCCCATACCCTTGGACCCGGTCTCTCAGGTTTCCAAATGTTGCTGCTACCAGATTGCTACAGGAACTGTTTTTTTGCCCCAGGTCCCTTCATACTGTCCTCATTCCACAACTGCAGGTTCTGACCATCTGGCAGGCTCCTTCTAAATAGTGTCAGTGTGTCATCTGTCACATCTCACATCCCCTGAGGATATCTTGAATAATTGCTCATCCTAAGCAATAATCACACCTCTTAAGGCCAAGAACAAGTTGTTTATATATCTGCACTGTCCCCAGCATTATCTAGGCATTTAAATTGAAAAATTAAATAAGCATTCTACAGCTAGCTATTAACTACTACTCAATAGACCAGTAACATCTAGGTATGTAGGCCACATAATATTAATGCAAACTACATCCCAGTTTATTAACCATCCCAGTTATTTTGTTCTGGTGGGCATTAATCAAGAAAAGTGATATATCGCTTCGGGTACAGAGATGAATTATGTGGAAATGTTAGGACATCTTTGTATAACAGGTTTCCCCTTCAAGTGACGTCTTCTTTTGAGCAATGAAAGTGTTGAGTAATGAGCACAGATTTTATGGAATTTTAAGAGAGAAAATTAAACTTAGAAGCTAATCGTGTGCAAATGTCCTCACCTAGCTCTCTCCTGTATAATTGAGCAAACCATTAAATCTGACCTCGTGTGACCTTCTAAGAACTTTATAAATATAATATTTTATTGAGAATGAAAAGGTGTTCTAGCAAATCTATGAATAAAGACAATAAGTTCTTAAACACCCCCAGATAATACTGATGACATTTTGCACAGGGTTGATATGGAAGCAGAGGTGTGAGGTTTGAGAAACCACTGGTGATAGCAGTAAAGCATCTTACCTAAAAGCTCTGACCCCCTTGGTAGAATGAATGTCGTATCAGAACAGAAAAAGTAAATATGTGTGTACATATATGATTACATATGTCTACATGTTGTGCTTTAACAGGAATGATACTTTTCAACAATGGATTCTTTTCCACCAGAATTACTCATATTTGATTTTAAAACTAAATGCCAACAATTTGCTACTTGGTTTGCATCCCCATGCCAAATTCATTGCCTATAAAATGAGATGCAGGCTGCACAGAGGGGGCGCTTTCCAGTTGTGTCTTCCTTTGCCACAGCCACGGCCACCACACACATACACACAGGCCCACACCAATGTATCTTCCATCTCCCTAGCCGACAAAACCTTCTTCAGGGTAGATTCTCCAATTGCTGAGTCTGAATTGAGCACGGTAGAGACAGTGGTGCAGGCGGTGGAAATATCTTCATCATGAGATGACAGGGGTAAAAATTTTTTCTGTGTATAAAATGCTTTTTTTAACAGAAGGCAGAATATCTATAATTGTAATCCATTTACTCATTATAAAATATTTTATAATTAGGAATTGAGTAACAAAATATTTTTAATTTTGCCAATGAACGTAGGTATCATTAGCCAGATTATGGGAAAGGAGAATTACATGTCAAAGCTATTTTGCAGCATTAAAATCCTCCCTTTGGAAGTCAATCCTTAATTTCATGAATATTATACTTGATTTTATAACTCCCCATCAGTGATATGATCCGAGGTCTTGGTGATAGCATTAGGCAATATGGCTTTGTGTGTAGCCACATTACCACAATTATGCAAAGACTACATTGTCTAATCTTCCAGTTTCCTAAGCCAGTTCATCTTGAGTGATCTTTTATGTAGCTATGAGTGTGGTCACTTTAGTCACTGAAAAATGTCTACTATTTTCAGGAACTTAGTTGAAATAGTATTTGCAATATTATTCAGACTTGACGACATAAAACACAAGTAAATTATTCATAAAATATAACAAAAACAAAAAAACAACACTATCCATATGCATATGTCTGCAATCAGTTTGACCTATGAAAGTAGAGGTCAGAAAACTGAAAGTAGAGTTGGCTGTCATTCACATAAAGTGTTGTACTATTTGGACTCTTGGAGCCACTCTTTTATTTATTAGATAGAATCCATAGATAGAAGAAAGAAATGGTGGAATACAGTTCTAGTAAAGAATATGTGTATTTACTGGAAGATAGAATAGAAATAAAAAAAATAAAGAAATGAGGGAAATAGTTTTCAGAAGAAATAGAAGAGGGGTCAATCATAAAACTAGGCAGGTAAGCATTTAAAAAAAAAAACCAAAAATATATGGTTCATGGGGTGGAATACCAGGTTGAAAGTGAAGTGATAGGACTTGAAAAATGTCATTATCGTTGGTGTCTGTTTTCAGTTGTCCTTCATAAACCATAGAATAAATTCACCACTAGATGTTAATAACACCTTACCATCTACCTTCTGGTAACACCAAACACAAATCTAGGTAATCGCATTTCCTTAATGGTGCACTTATTGGTTTTTCAATGTCATGTTCTTAAGTGCTATACTATGTTGGAATTTCCTGTTGAACGGAGCTATAGCCTTTTGAAACAAATTGTTTCATGAGAGCAGAGACGTAGACTAGAACCAAAATAACAGTTTACTGATGGTGATAAAAATTGAAAAAATGTTGCAAGAAATAAATTTGTACACCTAAAGATATATTTCTATACTCTTACACAAATCCTCATAATGAAACTGGAAAACATGGGGCAAATATACATTATTTCCTATGGAGAATAAAGAATTATTTTACATACATAGCTGTGTACATACACAAATATGAAAATATATATACATAGTATAAATTGAAAATATCATAAATATATTAATTTTATAAACATAATGAGGGCTCTTAAGGACAAGGCAAATGGAAAAAGCTATTCACTAATTCATAATAAAATATTATTAAATATTGTATCCTTCTGCAATATTAATTACATATTTCCTCAATTGTAAGATGCACATTTTCCCATATCTTTATGTATCTGTAGGTAGGACACATCTTAAGTTCAATGGCATATTAAAATTGTCATTGGCAAGTGATAGTCACAATGACACCAGTGTCACAGCCTGCATATGGGTGAAATCTTACTATTTTTGTTAGTGTGACTAGACACGCTCAGCCATTTGAAATTTCAATCAACAATAATTTAAGGATTATTTGAAGAGAAAACATGAGTCTTGTCTACTGTCTTGCAAACGTTTCATTGTCATATTTAGAGGAGGTAAAAAATCAGGATCTCAAAAATTGGGGGACAGATATAAATATATTGGGGAGAAACAATCTCAGCTATTATAAAACATTTTTTTTAATGCCATACCACTAACGGTACTGACAGCACAGAGGAGGATATGGAATGGAAAACAGACGTTAAAAACTCTAGGAGAAAAATTATTTGGAAGAGTTGGATTCTATAAGTGAAAAAATATATGAGTTGATTATATTATAGAAATCTATGTCTAAATATAAATGAGTTCTTTTGTAAATAAGTCATAAGAAAACACCATGTTATAGATAATTGTCATTTTTGTCCCTTTTTTCCATAATATTAGCCTTACATAAAATAATTGTGTATTTTAAAATGATGGTATCTAAGATTTGATAAAACGTGTCTAACAACCTAGACTTTTTCACTCAGGACAAAAGGGTGTTTTAAACTCATAAGTACAAATGTAGTAGTCAAAAAGCAAGAAGAAGAGTGTCAACTGAAGAAAAAACACAACCTAAAAGTTGCATATTAAGTTTTATTTGGATGTCTTACTGAATACTATAACCTGGGAGATGGCCCCTCAGGTGTCTCTTTGGAGCAGTTCCTTAGAGTTAAGGGAGGAGCCAGGAGTATTTTGCTGGGGGGAAAAAAACATGTAGTTGAAGATCAAAAGATTACTGCTAATCACAAAGAACAGACATCTCAAGTTAATAATTTTAGTGCTTTTCTATGTAGAGGAAGATGCAAGATTCTGGACTCATTGGAACTATTCCTTAGATATGAAGCTTAACTATCTAGGACCAGTATCCAAAGTACAGAATGCTTCCTGTGTGTCTCCATCCTGAATTCCTTTCAGAACATACTATGGGTGGAAGGGAGCAGCTGTAGTGGCTGATGGCTTGATCCTTGTAGAAGAAAGAGCATGGTAGGCAACATTCTTTCTTTACTGGAATGGCAGGCAACAATCCCCATCTGCAAGAGAAGTCAGAAAACTATTATCCTGCACTAAAATGTTTCCAGTTTTTAACTAAAGTTAAAAGTTGTGAAGTTTGAAATGGATAACATTTTATGTTGTATTTTAAACAGTTATATTTTAATATGGGTATGAGAATTTCTTGTACTAATTATATTGAATTATGGTTATTTTCATCAATTACCTGTTTTTCAGGGGCATTGGGAGACTACCTGTTAAAAAATTTAATTTTTGTTACACCACCTGAAGTTTAATTACAGCTAGCCAGCTCAATAACCTGTTGTTTTATTACAATGTTTGCAAATTTCATTTTAAGAAATTAATACATCCGAGTCTCAGAATCAGCAAATAGTATTGCAGTACAATTCACATGTTAATGTAATATCTATATAGTAATATAAGAACAGATTTAACATAATTTATAGATATAACTCCAAGAAGCTAATGATATTTGAATCATCCAAAATAATTATATATGCACATGTATGTCTTCAGGTGGAACTTCTTTTTATTTTGTCATTTTAACTAACATTTTTAAAGTTTTCTACTGGTTCATATTTAATCCCAATTAATTAATGTTTATTTTTAAATCACTGTAAGAAGAAACACTGCTTTTTGCATATAGTTTAAGTCTAACATCTGCCAATTATATATATACACTTAATTTTAGCTCCAATTATGCCAACTTCTTGAGAAAATTGCTTGTAAAAGGTATCACTGGCACTTGAAAATCAAGGGAAGACTCAACCCTAAAATATTCATTAACTTACTGGTTAAATTTCAGAGAATAGTTATCTCTTTTGTTTGAAAACTTTTACTAGATCAATTTGTTATTTTCAGAATAACCTAGGTAATTACTATAGCGGAGAAAATTTGGCACCCCAAAATGTCTGTTTGGCATGTGAATTATTTTGAGCTGAAAACAAGGCCAAACAGACTCAGGAAGAGACTTTGACCTTTCCCCTAACTGCCTAAAGAATGTAGATAAAAGACTTGTTCCAGGAAGGGAGCTAACACCGTACATAAGTATAGGATGAGCTAGGTGTTTAGACAGGGAAGAGTCTATCAAAATTTATTTAAAATTCTTATGTCCCATTGCCTTTGTATGGCCCACCCAATGCTTATTTATGCAACACTTGCTTATGAAATATTTGCTTTTCCATCTCCCTGTGAATTCCCTTCCTTCCCAAACCACTGCCCCCAACATCTTTTGTCTTTAGCTCAAGATGGTATTTAAGGTGAGTATTTCAGTCATTTTGGTGAGTTACAACTGGAATTTTTCTGGGTCTCTCCAAAGTATGTATGTTATTAAGCTTTTGTTTGACTTTCTCCTGTTAAACTCTGTCACATCAATTTAAGTCTTAGACCTGCCAGAAGAATCCAGAAGGGTAAAAGAAAATTTCTTTCTCCCCAAAGTTACCTTTCTAGAAATTTTGAAGGATTTTGAAGGGCAAGACTAATGGCAGGTCAAGCTGAAAATAATCGGAGTTCCCTGTCTGTGTTTCTGTTACCGAACTCAGGTTCAGCTGCTCACTGCTTGAAAGCCAGTATTCGGAAAGACAAGTGTTGGTTGGAAACAAAAGTTTGCTTTATTCAGGAGGCTGGCAACCTGGAGAGAAGGCAGACTCATGTCCAAAAATCAACTCCATGAGCTGTTTGTAAATTTTGGAGACTAATCCCTTGTCAGATCATTTGCAAATATTTTCTCCCAATCTGTGGGTTGTCTTTTCATTTTGTTCATGGTCTCCTTTTGGCCATGCAAAAGCTTTTGAGTTTAATTAGGTCCCATTTGTTTATTTTTGCTTTTATTTCTATTATTCTGGGAAATGGATCAAAAAAGATATTGTTGCGATTCATTCAGAGAGTGTTCTGCCTATGTTTTCCTCTAGGAGTTTTATAGTGTCTAATCTCACATTTAGGTCTTTAAACCATTTTGAGCTTATTTTTGTGTATGGTGTTAAAGAATGATCTAATTTCATTTTTTTAGATGTAGCTGTCCAGTTTTCCCAAAACAATTTGTTGAAGAGACTGCCTTTCCACCATTGTGTAGTCTTGTCTCCTTTGTTGTAGATTAATTGACCATAGGTGCATGGGTTTATTTCTGGGCTTTCTATCCTGTTCCATTGATCTATATTTCTATTTTTGTGCCAGCACCATACTGTTTTTATGACTATAGCTTTGTAGTATACTATGAAGTCAGGGAGCCTGATTCCTCCAGCTCCATTTTTCTTAAGATTGCTTTAGCTCTTTGGAGTCTTTTGTGTCTCCATACAAATTTTAAGGTATTTTTGTTCTAGTTCTATGAAAAATGCCATTGGTAAGAGGCTTAATATCATCAAAACAAACAACCCAACCAACACCTTGGCAGAAGACCTAAATAGACATTTCTCCAAAGAAGACATACAGATGGCCAAAAGACACGTGAAAAGATGTTCAACGTCATTAATTATTAGAGACATGCAAATCAAAACTACAATGAAGTATCACCTTAACCAGTCAAAATGGCTATCATCAAAAAATTCACAAACAATAAATGCTGGAGAGTGTGTAGACAGAAGGGAACCCTCCACACTGTTGGTGGGAATGTAAATTGGTACAGCCACTATGGAGAACAGTATGGGTGTTCCTTAAGAAACTAAAAATAGGGCTACCATATGACACTACAATCCCACTCCTGGGCATATACCTGGAGAAAAACATGGTCTGAAAGGATATATGCACCCCAGTGTTCATTGCAGCATTTTTTACAAATAGCCAAGACATGGAAGCCACCTAAATGTCCATCAACAGAAGAATGGATAAAGAAGATGAAGATGTGGTACATATATATAATGGACTATTACTCAGCCATTAAAAAGAATGAAATGCCATTTGCAGCTACATGGATGGACCTAGAGACTGTTATACTGACTGAAGTAAGTCAGAGAAATATTGTATGATATCTCTTATATGCAGAATCTAAAAAGAAATGATACTAAGGAATTTATTTACAAACAGAAACAGACTCACAGACTTAGAGAACAAACTTATGGTTACCGGGGGGGATGGAGTGGGGGAAAGGATAGTTAGGGAGTTTGGGATCGACTTCTGTATTTAAAGTGGATAGCCAACAAGGACCTACTGTATAGCACAGGGAATTCTGCTCGATGTTATGTGGCAGCCTGGATGGGAGCCGAGTTTGGAGGAGAATGGATACATGTATATGTATGGCTGAGTTGCTTTGCTGTGCGCCTGAAACTATCACAACTTTATTAATAGGCTGTACTCCAACATAAAATAAAAGGTTAAAAACAAACAAACTAAAAAACAAAAATCAACTCCAAAGATTCTGCTGAACCATGAATGTTTTTACAGGGAGAATCATTTGCGGAGGGGATCAGAGTCTTCCTTATCTTCCACTGTTTGCAGACTTTCTTTTGATTGGTTTGTGGTGAGGTAAGAGGGCGGTGCTCCAGGAATCTTGTGCTCAGTCTGAAGTTATCATCCTCCACCTGGGCTGGGACCTTTTTTCCCACAGAAGAACTTAAAGATATTGTTATGTATATTCCTTGAAGAGGAACCAGGACCCTGCCCCATCACTGAACTATTGTTTCTTTACTGCTGCTACTTTGTTTCTGCATTCCTTCCCTTCCCTGATAAGCAACTATTTGAATATTCCCTTTGGAGCTCAAGGAAGGTCAAGGAGGGTGAAGCCTTTTCTTGGGGGACCTGGAAAGGATTTGTACCCAGGAGGGCCCCATACGGTCCTGCTCCATTTCATTTCTTCAACAACTTCAGAGCTTTTCTTTCTCTCTTTTAGAGTATGCACGGATTGGATAGGACTAAATTTTAGGAGACCACACACCTAGTGATCTATCTTTTGTTTGCAACATGTGTATTCCCAGCCCTGGTGAGGAAGAAAGTAAAGCCAGGTATTTGTCAAATTGACTTGATTCACCTGATTGTTTTTTCCTACTTTTCCTAGGTGTTGACCATTCTTAAAGTTAGGTAGGTAATATAGTATAGGAAACCAGTAAGCAAAAGCTTTTCAGAAGCTAATTTTTCAATGTCAATTCAAATTCCTCTGTTGGAAGATTTAGGCAGTGATTGTATATCCCACATCTGCTATTATTTCTTCGCTTCCCTGTCTTTTATTTTCCACTTTGTACCTTCCTCTGCTAGTGAATCATGTAAACAAAATGAAAGCAACATGAATTTGTTTTGTTCCAGTTTCCCAGGTTGGCCATTCATTTCAATTCAGTGAATGAGTAGGTCAAGTCAGTAAAAAATACCTAATCTTGCTAAAAGACTGTCTTAGAAATCACCGTATAAAAACACACTTCAGGGCTTCCCTGGTGGCGCAGTGGTTGAGAATCCGCCTGCTGATGCAGGGGACACGGGTTTGTGCTCGGTCCGGGAAGATACCACATGCCGCGGAGCGGCTAGGCCCGTGAGCCATGGCTGTTGAGCCTGCGCTCTGGAGCCTGTGCTCCGCAACAGGAGAGGCCACAACAGTGAGAGGCCCACATACTGAAAAAAACAAACAAAAACCACTTCAAAAAGAATAATGGATGCTTAATCCACTAGTTTGAGTGTCAGAGCTATTGGACCATAGTGTACAAGAAAGTTTATATTAGGGTATTTCTGTTACAGCGTCACTGGAGAGAAAATATTTATATAAAGAAACACTTAAGTGAATATGGATTTATGCATTCTGTAATTCTATTTAAAGGTGTTCAAATTCTTTGAATCCATATAAATTGGCATGTCTACTGTTTAAATTTTACTACCAGCACATGCAAAGTCCTTTACAAACTTCTGTTTTTTCCAAGCTGACCCCACCTTATACTTTATGAAATATTACTTATCTTTCAAGACAGAGCTCAGGTATCACATCCTCCAGCACATCTTCTGCAAGCTAGAATGGATTGTCAATCTTTACATTTAATCTGTGACCCATTTGAATTCATCTCCCTTCTTTTATACTCTTTAAATGCTTTATAAATATGTCTTTTCGTACTATACAGCCTTTATGGTATTGCATCCTAACCTTTATCTAGTCATGGGTTTATTTGAGATAGCCATCCTTGAAGTGGATGCCTCTTTGAAGTGGATGCCTTAGCAATCAAAGCATAAGTCAGGCACTTGCATTACCCCAAAAAACCCCCAAAAACAACCTGCCAAGGCTTACACTACAACCGTGCACTACTCCTTTAAAAACACTGAATGATAAAGAATCCCAGGGGCAACACACATTATTTCTCTAAATATTGGAAAAAGAAGTTTTGATTTCCAATAACTGACATTTCAAGAACACTACGGCCAGTACATAAGCAAGATGATCTGAAAAGTTAATATAGACCATTTGATTGCTTCAGTTTTACCTTTTATGTAAAAAGCTTTTTCAGGAAATGCAACAAACTGAGAGGAACTGGTAATCTACTCTTTATAGCCTGGCTAATACCTTCTTCATAATCTCAGTTTTAGAGTTCAGCAAGGCAGAGTAAATATCGCTATAAAATGGAAATCAGTATACATTTACTATTTTGCCACAAAATTATTTGAATTTGCCAACATTCAGCCATGATTTAGTGATGTATGCTTTGAACTTCCTAGTTATTAAGCAGACTTATGAGAACAATGAGAATCTCATCCTTTTGAAGGTGAAAGAACCCAGAAGAAAAATTGTTCACATTCTAACAGTGAGAAAAAGTCAGTTAATCTACAGAATCATGTTTCCTTGAACCTGTAGAGAACTGATATTTCAAGGCAAACAAGTAAAATAAATTCCAGAGGGTGTTGAGTCTCCTCAAAGATAAGGCACATAAGTTTTTTCACTTTGGTAGATAATGAGCCTGCCTAAGGCTGGAGAAAGAAAACCAAGAAACTACTCCTCTCTCACCATGAGCCTTCAGTTAATAAGAAGAAACCATTATCTACTGTTGGCTCAGGTAGAAGAATGCAAGAGAATCACTCTCTGGTGCATGTGTGTTAGACCTGCTGAAAGCTGAGGGTAGGAAAGGAAAAGTGAGAAAAATCCTCTGGATCTCTAAAACTCCACAAAACGCAATATAAAGAGGAATTTTTAAATAGCAGTAATCTCAAAGCAATTGTAACTCATGCCATCTCCCCCCAAATAAGAAGCTTAATTGACTATATTGACCTTGCACTTCACGAAAAAGTTCCATCAGAGGAGAGATGGGTGTGCACATTACCAAGTACAATATTTTTCTCAGCCTCTTTAATTTTATACACATTTTTGGCATTTATTCAAAAATTGAAACACTGAAAAAGAAAGCAGCATCAAAACTGACTTATTAAGACATAAAGCCATTAATAGCTCTAGAGCCATAGAAGAAAAAGATTTTGGAAGTAACAGACAAGAAAATTAAGATAACTCTGAACTATGTTAAAGTGCCAAGTGGGAATGATAGGAGAAAAAAGACATGAGGAATTTTAAGACAAATGGAAATTGTAGATAAAGAATAAAATGAAAACACAATTTTTTAAAAGCACTATTTCAGAGGTGAATTCCTACCATGGACTATTTTGGATACCTCAGAGAAAATCTGTATACTTGAAAACAGGACAACAGAAATTACAAAAACAAACACAAAGCAAAAGAGAGGGAAAAGACAAAAAAATAAATAAAGAGCATCCAAGAGCTGTGGAACAATATCAAATAATCTAACATACAGTTGAAGTCCAGGAAGATGATGATTAGGAATCCAAGCTGACTAAGACAGTTTGCAAATATTTATTTTTGTAGAAACTACCCAATTATCTTCAAAACTGGCTGTGCCATTTTGCATTTCCACTAGCAGTGAATGAGAGAGAATTCCTGTTGCTCCAAATCCTTGCCAGCATTTGATGTCAGTGTTCTGGATTTGGGCCATCTAATAGGTGTGTAGTGGTATCTCATTGTTTTAATTTGCATTTCTGTAATGACGTATGATGTGGAGTATCTTTCAATATGCTTATTTTCCATCTGTATTTTTTTTTGGTGAGGTGCCTGTTAAAGTATTGGGCCCATTTTTAAATGCGGTAGTTTGTTTTCCTATCGTTGGTTTTAAGAGTTTTTTGTATATTTGGAACAAGAGTCCATAAGATGTGCTGCACATATTTTTGCCCAGTCTGTGGCTTGTCTTGACATTTTCTTTACACTGTATTTTATAGAACAGAAGCTTTTAATCATAATGAAGTTTAGTTTATCCTTTCTTTCATAGATTGTACTTCTGGTGTCATACCTAAAAAGTCATCTCCATACCCAAGGTTCTCTAGATTTTCTAAGTTACCTTCTAGGAGTTTTATAGTTGTGATTTTACTTTGAGGTCCATGACCCATTTTGAGTTAATTTTGGGGACAGTCTTAAGTTCTGTATCTAGATCCATTTTTTGGATGTCGATGTCATGTTGTTTCAGCACCATTGTTGAAAAATTACCTTTGAACCATTGTGTTGCCTTTTTTTCCTTTGTCAAAGATAAGTTAACTATATTAATAGGGGTTTATTTCTGGGCTCTCTATTTTGTTCAGTTGTTCTGTTTGTATATTCTTTTGCCAACACCACACTTGTCTCGGTGAGTCTTGAAGATGGGTACTATCGGCCTTCTAACTTTGTTGTTTTTCTTAGTCTATTCTGGGTCTCTTGCTTTTCCATATAAACTTTAGTATCAATTTATGAATATTAACAAAATAACTTGATGGCATTTTGGTTGAGACATATTGAAGCTATAGGTCAACTTCAGAAGAACTGACATCTTGGCAGTATTGAGTCATCGTATTCATAAGCATAGAGTATCTCTCCATTTATTTAGTTATTTTCATTTATTTCAGTAGTTTTGCAGTTTTCCTCAAATAGATCTTGTATCTATATTGTTAGATTTTTATATAAGTATTTCATTTGAGAGGGCTGCTAATACAACTGCTATCATGTTTTTAACTTCAAACTCCACTTGTTTATGTCTCATATATAGGTAGGTCATTGAGTTTTGTAAATTAACCTTGTGTCTTGCAACCTTGCTATAATTGCTTATTAGTTCCAGAAGTTGTTGATTCTTTCCAATTTTCTGCATAGATAATCAAGTCATTTGTGAACAAAGACAACTTCATTTTGTCCCAATATGTATAACTTTTATTTCCTTTTCTTGTCTTTCTGCATTAGCTAGTTATTCCAGTATCATGTTGAATGACAGTAATGAGAGGGAATATCCTTGTCTTGTTCCTGATATTAGTGGGAAAGCTTGAAATTTTTCATCACTAAGTGGGATTTTAGCTGTAAGTGTTGGCAGATGTTTTGTCAAGTTAAGGATGTTTACTAAGAGTTTTTATGAATGAGTGTTGGATTTTGTCAAATTCTGTTTCTCCATCTGTTGATATGATCATGTGATTTTTCTTCTTTAGTGTGTTGATATGATGGATTACATTAATTCATTTTCAAACATTAAACCAGTCTTGCATACTTGGAATAAACCCCACTTGTTTGTAGTGTATAATTCTTTTTACATACTGTTGGATTTAATTTGCTAAAATTTTGTTGAGGATTTTTTGCATCTATGTTAATTTCATTATAATATCATTGTCTAGTTTAGGTATTAGTGTAATGCTGACCTCATCAAATGAGTCAGTATTTTTTCTGCTTCTGTCTTTTTAAAGAGGTAAGAGAACTGGTATAATTTCTTCCTTTAGTGTTTGGTGGAATTCATCAGTGAATCCATCTGGACCTGGTGCTTTCTGTTTTGGAAGTTTATTAATTATTGACTCAATTTCTTTAATGTTATAGGCCTATTCATATTGTCTAATTTTATGTGAGTTTGTCAGATTGTCTTTCAAGAAATCAATCCACTTTATCAAGGTTATTAAATTTTTTGTCACTGAATTGTTCATAATATTACTTTATTATCCTTTAATGTCCATGGAATCTGTAGTGATGTCCCCTTTCATTTCTGATATTAATAAGTTGTGTCCTCTCCCTTTTTTTCTTAGTTACTTGGCTGGAGGCTTATTGATTTTATTCATCTTTTCAGAGAACCAGCTTTTGGTTTCATTGATCTTTCTCAACTGGTTTCCTGTTTTTAATTTTATTCATTTCTGCTCTAATTTTATTAATTCTTCTGCTTACTTTGGAGTTAATTGCTCTTCATTTATCAGTTGCCTTAGGTAGAAGCTTAGATTATTAATTTCATTTCTTTCTTCTTCTCCAATATGTGTATTCAATGCTTTAAATTCCCAATTAAGTACTGATTTTGCCACATCCCATGTTTCTTTGATTTTTAACAAATAATTTGTCATTCTTCGTGACATAATTCTAAATTATAAATATTTTTTTCAGTTTATATACTTGAAAATAAATTTGTTTTTCAGAAATAGCCGTTCCTTTTTCTCAGTTATGTTTTTTTTTTTTTTTTGCGGTACGTGGGCCTCTCACTGTTGTGGCCTCTCCCGTTGCGGAGCACAGGCTCCGGACGCTCAGGCTCAGTGGCCATGGCTCACAGGCCTAGCCATTCCGTGGCATGTGGGATCTCCCTGGACTGGGGCACGAACCTGTGGCCCCTGCATCGGCAGGCAGACTCTCAACCACTGCGCCACAAGGGAAGCCCTCAGTTATGTTTTTATTTGAAATTTGGAAATACATTTTTTTTTTTTTTTTTTAGTTCTGGGTGTTTGCTTTTGTTTTTGCTCTAATTGTATTTTCTTGACAATTCTTTATTTCATTTTTCTATCTCTTTAATTATTTCATTTTGGCCTTTCTCCATTAGGTTACAATAGATAAGATTTTTCTCTACTTACTCAGGATGACATGCTTTCTTAATACCTGTAGAACTCAACTTGTTGACATTATGGAGCAATAGCCAAGCAGCAGGAGTAAGAGGAATAGAAGCTTCTGCTCTTATAGGCTGGGAAAAAATTAACCAGTGTATTGTATTCCTCCAGCATGTTCTCTTTTCTCAGGTTCATCCAGATGCAAAAGACAGTTCATTCAAAACTTAAATGTTTGTGAAGAATTTACATTACCAATGCAAGTTTTGGTTTATCCATGTTAGGCAGATTGAGTGATTTCCCTTTCCCCACCCCCAACAAATCCTGTACACTTGATTAGAAAAAGGTTTCTTAAACCACCATGCATTCTATTACCTATCATGTCACCAAAATTTTGGTCCTGTGTCAGCTTTCTTACCTTGAGTTCCTGGATATGTTGATTCTTGATGCCTTAGAAAGCCCACTCAATTTTCTGCCACTGTCCCCTTATTTATGGTATTACATCCATAAAGGTAATTGGCAGAAAAAGGGTGTCTTGACTGCACATTCAATCTGTTTTTCCAGAATGTGTTTTAAAAAATAAGTCCATTTGGTGTATTAGTTTATCTGCTGTCTTAATAAATTTTCACAAACTTAGTGTCTTAAAAAACACAAATTTATTATCTTAGTGTTCCATAGGTAATAAGTCTGATATGAGTCTCACTGGGCTATAAACAAGGTGTCTGCAGGGCTGCATTCCTTCCTAGAGTTTCTGGGGAAAAATCTGTTTCCCTGTCTTTTCTAGCTCCTAGAACCCCCTTCTTCCATTTTTGAAACCAGAAATATTGCATCATTCTCTGCCTTTTTTCCATAGTCACTCTTCTGTTTCCCTCTTCCACTTTTAAACAACCTTGTAATTATATTATGTTTATCTGAATAATCTGCAAAAATCTTCCTATTTCAAGGTCAATTGATTATCAACCTTAATTTCATTTGAAGCCTGAATTATTTTGTAATGTAGCCTAAAGTATTCACAATTATAAGATTTAATATATAGGCCATTTCAGGAGGCCACTATTTTCACTATCACATTTTAATTTTAAAATATATTTAATTTGTACACACACACATGTGTATATGACTTATATAATCATAACATTGTGTTACATAATTATAGTGAATTTAAATTGGTTAAAAAGATAGATTTAAAAATTGAGAATATAACAATCTATAAATTGATAACTAGTCAGTATTAATTTATGGGTTGGAAAATCATATTGTTATAAAAATATAACCAATAAAAAGAGTTCAAATAGCCTTTCTCTAATATCATAAAATTTCTCTATAGTTGAAATTAATCACCCATAATTTTAGTTTTGTATTTCTTTTCTGTTTTCAAATACAGTAAATTGATCAAATAACATTAAATAGAAATTATTGATAGTCAACTTAGCCTTAAAAATGTAAATATAAGGTAATAGTTTATGGTATTTTAAATTTTCTAGGCATGTATTGCTAAAAGGCTTTCTTTACTCAAAGCTGATAATTTATAAAATAAAACACTGTGTACTCATTTTTATTGCTTGACACTTCCTAATTTATGGTAAGTGATAAGCCACAAGCCATGTTAAAACATAGCATCAACATTGCAGTCTATAACAAGATGACAAAGATATAAAGATAACATTATTTGGCATTGATGTTGTGCTTTCAGCATTTGTTTAGAAAATGTAATCTAAAAGCCCATTAATTACATTGTTAACAAAAGAGCAGGCTTAAAAAACATTTTTTTTTTCTAGGAGTAGCAAATGCAGATAATATATTGGAGAAAAGAATAGCATATATTGAAGAATAATTGTTATCTTCATTAGCTCTTTGGAGTTACACTAATTATATCGACTAATTTTGTTGACTTTAAAAAAAATAGACACATCAGTACTAATTAGATATTTTAAAGAATTCTAAGCCTAAAAGGAGGTAAAGGCTATTACCTCCTCTACATTGCTATTTTCCTAAACACTTGACTTTCCTATGTTAACACTATATGATCACATGGAGAATTATAAGTTCAGTGAATAAAAAGGGAAATTCAATGTAACACCTCTCATATTATTTCAAAATATAAATCACAGTTTCAGGTTATTTATAGCTCTCATTTGATCTATAGGATTTGACATCATTTTGGCAGTAAGGAACTAAACTTCTCTCCCATCGTGAATGGCCCTTCCAGGGAATTTCTGTGGACATCATTTTATGTCAGATGTACTAAAGTTATAAATGGGCATCCTGAAAGAAAGTGGCAGAGAGTAAATGTAATTATGTACCATAAAATACGAGAGAATAGACAGGAAAATTTTTATTACTTATCCAAATATTTATATATAATGTGGAATTATTATTTGAAAGTTTAACTTAAGCAAATGTTAGTTTGTAAATAATAATAAGGAATCATTTAACTAATGGGGTATATTTTATATTGTGTTATTATTTATTGACCTAAAATTTGATTAGGGAAAATGGTTCTAAAAAATAAATCTGGATTGCATACAGAGGTACATTTTTAGTTGACTGTTATTATTTGGTATGTTGGAAGTTGAAGTAGCCATGAATGTTGTAGAATGTAATAATATATATATATTTATAATAATAATGTATGTAATATTATTACATGTATGTAATATATATATAATTGACATATACATGTTCCTGGTGTACAACATAATGATTCAATATTTGATATATTGTGTGAAGGATTATCATAATAAGTCTAGTTTATATCCATCACCATACATAGTTACAAAAGTATTTTTCTTGAGATGAGGACATTTAAGATTTACAGTAAGTCCCCTACATACGAACCTTCAAGTTGTGAACCTTCAAAGATGCAGACGTGTGTTCACATGTCCAATCATGTGAGTTCTATTTGTGGAGGCGCTGTTAGTTTTTGAGGCACAGGACCTAAATGTAGAATGGTACACGAAGGCTGAAGCCACTGCTTGGAATGTAATACAGTGCTACCGTGTCATCTATGATGGGAAAAAAGGAGCCTAGTATTCAGACATCACTGGATTGTTTTTTCAAGAGGGTAGATAGAATTGAATCCAGCAAGGAACCAGAACCTGTGCCATCAACGTCAGGCGTGAGTGAAATTGCAGCTTGCCCTCTGTCTCCTATCGCTGACGATCCTTCAGCTCTACCATCTCCCTCCCACCTCCTCTCCTTCCTCCAGTCAGTAACTCTTCTTGCCTGTTCACTCAATGCCAGCCCCTGTATGCCAGCTGTTGTACTGTACTACTGTACTTTCCAAGGTACTGTACTGTAAGATTAAAAGTGTTTATATTTTGTGTTTGTTTATGTATTATTTGTGTGAAAAGTATTATAAACCTGTTACGGTACAGTACTGTATAGCCGATTGTGTTAGTTGTGTACCTAGGCTAACTTGGTGGACTTATGAACAAAATGGACTTATGAATGTGCTCTCAGAATGGAACTTGTTCGTATGTAGGGGACTTACTGTATGGTCTTAGCAACTTTCCGATATGCAATACAGTATTATTAACTATAGTCACCATGCTGTACATCCCCATGACTTATTTATTTTATAACTGGAAGTTTGTGCCTTTGATCCCCTTCACTCATTTCACATATCTCCCACCCACTGTCTCTGGCAACCACCAATCTGTTCTCTGTATCTATGAGCTTGTTTTAGTTGTTGTTTATTCATTCATTTGTTTTAAATTCCAGATATAACTGAGGTCACTTGGCATTGGTCTTTCTCTGTCATTTAGCATAATACCCTCAAAGACCATGTGTGTTGTTGCAGATGGCAAGATTTCATTCTTTTTAATGGCTGAGTAGTATCTCGTGTGTGTGTGTGTGTGTGTGTGTATGTGTGTATGTATGTATGTATACCACTTCTTCTTTAACCATTCATCCATTGATGGACATCTAGGTTGTTTCCATACCTTGGCTATTGTAAATAATGCTGCAATGAATACTGGGCTTGTATATCTTTCTGAGTTAATGTTTTCATTTTCACTGGATAGATACCCAGAAGTAGAATTGCTGACTCTATTTTCAGTTTTTCAAGGAACTGTTTTCCATATTGGCTGTACCAATTTATGTTCCCACCAACAGTGTATGAGGGTTCCCTTTTTCCACATCCTGGCCAACACTTATTTCTTGTCATTTTGATAATAGCCATTCTAACAGGTGTGAGGTGACATCTCATAGTTTTGATTTGTATTTCCATGAAGATTAATATTTTGAGCATCTTTTCTTGTATATATTGGCACATCTGTGTGTCATCTTTGAAAAGTCTGTTTAGATCTGCCCAGTTTTTAAACAAATTGTTTGGGATTTTTTCTTTTGAGTTGTATGAGTTGTTTATATATTGTAGATATTAGCCCCTTACCAGATATAGGATTAGCAAATATTTTCTTCCTTTTAGTAGGTTGGCTTTTCATTTTGTTCATGGTTCCCTTTGCCTTGCAAAAAATTTTTAGTATGATATAGTCCATTTGTTTGTTTTTCCTTTTGGTTGTCAGATTGAAACCTCTTTACCAAGGCTTACGTCAAGTAGCTTACCATCTATGTTTTCTTCTACAAGTTCTATGGTTTCAGGTCTTACATTCAAATCTTTAATCCATTTTGAGTTAATTTCCATGTATAGTGTAAAGTAGTGGTCAAGTTTCATTCTTTTTCATGTTGTTTATCAGTTTTCTCAACACCATTTATTGAAGAGATTGTCCTTTGCACATTGTATAATCTTGGCTCCTTTGTCATAAATTAATTGATCACATATGCATGGGTTTATTTCTGGGCTGTCCATTCTGTTCCATCTATCTATGTGTCTGTTTTTATGCCAATACCATACTGTTTTAATTACTATAGCTTTGTAATATAGTTTGAAATCAGGGAGCAAGATGCCTTCATCTTTGTGCCTCTTTCTCAAGATTTCTTTATCTCTTTGAGGTCTTTTGTGGTTTCTTACAAGTTTTAGGAATATATGTTCTGTTTCTCTGAAAAATGCCATTTGAGTTTTGATAGAAATTGCATTGAATCTGTAGATTGCTTTGGAGTACACATATTTTATCAATATTGATTCTTTCAATCCAAGAGCACAGAATATCTTTCAATTTATTTGTATCTTTTTCAATTTATTTCATTAAGGACTTGTTTTCAATATGAAAGTCTATTATCTCCTTGGTTAAATTTATTCCTAGGTATTTTGTTCTTTTTGATGCAGTTGTAACTGGGATCATTTTCTTCATTTCTCTTTGATAGTTTGTTTTTAGTGTATAAAAATACAACAGCTGGGCTTCCCTGGTGGCACAGTGGTTGAGAATCTGCCTGCCAATGCAGGGGACATGGGTTCGAGCCCTGGTCTGGGAAGATCCCACGTGCCGTGGAGCAACTAAACCCGTGCACCACAACTACTGAGCCTGCGCTCTAGAGCCCACGAGCCACATCTACTGAGCCCGCGTGCCACAGCTACTGAGCCTGCGCGTCTGGGGCCTGTGCTCCACAACGAGAGGCCGCGATAGTGAGAGGCCCGCGCACCGCAATGAAGAGTGGCCCCCACTTGCCACAACTAGAGAAAGCCCTCGCACAGAAATGAAGACCCAACACAGCCATAAATAAATAATAAATTAATTAAAATTGCAACCTCCCTTTAAAAAAAAAAAAAAAAATACAACAGCTTTTTGGATATTGATTTTGTTCCCTGTGGTGTTAGTGAATTTGTTTATTCTAATAGTTTTTTTGGTGAAGTCTTTATTATTTTGCTGTATATAAAATTATATTGTCTGCAGATAGTGACAGTATTACTCCCTTCTTTCTGATTTGGATGACTTTTATTTCTTTTTCTTGTCTAATTCCTCTGTCTTAGGACTTCTGATACTAAGTTGAATAAAAGTGGCAAGAGTGGATATTTTTGTTGGTTTCTGATCTTAGAGGAAAAGCTTTCAGCATTTCTTTGTTGAGTATGATGTTAGCTGTGTACTTGGCATATATGGCCTTTATTATTGTTGAGTTATGTTTCTTCTATATCCACTTTGTTTAGAGGTTTTTTATCATAAATGAATGTCAAAGGCTTTTTCTTCATCTATTGAGATGATCATATGATTTTTACCTTTCATTTTGTTAATGTGGACTATCATCTTGATTTGTGGGTGTTGAATCATCCTTGTATCCCTGGAATAAATCCCACTTGATTTTGGTGTATGATCTTTTTCATGTATTGTTTTGGTTGCTAATATTTTTATTGAGGATTTTTACATCTATATTCATCGACAGTATTTTCCTATAATCTTTTTTGTGTGTGGTGTCCTTGTCAAGTTTTGGTATCACGGTAATGCTGGACTCATAAAATGAGTTTGGGAGCATTCCCACTACAATTTTGGGGGATTGTTTGTGAGGGATAGGTATTAACTCTTCTTTGAATGTTTGGTAGAATTCACCTGTGAAACTGTTTGATCCTGAACTTTGTTTGATGGGGGCCTTTTTCTTACTGATTCAATCTCCTTCCTAGTAACTGGTCTATTTAGACTTTCTGTTTCTGCAAAATTCAGTCTTGGAAGATTGTATGTTTTGGGAATTTATCTATTTCTTCTGCATTGTCCAATCTGTTGGTGTGTAATTATTCATATTAGTCTCCTATGAGTCTGAATATTTTGGTTATCAGTTATAATTTTTCCTTTTTCATTTCTAATTTTATCCTCTTTTTTTGTTTGTTTTAGTGAGTCTAGTTAAAGGTTTGTCAATTTTATCTTTCAGAGAATCAGCTCTTAATTTTTAAATTTTTTTCTACTCTTTAAGACTCTATTTCATTTATTTTCTCTTATTATTATCTTCTTACCTTTATTATTTCCTTTCTTCTACTAACTCTGGCTTCATTTTTTCTTCTTTTTCTAGTTTCTTGAGTTGTAATGTTCAATTTTTTTTTTGAGACTTTTCTGGTCATTTGAGGTAGTCTGTATCACTATGACTGTCCCTCTTAGAATTGCTTTTGCTGCATCACATAGATTTCGGTATATTGTATTTTCATTTTTATTTCTCTCAAGTTATAGTTTGACTTCTCTTTGATTTCTTTGACTCATTGCTTTTTCAGTAGCATGTTGTTGAACCACATATTTATTTTTCTTCAAGCTTTTTCTTGTTATTGATTTCTAGTTTATTACCTTTATGGATGGAAAAATGCTTGATATGATTTCAGTCATCTTAAATTTGCTGAGACTTCTTTTTTGGTCTAACATGTGATCTATCCTAAAGAATGTTCCATGTGTACGTGAAAAGAATGTGTATTCTGCTTTGGGATGGAATATTCTGTATATATCTATTAAGTCTCTCTAGTCTAATTTGTCATTTAAGGCCTGTGTTTCCTTGTTGACTTTTCAGTCTGGGTGTCCTATCCATTGATAAACCCAAGTTGGGTTTTAAAGATTTGCTGTCAATTTCTCCCTTTGTCTGTTAATATTAGCTTTATATATATGTACATCAATACTGGGTGCATGAAAATTTACAAATGTTATATTTCTTGTTGGATTGACCTCTTTATTATTATGTAAAGCAAATCTTTGTTTTTAATTACAGTCTTTGTTTTAAAGTGAATTTTGTCTCTGATATAAATACAGTTATCCCAGATTTCTTTTAGTTTCAATTTGCATGAAACATCTTTTTCCATCTTTTCACTTTAAGTCTGTGTGTCCTTATATCTGAAGTAAGTCCCTTGTTGGCAGCTACAGATGGCTCTTTTTAAAATTCATTTAGCCACTGTATCTTTTGATTCAAGAATTATTCGATTTTTATTTAAAGTAGTTATTGTTAGTTATGTACTTATTGCCATTTTGTTAATTATTTTCTGGCTGTTTCATAATTCTTGTTTCTTTCTTCTCTTGCTCTCTTCCTTTTTGTTTGATGCCTTTTTTTAGTGTTGTGCTTAGATTTCTTTCTCATTATCTTTTTTGTTTCTACTATAGGTTTTTGCTTTGTGGATACCCTGAGGCTCACATAACAGCTTTCATTTAACAATCTATTTTAAATTGATAGCAAATTAAGTATGAACACATTCTAAAACTTTATCCCTGTGTTTTACGTTTTTGATGTCATTTTTATATCTTTTTATTTTGTGTATCCCTTAACTAATTATTTAGTTACAGTTTTTTTTTACTTTTGTCTTTGAACCTTCCTACTGGCTTTATAGTTAATCCACTATCTTTACTATAAATTTACCTTTACCAGTGAGATTTTTACTTTTCTTGTTGTTGTTACTAATTAGTGCTCTTTTTTTCCAGCTTAAAGAAGTCACTTTAACATTTCTTATTAAAGTCTTGTTTAGTGGTGATGAACTCCTTTAGCTTTTCCTTTATGGAAAACTCTTTTCTCTCCAATTCTGAATAAGAAGGTTTGCTGAGTAGAATATTCTTGGTTGGAAGGTTTTTCTTTCAGCATTTTGAATATATTGTGCCACTTCCTCTGATACACAAAGTTCTGCTGAAAAAATCTGCTCATAGGCTTATGGGAGTTTCCTTGTACATAAACAAGAAGTTTTTCTCCTGTTGTTTTTTAATATTCTCTCTTGTCTTTATCTTTTGACACTTTAATTATAATATGTCTTGGCTTGTGTCTCTTTGGGTTTATCTTATTTGGAACTTTCCGGTTCCTGGATATGAATGTTTGTCTTCTTTCCCAGGTTAGGGTAGTTTTCAGTCATTATTTCTCCAAATAATATTTCTACCCCTTTCCCTCTCTCTTCTCCTTCTGGGAGCCCTATGATGTGAATGGTAGTCTGTTTTAAGTGGCGCAATATGTCCTTTGAGCTATCTTTACTTTTTAAAAAAAATTCTTTTCTCTTTTTCTGCTCTGACAGGGTGTGTTCTACTGTCTTGTCTTTGAGATGACTGGTGCTTTTCTCCAGTTTCATCTAGTCTGCTCTTGAACCCTTTTAGTGTGTTTTTCAGTTTAGTTATTACATTTTTCAGCTCTGTGACTTCTGTTTGATACTTTCTTCTATTTTCCATCTCTTTGTTCATGTTCTTACTATGTTCATCTATTCTCTCCATTCAGTGAGCATCTTTATGTCTATAACTTTGAATTCTTTATCAAATGAATTACTTGTCTCTGTTTCATTAAGGTTTTTTTCTAGAGTTTTATCTGGTTCTTTCATCTGGAACATATTGCTTTGTTTCTTCATTTTGCTTTACTTTCTGTTTTGTTTCTGTGTATTAGGTGGAAGAGCTACCTTTCCCAGACTTGAAGGAGTGGCTTTGTGTAGGAGATGAAACTTGTCATTCAACCTTGTTCTTACTCTTGGTTGTCTCTGAAATCTATGTGATTGTCCAAGCTTCCTGATTTATTCTTCATAGATTCCAGTAGTTAAGGATGTGCAACACCTGTCAGTGTTCAAAAAAAATTTTTTTTTAGTCTGTACTTAATTTCAGTCTGTTTGGGAGCCAGTTTCTCAGACAGCAGCTTCTAAATTATGCAAATATATACAGTCCCCTGGGACCTCAATTTTAAACCCTGCTGACCTCCAGACCAGTTGATCCAGAAGTATTTCCTTGACAGTGGTTGCAAAAATCAGGGTTTTAGACAAGTGTAAAAGCTCGTTTCTGGGAGGTACCAGTGAGCTGTAACAAGGCCAAGGGAGAGTGCAAAGATCATGTTCCCTGGGCTATGTTTCCTGAGACCTCTTCTGTAGCCTCTGGATGTGTGGTAAACCTGAAGCCTGCCCCTCAGGTTGAAGCTCCAGGACAAGTAAATAAATTCCTTTTTCATAGGAAGACTGGGATTATGTCTCAGTCTGCTTTCTGCGGTATGCCCTGTGGGGTTGTAGCCTGCCAAGAACTCTCTCTCCAATTGTTTCAGTCCTGTAGGGCTCAGAAACACTAACTCTGCTGGCTACTAGTGCCAGATGCTCAAGGGACATTCCCTGTGTGGACTGTGTGTGCCTGCCAGCTTTAGCAGTGACACAGGAGAATGTGGAGGTACAGTTTGCCTGCTGGTTTTGGCAAGGCTGCAAAAGAGTATGGGGGGAGGGCATGCCCCCTGGCTTAACAGGGCTGTAGGAGAGTATGGAGGCAGGGTGTGCCTGCTGCTGTTAACAAGGTAGAAGGAGAGTGCAAAACTGGCACCCACCACCACCTCCATCCCTAGAGAGAACCCCAACAGGCCCTTGCCCCTTCAGCACACACTTTAAGATTAGCAAATGAATCTCCTTTGCATATAGTCTAGGTGCTTTTCAAATTGTTGTTTTTGTGCTGGGTCCTGGGGTGAGTAAGCCTGCACACAAGCCCTTTAAGAGAGTAGGATCTCAATTCCATATAGCTCTTTGGGTCTCCTGGACATAAGCCCTACTGGTTTTCAAAGCCAGACAATTTGGGGGCTTATCTTTCCAGTGCAGGTCCCAAGGTTTGGAGTGCCTGACATGGGGAAAAAACCCCTCACTCCTCAGGGAAAAGCTCTTTACTTGTGAGATTCCTCCTGGTTGTAGGTCACTGTGCTGGGGGTGGGGTTTTGGCAATCTACCTCTCTTACCTGTCTCAATGTGGCTCTTTTTACCTTTGTTCTGGAAAAACTATTCAGCTAGTTTTCAGGTCTTTTCAAAGGGAATTTTCCCATATGTAACTAGATTTGTTGTGTCCATGGGAGGAGTTCAGGATCTTCCTACACCCCTAGCTTGAACAGCTGCCTCTGAGTAAAAGTTTTAGAGGACAATGCATAGTTCACTCAGACATTATGGAGTATGTGTGCAGGTAGATCACAGTTCATTCTGGGTCTCTGGGTCCTCCAACCATTACTGACCTTATATAGCATAAATAAAGTGTAACTTTTTTGTGTTGCCACTGAGATTTTGGGGTGTTTATTATACTTCAGCATACGCTAGCCCATTCTGAGTGCTACAGTTGGTGACACAAGTTTGAAATAGTAAAGTTAAAATGTCTCCATATTTCAGAAGATAGAAGAATTTCATAGTGACAGACATCTGTTAGTAAGAACTAACTCCTAGTGATAAAGTGAATGTAGATACCAAAGAGCCAGTAGAGCCACAGTAGTCTGAACCAGAAATATTTTGTTGGTCTTAATTAATTGTGGAGTTTCCAGAATCAAAAGTTATGAATGGCCAATTAAGTTTCAACTTAGCTTATATAACCTCAAATTTCCATGTTTGTAAGGTATATCCTAAACCACCACAACAAACCCTTGACCCCTAAGCCAATTTCTAGCTCTAGATAAGTTAATAGACCTAAAATCAATTGAGAAATGGAAGTTTAGATACACTTGAAGGAGACCACACAGTAACACTATAAATATATACTAAGGTTATTTCTCTTAATTATTACCAAGGGACTCTAGACAACTGTCAAAGTCATTGGATATGGAAAAAAAATTCAGCACTTTGAGGAAATATTAGACCTGAGTCTGAGCTATTATAAATTCTTGTGAACTAAAGAAAATTTGTAGTTTATAACTAAGTTTGAGAGCATATGGGACTTAGGTGATAATTATAATTTTGAGAGAAATGCCTCAGTATGTTGTAAATCAACTATACTCTAAAAAAATTCAAAAAAAAAACTGTAGCCATACCCATACACAACTATTCAGATTTTCCATTTTGATAATAATATTTCATCTGATTTAAGTGGAAACTATCAACTCTTTAGATTTTTCTATATACACTCAATTGTGTACTGAAAGTTAGCTAATTTTTTTTTTTTTTTTTTGCGGTACACGGGCCTTTCACTGTTGTGGCCTCTCCAGTTGCAGAGCACAGGCTCCGGACGCACAGGCTCAGCGGGCATGGCTCATGGGCCTAGCTGCTCTGCGGCATGTGGGATCTTCCTGGACTGGGACACAAACCCGTTTCCCCTGCATCGGCAGGTGGACTCTCAACCACTGCACCACCAGGGAAGCCCCAAGAGCTAATTTTTGATGCTTTAAAAGAAAAAAGAAGAAGAAGAAATGCCTCAGTATGTCCAAATAGATCACCACATATATTCTCACTGTAATTTCTGGGACTTTGTAATTGTAAACATATATAAATATAAATATATATAGCTTATTTTGGAATCTGTATTTTAGAAGAAGAGTCAGATGGAAATCCCTAGAGTTTATAGTCTATTTAAAAAAACAACAAATCAAAACAAACAACACACATACAACCCTCTACAAATGGATCATTCTTGGTGGAACTGCAGAGATCTATCCACATTAAAACCTTGAAATACATGAAAATGATGATTGTTAACACATTCTCATTAAATTATCCACTTCAATTGGCTCAATAGACAGATGGGAATTAGAGAATGACAGATAATCATCAGTTTAATCGGGTGATGAATCTGCTTACAGATGCTGTCCAGATATAGTCTCCCTACTTGAGCAAATTAATAAAGCAACTTTTATCTTGTATTATATATCTATTGATGAGATTAGTTTTTTCCCCACCCTTGTGATAAGAATTAATAAGAGGAGGAAATGTTCTCAAAAGACAGTGACAAAAGTACATGTTTCATTCTACTCTTAGGGAATGAATTACCCCTCTAGTTTTGTACCAAAATTGAGTCTCTAGGAAGAATAATTGCTCATCATCGCAGATACTCTGTTCAACATGTTGATGACATCATCTCTCACAACCTGAAGGGCAAGTATCTGGACCTTCTAAGAGAGCTATGATTAAGTCAATTGTCACAAAAGAGAGAGATGCTTTAGGGATAATTCAGTGGTCTGACACTTCTTTAAAGTTTCTTGTCCAACCAGTGGTGTAGAGAGGGTAAAATATTACCTTATAATTGAAGGAAAAAGTTATACTCTATCCCTTCCAGCACTAAGAGGACTAAATTTTAGTTGGACTGCCTTTGAGGAAAAATATATTCTATTTAGATATGCTATTTTTACCTATTTAGTAAGTAACTAAAGAAGTTTCCAGCTCTGAATGCATTCAGAAGCGTTTCCAGCTTTTCACACAGTGGTAGAAGCATTTGACTATGTGGACTATATGGACTAGTTGTGGAGACATGATTAATTCAGTGTCTAAGGCAAATTCTGTTGCAGCATGGGACCCATAGCAATCATACAACTGTGCTTTACTGTTTTTGGTCAATAAATCTTCTCATTTATTTTTAAATCCTCTCATTTATATTAGGGCCAGTGGTTTTCCACTGGCCCTAATATAACATGAAGCCCAAGTGAACATGAAATCCAGGCTGCCTCTTCCAAACGTAGTCTGACACACCTAGCCGTTACATTAGGTAAATCTAATTAACAATGCCAATTAAAGTGTACAAAAGAGATTGGGCCCAAGCATGTCCTGAAGCCATATGTATACTGTGTAAGCAGATTCTTCACCTTCCCACAGTGACTTTTCCTGCTGAAATATCCTATACGTGTGCTGCAATGGGGGTTATTTTTAACTAGTTGCCTGCTGAGGGTAAAAAACAATTGGAGTTTGGTAAACGGAGAGTTATTTAATTTATTCCCATCAGCCAGAGTGACCTGCTACAAATTTATATCCCAGCTCATTAGAATCTCTGAAGCACCACAAAGCTGTCAAATACAAAGATTTATCTTTAAACAGTACATCTCTACTCTGCTTAGAGTGTGAGCTTCTGTATATAAAGAACAAATGAATTCATAGGAAGGTGGAGTTTGGGGACATCTCAGAATAAGTTAAGGGTTTGCCCCTTAGGACTTCTATAGTGAAGATACCTTGAATAGAAAGGTTAGCAAAATGACTTACTGTCTGAATGTTAGTAAGCTTTTATCCCAGTTCTAGATAGTCTTGTCCAATGAGCTCATGATCAAATTGTCATGATGGTAAAAATGAAAACTGAATACTATGCATGGATTAAGTACATTTAACTTGTACTTAATTTTACTGCTAAATGTTTCATTTGCTGGCAGAAGGACAATTCATTGGTTTCTAGACTTAATCATACCTTGGAAATGCCAGCCATTTACCTACCAGCAAATTGACAATACCAAACTCCTCCCCCATCGTGAAATGGGGTATTATTTACTCTTACTGAAAGAGACACTTACTCTGAACTAAGGTGTGCTTTCCATCTGTGCATTAATTCTACCATCTGTAAGCATACTAAATACCACTAATACAAAATATAGTTTCCTATATAACGTTTCCCTGACCAAAGATATGTAAAGCATCCAATTAAAAAATTCCATTAATTGGTATCTTGGAGACAGTATTTTGTGAAGTTGAGATATACAAATGTATGCTATGCTCTGACCCAACACACAAGATTTCTTTTCTTCCATTATCAGAATATTTAGGTATGGAACAAAGAAACATAAATAGGGGGGAAATCTCTTAAGATTACATCTAATGACCCACTTACAAAAAGTGCTTTCGTTTTCAGATACTCTGGGCTCTGATAGTTACAATATTTTATGTTTTAATAAATGCTTAATATTTTATTAAATAAATGCAAGCATTCAAGGAGAAAAATATTGCCAAGAGTCTAAGAACAGAGATGTGTGAAAATGTTTGCCCAGTTTAAAAATTTTAAAGTAGTTCAATATTGATAGATAATTTATAACCATTCAAAATATATATTGAACACATACTCAATGATAAACATTCTTAAATGTTTAGATGCTTAAAAATGACTACTGAACAAAAAAATTCAAAGATCCACATCTGTTAGAATAATAAAATTGTTTTATACCAGAGTTTTGGGGTGGTTTATTATGTAGCATTAGATAATGAAGGTTTTTTTTTAAAGTTAATGAAAAGCCATCATTTTTCAAGACACATATTTTGTGTATAGGATAATAGTCAAATTGAATATGACTGTGGTAGAAATGACTACTCTTGCATCTTTCAAGTCCTTGAAGGCAGCATTACTCTTTGGAGTCCCTCTATATTTGCCTTTAACTTACTACTTGTGTAGATAAAGGCATTTGGCCTTCCCTACAGTATAAGTCATCATTCCATGGATCATAAAAACCAATGAGAAATTGCTGCCAGTTGTTTAGTATGTCTGTTGAAACAATACATTCTGGAACTGGGGAAATAACCACAGAGAGGTTTGAGGAAGACCTGGGCCAACTGTAAAATGAATCCCAGTTGAAACTCTATTGATTACCAGATATTCGTAAAGCTATTCTCTGACTGGTTGAATACAATGACAGTTTTGGTCTCCAGATACTAGTTTCAGTTTAAAGCCAGCATTTCATAAACTCTGTTTATTTCCCCTTCGCTAATGTACAATTACCCTGGTAAATTGTCCTCAGGTGCCTCTTTTGTTACTGTGGTAAGAACATTGGGTATGAAATCTATCCTATTAAAAAAAAATTTAAGTGTATGATACAGTATTGTTAACTATAGGCACAATGTTGCACAGCAGATCTCTAAAACATTCACCTTGCATAGGAATTTTATATGTGTTGAATAGCAACTCTGTATTTTTACTCCCCTTAGCCCCTAACAACAACCATTCTACACTGTTTCTATTATTTTGATTACTTTAGATACCTCGTATAAATGAATTATGCAATATTTTTCCTTCTGTGACTGGCTAATTTCTCTTAGCATAATGTCCTCAGGGTTCATCTGTGTTGCTATCTATGGCTGGATTTTCTTTTAAGGTCTACTAAAGGGAAAATTACAGGGTAACACATGATTAAGTAGCAAGATACTTCTGTAAGAGGATATAACTTCACCTTTATTTAAAGTTCTTTGACTCTGTTAGCTGGCTCAAGTCTTGGAATTGATTAAGTACTATAATTGTAACCAATATGGTGATTCTAGTCAATTCTGTTTAACAGATATGGATATTTCCTGCATATGCAAAACAAATATAACTTCTGTAGGCTGCCCATCTGTTTCCATTGTTGGGATCTTGGTCAACCAGCCACATCAAAAATCTCTGTGACCCAAACAATTCTAATTCTTTGACTCTGCTGCCCATTATGGTAACCATGCCATTTGGCCACAGCCACCACAGATTCTGTCATCTCCATTCATTTCAGTGAGCTCAGTTTCATGGCATCACTTCCACTGGCATTCTCGGCCTGCAGATAGTAGCCCCATATTGTTTGAAAATGCTGAGAAATCTCAATCACAGTCTTTATAAAGAACTCTTTTCCTTCTAGAGAACATGGGTAGAGAATGATTAAACACGTTTTGTATGATAGATCCACTTTAAATTTCTGATTTCTCTCACTCCCTCTTTTTCTCTTGACATCTTTTTCTACAGAATAACAAGGAAGTTCAGGAGTTTCAACTATATTTTGTTAAATCACCTTTGGGTTTATGATTACATCAGCCAACCAAGCAAAAGGCTAATCATTCCCAGGCACTTGAGTCAACACATGGAAACCAGAATTTCTCCTTGTTCTGCATAAATCAGCACATTTCAAGCTGATCCAACACTACATTCCTTAGATCCTGATACAACTCCTTTAAGACCTGTTCCTATATTTTTTCCACAGGCTTAGTATTAAAAACATATTCAAAAAAAGGTAAAATTTGAAATAAATTGTTAATTATAATTTTATGAATTTGGATGATATAAGCAAATGATAAGCAAATCCCAGGGAAGTAGAAAATTGAAAATAATTATATGACTAAAAATTAAAGAATTTGAGAAGAAGAATTAATAGAAAAAACAATCAAAAACATTAGAAATTCTTTAAAAATACCAATAAATTTGAAATAGGAATTAAAAATTAAACCAAAAAGGATTGTCAAAATACCAAACTCAGGAATGCAGGTTTTATTCCTCCAGATTCTACTGATACTAAAAAGATAAAAAAAAATAATAAACGTGTGTAGGTAAATCAATTTAAAAATTAAATAAAATTACAAATCCAGAAAAAAAGAGAACTTAAAACCAACAAAATAATAAATTTAACACACACATGTGCATGTGTGCACACCCACACACATGTATATAATTCCAGACCAAAATTATTTAAATGATTTAAGGGTGAATTGTGTCAAATATTTAATAAGCAAATAACACAAAACAATGAAATATGGAAAATGAAGCATTTTCCAACAAATTTTATGAAAACCCAATAACTTTGCTAAAACTAAACAAATAAAACAAACAAAAGACAAACCTGAAAAAGGTAGATCATTTTGATTAATAGCTCAATTTCTATCATGAACATGATATAAAAATCCTAAGCAAAATATTAACATATCAAACTTATTGATACATAGGACACTATGCCATGGCAACTCGAGTTTCCAAGAACTTAAGGAACCTAAAAGAACCTCAGGAACCTAAATAAGACCCTAGGAATAGCTAAGTAAATGGAATATATGAAGTTCATAAAGCTGAAGCTTTTAAATGGAAACAACTTTAATTTTCTTCAAACATGAATAATTAGTTTAATCCCAGTAAAAGTCTTAGCAGGTGTGTGTAAATTCACAATCCAAATTACATATCAAATTGCGAGCATCCCATGATAACCTAAACATGTTTGAAAGAACAAATTTGAGGACTTAGGGTGGCTTTTTGAAAATTGTTAATATCTATTTAAGATAGTGTGGTTATTGTCACAGGAATAGCTAATTAGATCAAAGACACCAAATATAGAGATCAGTACACATAAGGTGGCATACATTGTGAAAGGGATGGTACTGATACATTCGATTTCTATATGGAAACAGTGAATGGTGTATCAAAGATTCTAGAAAGCAATAGTATAGCTTCCTCAAGTTCAGATGGGCAAGTATTTCTTTAAAAGGACTCAAATTTCTTGCTGTAAAAAAAGATAAATGAATTCCATTAAAAATTTTTAAGAATTTTGGTGCATCAAAAGGCATACAGAAAAAAATAATAAAAAGGGCAAAGAATAAAAGTGGAAGAAATATATATGTAATGTTTTATATATATGTATAATGTATAAATGTATGTTATATATGTGTGCATATGTACACACACACATTTGGAAAAAATGGTTATTATTACTTTAATTTTTCTTCTCATCCCCACACTGTTTTCTGTTTCTTGGTCTGCAATCACACATATGTTGGACAAATGGAAATTTCCTCATGGATTACAGAGGCTCTGGTACTTTTAAAAAAATACTTCTATTTTATTATCTTGCTATGCCTTTACATTTACTGATACACTTTTTGGAAATTTTCTGCCTCTTGTCATATTTTGGTAGGATACTGGTCATGGTATTTTCTTGTCCAAAATCTTGGATTTTGTTTTCTTTCTTAAAGAGTGCTGTAGTTTGTTTTGTCTGGCTGTTAAATTATTTGCAAGTCAATGTGATACTAGCTGTTGTAGAGAATATAAACTGTAACATTTACTCCAGGGATAGTTCAGCCCTATTACTAAGACATGAGGCTTCTGGTATCTCCACTAAAGGGCCCAGGTGGTCACCAAAAACTATTCATTTGGCCTGTAAATACCTCCAATAGCTACTTGCCCTGCGTGATTAATGAAAATAGTTTTAAGTTTACAATTTTTCACTTTTTCTTTTCCTGGGCTTTTAGAATTATTCTCCACACTTGCATAATTTCATACTCAGCAAATATCAATTGGGACACTAAGCATATTTCTGGATTTATTTTTCTTCGTAGTTCCCTTTTTCTAGAACCTAGCTTTGTAAGTTTCAGCCATCTCAGCCTCTCCAGATTTCTAGTCTCTACCTCCTCATCTCAGTAAGGCTTTGGACTCTGCTTGGTTTCCCATACCTGATCTTAGAATAAAAAAAAAAATGTAATAGGCAGAAAATCTGAGTTAATATCAAAGATAACATTTGGTTTCTTCGTGTCTGTAATCAAAATCATACTTTAGTGTCTAGTGTCTGAAACATTCATTTGTCTCTTGTCAAGCTTTTTTTGTTTGTTTTTACTATAGTTATTTTTAGGGCATAAGTATGTCTTGTTCTTGTTACTTAATCATGATGTAATTGGATAAATTACCTTAAATGTAGACAAATAAAATGAGAATTAAAAGTATGGTTTCACAGTATTTTATATTTTATAAATACAAGTGCAATGCAGTCATTATTCTCAACATAAATGTTATTAATTCTCCTAAAAGTTAGCATGACAGAATTTTGGCAATTGGCATGTCACCTAAGTAAATAAATAACACCTGAGGCATATTAATTTTTTAGGTTTTTATTGTAACTAATGAAAAACCTGTGAGTAACTTGGTGGAAAAAAATATTTTTTTAATGAAATATCACTGTTTTATGTGATCTTCATGTGAAGAGAAACTATATCATTTCCCATCACGTATTATATTTTAATAAAGTCAAGAAAAAGTAAGCATAACATTGATTAAAAAGTAATCATTCTTTTCAAAAATCTTCATGTAATTTCATAGATTTTACACTGCAGTCAAACAGAAACATATATATATATACATAAATATATGTATGTATATTTGAAATGTCAGAATAACCCAGAACAGTACACAGTAGGCAAACTACAGTATTCTTTATTGTTAAAATATTGGTTTCCTACTTAATAACATATTTAAGGTTCTTACTTAATCCCTCAAATAATTTTAAGTGAGTGTATTTATTTGTTCTGATGGTTTTATAAATATGATAATTTAAACCAATACATTTCTTCTTTTTGCATTAAAATGTCATTTATTTGTTAAATTTGTCTAACACACTGGTAAAAGTAAGAAATCATTTTGTGTAGCATGCTGGTAAAAGTAAGAAAAGCTCAGTTTGAAAGAATTATGTTATTTTACATTAATGTTTTTAAGAAGCTAAGCCTTGCAACTATACTACTTGTGGCAGATTGATTCGTCTTTCTTTAAAGAACATAATTAGATATTACAAGCACTCCTTTTTTGTTTTTCCTTTTTTTAAACATTTTTATTGGAGTATAATTGCTTTACAATGGTGTGTTAGTTTCTGCTTTATAACAAAGTGAATCAGTTATACATATACATATATCCCCATATCTCTTCCCTCTTCTGTCTTCCCTCCCTCCCACCCTCCCTATGTCACCCTTCTAGCTGGTCACAAAGCACCGAGCGGATCTCCCTGTGCTATGTGACTGCTTCCCACTAGCTATCTATTTTACATTTGGTAGTGTATATGTCCATATATACGCTACCACTCTCTCACTTTGTCCCAGCTTACCCTTCCCCCTCCCCATGTCCTCAAGTCCATTCTCTAGTAGGTCTGCATCTTTATTCCCGTCTTGCCCCTAGGTTCTTCATGACGTTTTATATATATGTGTTAGCATACGGTATTTGTTTTTCTCTTTCTGACTTACTTCACTCTATATGACAGACTCTAGGTCCATCCACCTCACTACAAATAACTCAAATTTCGTTTTTTTATGGCGGAGTAATATTCCATTGTATATATGTGCCACATCTTCTTTATCCATTCATCTGTCGATGGACACTTAGGTTGCTTACATGTCCTGGCTTTTGTAAATAGAGCTGTGATGAACATTGTGGTACATGACTCTTTTTGAATTACGGTTTTCTCAGGGTATAGGCACAGTAGTGGGATTGCTGGGTCGTATGGTAGTTCTATTTGTAGTTGTTTTTTTTTTTTTTTTTTTGCAGTACACGGGCCTCTCACTGTTGTGGCCTCTCCTGTCACGGAGCACAGGCTCCGGACGCGCAGGCTCAGCGGCCATGGCTCACGGGCCTAGCCTCTCCGCAGCATGTGGGATCTTCCCAGACCGGGGCACGAACCAGCGTCCCCTGCATCAGCAGGCAGACTCTCAACCACTGTGCCACCAGGGAAGCCCTATTTGTAGTTTTTTAAGGAACCTCCATACTGTTCTCCATAGTGGCTGTATCAATTTACATTCCCACCAACAGTGCAAGAGTGTTCCATTTTCTCCACACCCTCTCCAGCATTTATTGTTTGTAGATGTTTTAATGATGGCCATTCTGACCAGCGTGAGACGATATCTTATTGTAGTTTTCATTTGCATTTCTCTAATGATTAATGATGTTGAGCATTCTTGCATGTGTTTGTTGGCAATCTGTATATCTTCTTTGGAGAAATGTCTATTTAGGTCTTCTGCCCATTTTTGGATTGGGTTGTTTGTTTTCTTGATATTGAGCTGCATGGGTTGCTTGTAAATTTTGGAGATTAATCCTTTGTCAGTTCCTTCATATACAAATATTTTCTCCCATTCTGAGGGTTGTCTTTTGGTCTTGTTTATCGTTTCCTTTGCTGTGCAAAAGCTTTTAAGTTTCATTAGGTCTCATTTGTTTATTTTTGTTTTTATTTCCATTTCTCTAGGAGGTGGATCAAAAAGGATCTTGCTGTGATTTATGTCATAGAGTGTTCTGCCTATGTTTTCCTTTAAGACTTTGATAGTGTCTGGCCTTACATTTAGGTCTTTAATCCATTTTGAGTTTATTTTTGGGTATGGTGTTAGGGAGTGATCTAATCTCATACTTTTACATGTACCTGTCCAGTTTTCCCAGCACCATTTATTGAAGAGGCTGTCCTTTCTCCACTGTACATTCCTGCCTCCTTTATCAAAGATAAGGTGACCATATGTGCATGGGTTTATCTCTGGGCTTTCTGTCCTGTTCCATTGATCTATATATATTTTTGCAAGCACTCCTTTTAAGAAAAGAAGGATAAGTTAGCTTATGTCTCATATATATCACATACCTGACAGTGATTTATTATTCTAAATGTATTTGAGTACTGAAATTTAGAAAATCCTAACATGATGTAGATTTATGGTAAATTTTACTCTTTTGGCACCCAGGTGTGGGTAAAATCTTTGAGGAGAAAGAGCCAGAGTATATAGAAGTATAACTCCTCAGGATGACAAAGAGAGGAATGGTCAGTTGGAAACAAACAAAAATTTATTTTACCAGTGGTGTGTCTTTGTTATACATTGAGTTGATATCAAAACTGGAGAATTCTAATTATTGAATGGAAACTTAAAAGAGTAACAGGACTGTATATAAAAATTCTTACTTAGCTCTGAAGTAACTCAAAATTAATCAAAATTATTAAAAATTATGAGAAGTATATATTTCAACAAATGTAATTGGGTATTACTTTCAAATTTTAAAGAATAAGTATGAATCAAAATAATATTTGAACAAAATAAGAAAATAACAGATGCCTATAAAATAAAAACACAGGGTACAAATACTAGACTATATTAAATATTATAAATTTTTCATTCTGTGTAAAGTATTAATTGGCTATATTTTAGCCATTTAAAGAGTAGAAAAATGTTATAAAAGTTTAATATAAATATTTAGAATAAGCAGTAATACAAATCAAAAAAAGCTAAGAATGAGCATTAATGCTTTTATATTCTACCAAGGTAACAAATTGTTCTATTAGATGTTTGGGTTACTCTGAATTCTGATATAATAGGAAATGCCAGACAAGCGTGTAAGTGTATGGGCACGTGCACACATACACACACATAGACCTACATACAGATTCATGCACAGGGACCTAAATACAATATATTTTTTTGTAAAATCTTAGTGGGCATTTTTCATGTCATTTTTTCATACCTAAATGCAAAGCCCTCTCATATGCAGCATAAACACATGGCACAAGAAAACAATTCAACAATTGGCATTCCAAATTTCTCAATAATTTAGTTAAATATTTCTTCATAATGGAGTTCAATGTTATACTATTTAAATATTATGATTAATTCAATATCACATTATATTAATTCAAAGATCATATGTGTTTACATTTAGCCTTGATATTGGTCATGTATCTCCATCTCTATCTGAAAGACAACATATTACTATGTTTATGTTTTAATGGATATTTTTGTGATTTTATTCATGATTTCAAGTCCAATGTCTCAGAATTTTTTTAATAAGTTAATCACTTGTTTTTTGTTTTTCTGGCAGTACGCGGGCCTCTCACTGTTGTGGCCTCTCCTGTTGCGGAGCACAGGCTCCGGATGCTCAGGCTCAGCGGCCATGGCTCACAGGCCCAGCCGCTCCGCGGCATGTGGGATCTTTCCAGACCGGGGCACGAACCCATGTCCCCTGCATCAGCAGGCGGAGTCTCAACCACTGCGCCACCAGAGAAGCCCTAATCATTTGTTTTTATATGTAGTCTGGAACTTTTCCACAAGTAAATCATGTATATTAGAATATTTCTGTCCCCATTGGCATAAAGTAAAGGGCATGCTTTATGATATTTGGCTACCCTTTTCAGTGTTTCACAAAGGTATTGGAATCTATGGTATCTTCTCTGTGTCTTGCATCCTTACAAATTTTAGGTGGATTCTGTCTGTCTGGATAACTATATAACAGTGACGGTGATGACAGCAGTTCTGAATGCCAATCCTCTTAACAAACATAATTTACTTTTTCTCAGTTTATTCATACTTTGCTTTCAGATTTATCCAATATGCATATACGAAAGTTAATAGCACATGGACAAAATAATATGAGCACTGTGCATTCTAGGTGGCTTACTCTGGGAGGAAAGAATTGTGACCAGAAATGAGTTTTCTCAAATCTGTACAAAAAGAGCATTTCAGAGCAATACAATTTAATGTAATGTAATGGACATATATGGTTATAGAATTTTAAAATTAGTATTCGTATTAAAAAAGATTGATTAAATAATGCAATAAGGGCTTCCCTAGTGGCACAGTGGTTGAGAGTCCACCTGCCGATGCAGGGAATGCGGGTTCGTGCCCCAGTCCGAGAGGGTCCCGCCTGCCGCGGAGCGGCTGGGCCCGTGGGCCATGGCCGCTGGGCCTGTGCGTCCGGAGCCTGTGCTCCACAATGGGAGAGGCCACAGCGGTGAGAGGCCCAAGTACCGAAAAAAAAAAAATGCAAGAAAAGGACTCAATGAGTTAATTACCGACATTAAAAATAAATGTATATATGCAAGTCTTACTATACAAGGCATAAAAGAAAATACACTATAAAATTCTGATTATAAATATTCAGATATAAATCTAAATTCCATTTTCCCCAAAGGCTTGTGGTTTTGATGGCATTATTTTGGATAACACGTTAATTTTAATCAACATGTATGTCAGGTTTTAGCAAAGCTGGATGTAATTGTTATGAATTTGCTGAAATGAAGTGATAAATGAAAGAAATAGAGGAAGAGAGGATGAAGCAGAATGGAAGACAGGAGAGAGGAATGGAGAGAAATGTAGAAAGAATGTTCCAGGCACTGTGGTAGGGAACTTAGCATGTATTAGTTTATAGAGATGGAGGGACAAATAACTTAAGTATTGAAGGATATATATTAGATAGGTAGAGAGTAATGTGGAGGGTGTTAGTGGTGGGATGAGCATCATGATCAATATTTGGGAGTTGAAATGAGTACTGTAGAAAGATCAGCTCTCTAATCAGTGCACCTTTACTCCCAGAGCATGGGATTTATCTAAGAGCAGTTATTAAGCTTTGAGAATATTGTTGATTTAATTCTGTCTTCCTGTTGAATAACAGCTTTCCAAAGGAGTGACACATTTATCTGAATTTCTATCTTCAGTGTGTAACATTTCAGTGTCTTGTAGAATCAGCATCTGATGTATAGAATATCAATAGATTGATAGTGAGCAAATTAATGGAAGAGTTAACATAGGAAAGCAATGTTGAATAATTTTGAAATGCAAACTGACTTCTAGTTTTGGAAGCCTTTAATGTAACAGTAAATGTTTAGCTCCATTAATCTATAACGATTGACCAGCTGACATATATTGAGACTCTGATGTGCCAAGCAGCCAGCTACTAGACAAAGTTAAAAGAGAAAACAAGATTCCTCCTAGAGTAGTGGGAAAAAAACATACAAATAGAAAAGTTCAATAAATTCCCATATGGACTATGAATCAGTTATGTAGTTGCCATATTAGGACACTCTTATGGGTTGAATTATGTTTCCCTAAAATTCATATGTTGAAGTCCTAAACTCCAGTATCTCAGAATGTGACTTGATCTGGAGATAGGATCTTTATAGACTTAATAAAATTGAAATGAGGTCATTAGGATGGGCCTTAATCCAATATAGAAGGGAAAAGTTGGACATACACACACAGAGGGAAGGTAATGTGAAGAGACATAGGAAGAAGACAGCCATCTACAGGTCAAGGAGAAAGCTCTAGAACAGAAACTTCCCTCACAGCTCTCAGAAAGAACTAACCCTGCTGACACTTCGGTTTTGAAATTTTGGTATTCAGAATGGTGAGAAAACAAATTTCTGTTGTTTAAGGCCATACAGTCTGTAATACTTTGTAACAACAGCCCTAGACAATTAGTACAGGCACTCTGACAGATATTGTATATTGGTTCCAAGTTCTGTTCCCATCCTCCTCAGCTCTCCACAGTTTCACAGGGGACCTAAACCCCACACTGCCTAGACTCCCTCAACAGCTGTTTTCTACTCAGTTGCTGTTATTGGGATTCCCTGATAGGAAATAAGGGAATATAAAAGAGAAAGGGTCATTTCTCACTCTGACTGCAGTAGAAGAATCAGCAGATTTGGGTACCTCCAGGAAACTGTGGGCTGCAACACCATTGGCAGTACAAGGGAGGCTCCAGATGAAAAGGTAGACTAGTGGGCTCCAGCTAGGATGGTAGCATCTTCCACATTTCTATGAAATCTTCGTTTTTCCTTTTTGCAATTTTAGGCCATCTAAAATAATTTGTGACTAAATATTTATGTGCTTGAAACATCCAGAAGATGTTTTAGTTCTCCTGTTTGTACACTGACTGATCCAGAATAGGCTACAGAAATGAGTAGAAGAGAGATAAATTCAGATGAAGAAACACCTTCAATGGGGAAATAGGAGTACAGGCTAGAAGGTGTGAAAGTTTCCAACTGGTTGTGGTAACAGTACATAATATAATAAAATTACAATAGCCTACTTTGTTGAATAGAATGTGTTTGGAGGTGAGGATGGTAATATAGGGGTAGGCCAAATCAAAAAGGGCAGCACAGATAGATTAAGGAGGTTTGATTTCTCCATAGTAGTTTATATTTTCATGTTTGTCAACAGCTTTGATGTTGTAAAATTTTTGTGAGGAAGGACAGGCAGGCATTATTATTTCCATGTTACAAAAAAAGCAAATTACAGGTCAGTTGAAGTTAGGCAGTTGTATGGCTAATCTAATATTCGAGTTTTACTATTTCTTTTTTCACAATTAAAAAAAATTAACAAAAACATATTTTTGAGGCATTACAACTGTCTTATATTGATTTGGTTCTGAATATCATTCCCCGTAATGTTATCCAACATGTTTTAGGCTGTTTCTCAATATTATTTTTTAAGAAGATATTACAGCTTCTTTCTTATTCAACTACTTTAAAAAGTAGTTGAAACATGTTAATCTTAAATCTCAATTCTCTATGTTTTCTTCAAATTTTATTTAAAAAATCTTATTTACACAGATGTTATAAAGTAACTTCAAATGCAAACTATCAGTAGAGAATATACAAGGGAAGGATGGAGAGTCTCTTTTATGCTAAAAATGAATGTCTAGATATTAGTCCGTTCAAGAAATATTTAACTCTATTACAAACTAATTTATGGTAGCATTCAAGAAATGATGTGGAAGCTGAAAGTTATTCTGCTTTACAAACTTCAATCCACATAGTAAACTTAATTGAGACGACATAGTTTGACAAAGAACATCCTTGAATATCAGAGACCATAAACTATATACCTGGGGAAAAGCCAACCTCAAAAGAATTTCAGAGCATAAGAAGTGTATAAAAATGAGCAGGGGGCCGGGCTTGAAGATGGCGGAAGAGTAAGACGCGGAGATCGCCTTCCTCCCCACGGATACACCAGAAATACATCCACACGTGGAACAACTCCTACAGAACTCCTACTGAAGGCTGGCAGAAGACCTCAGACCTCCCAAAAGGCAAGAAACTCCCCACGTAATTGGGTAGGGCAAAAGAAAAAACAGAGACAAAAGAATAAGGATGGCACCTGCACCAGTGGGAGGGAGCTGTGAAGGAGGAAAAGTTTCCACACACTAGGAAGCCCCTCCGCGGGCGGAGACTGCGGGAGGCAGAGGGGGGAGTTTCGGGACCGCGGAGTAGTGCACAGCGACGGGTGCGGAGGGCAAAGCGGGGAGATTCCTGAACAGACGATCGGTGCCGACCGGCACTCACCAACCCGAGAGGCTTGTCTGCTCACCCGCCGGGGCGGGCGGGGCTGCGAGCTGAGGCTCGGGTTTTGGTTTCGGACGGAGCTCAGGGAGAGGACTGGGGTTGGCGGCTTGAACATAGCCTGAAGGGGTTAGTGCACCACGACTAGCCGGGAGGGAGTTCGGGGAAAAGCCTGCACCGGCCGAAGAGGCAAGAGACTTTTTCTTCCCTCTTTGTTTCCTGGTGCGCGAGGAGAGGGGTTTAAGAGCGCTGCTTAAAGGAACTCCAGAGACGGGCACGAGCCGCGGCTAAAAGCGCGAACCCCAGAGATGGGCGCGAGCCGCGGCTGAGGGCGCGAGCCCCCGAGACGGGCGCGAGCCGCGGCTGAAAGCGCAAACCCCAGAGACGGGCGCGAGCCGCGGCTAAAACCGCGGACCCCAGAGACGGGCGGGAGACGCTAAGGCTGCTGCTGCCGCCACCAAGGGGCCTGTGTGCGAGCACAGGTCACTCTCCACACCCCTCTTCCGCGGAGCCTGTGCAGCCCGCCACTGCCAGGTTCCCGGGATCCAGGGACAACTTCCCCGGGAGTATGCACGGCGGGCCTCAGGCTGGTGCAACGTCACGCCGGCCTCTGCCGCAGCGTCACGCTGCCTCTGCCGCCGCAGGCCGGCCTCGCACGCAGTGCCCCTCCTTCCCCCATCCCCCAACCCCCGGCCTGAGTGAGCCGGAGGCCCCGAATCAGCGGCTCCTTTAACCCCGTCCTGTCTGAGCGAAAAAACAGACGCCCTCCAGCGACCTACACGCAGAGGCAGGGCCAAATCCAAAGCTGAGCTCCTGTGAGCTGTGAGAACAAAGAAGAGAAAGGGAAATCTCTCCCAGCAGCCACAGAAGCAGCGGATTAAAGCTCCACAATCAACTTGATATACCCTGCATCTGTGGAATACCTGAATAGACAGGGAATGATCCCAAATTGAAGAGGTGGAATTTAGGAGCGAGATCTATGATTTTTTTCCCTTTTCCTCTTTCTGTGAATGTGTACGTGTATGCTTCTGTGTGAGATCTTGTCTGTATACTCTTGCTTCCACCATTTGTCCTAGGGCTCTATCCGTCCATGACTTTTTTTAAAAAATTCTTTTTCTTAATAATTAAGTTTAATTGTAATAACTTTATTATACTTTACCTTCGTTCTTTCTTTCTTTCCTTCCTTCCTTCCCTCCTTTAGACAACGAATCACCCCAAATTGAGGAGGTGGTCTCAGGGAGCAGGATTTATGATTTTTCCCCCTTTACCTCTTTTTGTGAAGGTGTATGTGTATGCTTCTGTGTAAGATTTTCTCTGTATAGCTTTGCTTCCAACATTTGTCCTAAGGTTCTATCCGTCCCTTTTTTTTTTTTTTCTAAATATTTTTTAATTCAATAACTATATTATACGTTATTTCATTTTTACTGTATCATCTTTCTTTCTGTCTTTTTTCCTTCTTTCCCTCCTTCCTTCCTTCCTCCCTCCCTCCCTCCCTCCCTCCTTTCTTTCCTTCTTTGCTTCTTTCTTCCTTCCTTCCTTTCCTCCTTTCCTTCTTTCTTTACTCATACTTCTACTAATTCTCCCTACTTTTTCTCCCTTTTATTCTGAGCTGTGTGGATGAAAGGCTCTTGGTGCTCCAGCCAGGAGTCAGGGCTCTGCCTCTGAGGTAGGAGAGCCAACTTCAGGACACTGGTCAACAAGAGACCTCCCAGCTCCACATAATATTAAACGGTGGAAATATCCCAGAGACCTCCATCTTAACACCAGCACCCAGCTTCACTCAACGACCAGCAAGCCACAGTGCTGGACAACCTATGCCAAACAACTAGCAAAACAGGAACACAACCCCACCCATTAGCAGAGAGGCTGCCTAAAATCATAATAAGGCCACAGACACCCCAAAACACACCACCAGACGTGAACCTGCCCACTAGAGAGACAAGATCCAGCCTCATCCAGCACAACACAGGCACTAGTCCCCTCCACCAGGAAGCCTACACAACCCACTGAAACAACCTTAGCCACTGGAGACAGACATCAAAAACAACGGGAACTACGAACGTGCAGCCTGCAAAAAGGAGACCGCAAACACAGTAAGATAAGCAAAATGAGAAGACAGAAAAACACACAGCAGATGAAGGAGCAAGATAAAAACCCACCAGACCTAACAAATGAAGAGGAAATAGGCAATCTACCTGAAAAAGAATTCAGAATAATGATAGTAAGGATGATCCGAAATCTTGGAAGTAGAATGGACAAAATGCAAGAAACAGTTAACAAGGACCTACAAGAACTAAAGATGAAACAAGCAACGATGAACAATGCAATAAATGAAATTAAAATCACTCTAGATAGGATCAATAGCAGAATAACTGAGGCAGAAGAACGGATAAGTGACCTGGAAGATAAAGTAGTGGAAATAACTACTGCAGAGCAGAATAAAGAAAAAAGAATGAAAAGAACTGAGGACAGTCTCAGAGACCTCTGGGACAACATGAAACGCACCAACATTCGAATTATAGGGGTTCCAGAAGAAGAAGAAAGAAAGAAAAGGGCTGAGAAAATATTTGAAGAGATTATAGTTGAAAACTTCCCTAATATGGGAAAGGAAATAGTTAACCAAGTCCAGGAAGCACAGAGGGTCCCATACAGGATAAATACAAGGAGAAACACGCCAAGACACATATTAATCAAACTGTCAAAAATTAAATACAAAGAAAGCATATTAAAAGCAGCAAGGGAAAAATAACACACAAGGGAATCCCCATAAGGTTAACAGCTGATCTCTCAGCAGAAACCCTACAAGCCAGAAGGGAGTGGCAGGACATACTGAAAGTGATGAAGGAGAATAATAGCCTGCAACCAAGACTACTCTACCCAGCAAGGATCTCATTCACATTTGATGGAGAAATTAAAACCTTTACAGACAAGCAAAAGCTGAGAGAGCTCAGCACCACCAAACCAGCTTTACAACAAATGCTAAAGGAACTTCTCTAGACAAGAAACACAAGAGAAGGAAAAGACCTACCACAACGAACCCAAAACAATATAGAAAATGGGAATAGGAACATACATATTGATAATTACCTTAAATGTAAATGGACTAAATGCTCCCACCAAAAGACACAGATTGGCTGAATGGATACAAAAACAAGACCCTTATATATGCTGTCTACAAGAGACCCACTTCAGAATTAGAGACACATACAGACTGAAAGTAAGGGGATGGAAAAAGATATTCCATGCAAATGGAAACCAAAAGAAAGCTGGAGTAGCAATTCTCATATCAGACAAAATAGACTTTAAAATAAGGACTATTAAAAGAGACAAAGAAGGACACTACATAATGATCAAGGGATCGATCCAAGAAGAAGATATAACAATTGTAAATATTTATGCACCCAACATAGGAGCACCTCAATACATAAGGCAAATACTAACAACCATAAAAGGGGAGATCAACAGTAACACATTCATAGTAGGGGACTTTAACACCCCACTTTCACCCATGGACAGATCATCCAAAATGAAAATAAACAAGGAAACTCAAGCTTTAAATGATACATTAAACAAGATGGACTTAATTGATATTTATAGGACACTCCATCCAAAAACAACAGAATACACATTTTTCTCAAGTGCTCATGGAACATTCTCCAGGATAGATCATATCTTGGGTCACAAATCAAGCCTTGGTAAATTTAAGAAAACTGAAATTGTATCAAGTATCTTTTCCGACCACAACGCCATGAGACTAGATATCAATTACAGGAAAAGATCTTTAAAAAATACAAACACATGGAGGCTAAACAATACACTACTTAATAATGAAGTGATCACTGAAGAAATCAAAGAGGAAATAAAAAAATACCTAGAAACAAATGACAATGGAGACACAACGACCCAAAACCTATGGGATGCAGCAAAAGCAGTTCTAAGGGGGAAGTTTATAGCAATACAAGCCCACCTTAAGAAGCAGGAAACATCTCGAATAAACAACCTAACCTTGCACCTCAAGCAATTAGAGAAAGAAGAACAAAAAAACCCCAAAGCTAGCAGAAGGAAAGAAATCATAAAAATCAGATCAGAAATAAATGAAAAAGTAATGAAGGAAACAATAGCAAAGATCAATAAAACTAAAAGCTGGTTCTTTGAGAAGATAAACAAAATAGATAAACCACTAGCCAGACTCATCAAGAAAAAAAGGGAGAAGACTCAAATCAATAGAATTAGAAATGAAAAAGGAGAAGTAACAACTGACACTGCAGAAATAAAAAAAATCATGAGAGATTACTACAAGCAACTCTATGCCAATAAAATGGACAATCTGGAAGAAATGGACAAATTCTTAGAAATGCACAACCTGCCAAGACTGAATCAGGAAGAAATAGAAAATATGAACAGACCAATCACAAGCACTGAAATTGAAACTGTGATTAAAAACCTTCCAACAAACAAAAGCCCAGGACCAGATGGCTTCACAGGTGAATTCTATCAAACGTTTAGAGAAGAGCTAACACCTATCCTTCTCGAACTCTTCCAAAATATAGCAGAGGGAGGAACACTCCCAAATTCCTTCTACGAAGCCACCATCACCTTGATACCAAAACCAGACAAGGATGTCACAAAGAAAGAAAACTACAGGCCAATATCACTGATGAACATAGATGCAAAAATCCTCAACAAAATACTAGCAAACAGAATCCAACAGCACATTAAAAGGATCATACACCATGATCAAGTGGGGTTTATTCCAGGAATGCAAGGATTCTTCAATATACGCAAATCTATCAATGTGATAAACCATATTAACAAATTGAAGGAGAAAAACCATATGATCATCTCAATAGATGCAGAGAAAGCTTTCGACAAAATTCAACACCCATTTATGATAAAAACCCTCCAGAAAGTAGGCATAGAGGGAACTTTCCTAAACATAATAAAAGCCATATATGAGAAGCCCACAGCAAACATCATCCTCAATGGTGAAAAACTGAAAGCATTTCCACTAAGATCAGGAACAAGACAAGGTTGCCCACTCTCACCACTCTTATTCAACAGAGTTTTGGAAGTTTTAGCCACAGCAATCAGAGAAGAAAAGGAAATAAAAGGAATCCAAATTGGAAAAGAAGAAGTAAAGCTGTCACTGTTTGCAGATGACATGATACTATACATAGAGAATCCTAAAGATGCTACCAGAAAACTACTAGAGCTAATCAATGAATTTGGTAAAGTAGCAGGATACAAAATTAATGCACAGAAATCTCTGGCATTCCTATATACTAATGATGAAAAATCTGAAAGTGAAATCAAGAAAACACTCCCATTTACCATTGCAACAAAAAGAATAAAATATGTAGGAATAAACCTACCTAAGAAGACGAAAGACCTGTATGCAGAAAATTATAAGACACTGATGAAAGAAATTAAAGATGATACAAATAGATGGAGAGATATACCATGTTCTTGGATGGGAAGAATCAACATTGTGAAAATGACTCTACTACCCAAAGCAATCTACAGATTCAATGCAATCCCTATCAAACTACCACTGGCATTTTTCACAGAACTAGAACAAAAAATTTCGCAATTTGTATGGAAACACAAAAGACCCCGAATAGCCAAAGCAATCTTGAGAACGAAAAAAGGAGCTGGAGGAATAAGGCTCCCTGACTTCAGACTATATTACAAAGCAACAGTAATCAAGACAGTATGGTACTGGCACAAAAACAGAAAGATAGATCAGTGGAACAGGATAGAAAGCCCAGAGATAAACCCACGCACATATGGACACCTTATCTTTGATAAAGGAGGCAGGAATGTACAGTGGAGAAAGGACAGCCTCTTCAATAAATGGTGCTGGGAAAACTGGACAGGTACATGTAAAAGTATGAGATTAGATCACTCCCTAACACCATACACAAAAATAAGCTCAAAATGGATTAAAGACCTAAATGTAAGGCCAGAAACTATCAAACTCTTAGAAGAAAACATAGGAAGAACACTCTATGACATAAATCACAGCAAGATCCTTTCTGACCCACCTCCTAGAGTAATGGAAATAAAAACAAAAATAAACAAATGGGACCTAATGAAACTTCAAAGCTTTTGCACAACAAAGGAAACCATAACCAAGACCAAAAGACAACCCTCAGAATGGGAGAAAACATTTGCAAATGAAGCAACTGACAAAGGATTAATCTCCAAAATTTACAAGCAGCTCATGCAGCTCAATAACAAAAAAACAAACAACCCCATCCAAAAATGGGCAGAAGACCTAAATAGACATTTCTCCAAAGAAGATATACAGACTGCCAACAAACACATGAAAGAATGCTCAACATCATTAATCATTAGAGAAATGCAAATCAAAACTACAATGAGATATCATCTCACACCAGTCAGAATGGCCATCATCAAAAAATCTAGAAACAATAAATGCTGGAGAGGGTGTGGAGAAAAGGGGACACTCTTGCACTGCTGGTGGGAATGTGAATTGGTTCAGCCACTGTGGAGAACAGTATGGAGGTTCCTTAAAAAACTACAAATAGAATTACCATATGACCCAGCAATCCCACTACTTGGCATATACCCTGAGAAAACCAAAATTCAAAAAGAGTCATGTACCAAAATGTTCATTGCAGCTCTATTTACAATAGCCAGGACATGGAAACAACCTAAGCGCCCATCATCGGATGAATGGATAAAGAAGATGTGGCACATATACACAATGGAATATTACTCAGCCTTAAAAAGAAATGAAATTGAGCTATTTGTAATGAGATGGATAGACCTAGAGTCTGTCATACAGAGCGAAGTAAGTCAGAAAGACAAAGACAAATACCGTATGCTAACACATATATATGGAATTTAAGGGGAAAAAATGTCATGAAGAACCTAGGGATAAGACAGGAATAGAGGCGTAGACCTACTGGAGAACGGACTTGAGGATATGGGGAGGGGGAAGGGTGAGTTTTGACAGGGCGAGAAAGAGTCATGGACATATACACACTAACAAACGTAGTAAGGTAGATAGCTAGGGGGAAGCAGCCGCAAGGCACAGGGATATTAGCTCGGGGCTTTGGGACAGCCTGGAGGGGTGGGAGGGGGAGAGTGGGAGGGAGGGAGATGCAAGAGGGAAGACACATGGGAGCACATGTATATGTATAGCTGATTCACTTTGTTATAAATCAGAAACTAACACACTATTGTAAAGCAATTATACCCCAATAAAGATGTTAAAAAAAAAAAAATGAGCAGGAATTAATTACATTTCTGTAATTGTGTGTGTGACTGCCAGCACAGACTGCCCTGCATTTGATCTCTTCTTTATAAATTATGTCAGTGTACATAAAAACACATTTGATTTCCTGGGAAGCAATTAAATCAATAGAAAAGGTAATAATTATATTAGACTTAGGCTAATATTTTAAAACATTTAGGAAAATGGACATTGTGAAATGACACTAGCCACAGTAATAAATATTCTTAGGTTAACTGATATATACACATGGGTTTTCATTTCTAAGTGGATAAACTTCAGTGAGACATTTAAGCTCTGTAAATTGAATTACTTATTTATAAAAATATGGGATAAAAAACCTCAAACATTTGTGATGACTGAGATATTATTTAATGTATTAAGATTTAGGAAGTGCTCAATAAATATTTGTTAATAGCCTATTTTCAAAATGCTTTCATCTTTTATGAAAGGAATTATATATGGTAAAAACTGTTTGGAGGAGAAATAACAGTGAGCCTGATAATGGTAATAAAAATGTCAATTGTTAATGTTCCTTATATTTAGTTAATTTTGTCACTAAAGTCAGCCTTAAAAAATTGGAAATTTCTACCTCAGTCTATCCTTAGCTTTGCAGTACAAATTCGTGTTTTCACTTATCACAATTTAGAATTCTTAGTAAATATTTCACAGTAAACTCGAGGAAAAGGCTACCCATAAATTAAAGAGTGATTAAGATACATAAAATTTAACTTTTATTATTTCCTAAATTAGTAATTTTATTTTCCTCTCTGTTTTTTCCTACATGACACAAAAATAAACTAAGTGCAACTAATTAGAGGGTGACAGGTTTATGGACAAAACCTATGGTGATAGGTTTTGTGTGGATCTATAGTGGTGTAAGGCCAGGGGAGGGGGATGTTGAAATTTTCAATAAAGGCAAGATAGGTCTGAGTGAGAAGGTAACATTTGAGTGAAGTTATGTAATAAGAGTGTGATCCAAATGAATTTCTGGCACAGGAAAGCTCTAGTAGGAGGGAAGAGCCAGTGCAGGAGGAAGGCCTGATGCAGAATTATGCCTGGAATCTTTGGGGAATATCAAGTTCAGTTTGAACAAATGGGAAACTAAAAGGAGAATGAAGTAAGAGAAGTCAGTGGGAAGTAGGGAGAGAATGGGTGCAAACATTTAGGGCTTCTTAGGTACCTGCTACTGAGAGATAATATAATATCATGGTTGGAAGCATAGACTCCACAAAAAGACTTCCTGGCCTCAAATCATATACTACCATTATTAGCCAGAGAGTATGGGTCAAGAAAATGACCCTTTTGTGCTTTAGTTACTCCATTTGTAAAATTGTGATAATGCTGCCAACATAATAAGATTGTTCTTAGCTATTATTTTATACTAGAGACATAGGGAGCCATAGACTTTTTAGCAGAGCAGCAATATAATCTGACTTATTAAAATTTTGCTCTGGTTCAAGTATTGATAATATGCAGTAGGAGGGAAGCATGAAAAAGTAAAACTAAGAACACTTAGGAAGCTATTACAATAATTCATGTGAGAGACAATTGAATATCTTGTGCTGATAGTGAGGGTATTGAGAAGGTTTAGATTTTAGACATATGTTGATGAAATGTAAACAGGAGTTAATGACTGATTGGATATGGGACTATGATAAACAAGAGTCAAGGAAAACTTCAGTATTTTTCACCTGAGCAACAGAAATGATGGGACCACCTGAAATGGAGAAGAGTGGTAGAACAAAAAATGAGATATAAAGCCAGTAAGTTTTGAAAGTAGAAAATTTGAGCTTTCTATCACATACTGATTGGACAGTTGGATATAAATATTGAATAGACAGTTGGATTGTATGAGTGGAGAGGGAATAAGGCTTGAAATATAAATTCTTAAATGTCAGCATATTGATGATATTTAACCCATGAAACTATATGAATTCATGGAGTAAATCAACATGCACACACATGCTATATATATATATATATTACATATACATATATATATATTACATATATATATATATATATATATGTAATTTCCTAAGGAGATATATACACACACACTTTCTTGAACATAATTGATGAACTGATGTGTTTTATAATATACACCTGGAAGAAAACCCTTAACAATATAGTGACTTCTGTTATGAATCAGTCATTAAATTATACAAGTTTCTTCCTGGGCAAACTTGTCTTGTGTATATTATTTGGCAAGTGGTAAATACTTGAAAAACAGAGAAAGCCGGTATCTATTTCTGAATCATGGCTTATAGCATGAAAGGACAAATTGAGTGAAGGGTCAATAGAGCAGAGCTGAGCACAAGATTCTCCTGCTGTGAACACAGACTTGCCATGGATGTCACATTCAGCTTCTTGAGTAGCTTCAAAGTGTCACTATGAGCCATCCTCACCATCAACTGAAAAAGACAGCCTCACAAATCAACCAGACCTCTAATGCTGAATTCCTAAGGAGGTGCATGAAAGTAGGTAAATCTTGAAATTGTTTCTCGGTTTATTACAGAGAATCCGCTAAAGGATAAGCTGGGAGCACAATGTCAAGCAAAAAGATATAACTTAAGACACATTAGAATATTTCCACCTGGTAGATGAGAAGATAGAAAAAAACAGAGTTTATTTTGAGGACTGAGAAAATCTTTGCCTAGTGCAGCAAACGAATAACCAATGTAAATATAGGTCTAAAGGATTGATTGAGATGTGAACAAATATAGTAGCACTAAAAGCTTAAAGATTTTCATAAAGGATCCTGAAAAAGGAAATACACCCTAGTCCTATTTAGTAAGTTCTTTATCTTGATGAACACATATCACTATTGAGAAATATAAATTATGGTTTCTTTATAACGTTACTTAAATTGTGTGGTGGACTTCAGTAATAGAATTGCAATTATTTTTATTCTGAAAAACTAGATTAGAGATAAAATGTTTTAAAAATTTATGCAGTAGTTTGCAAAAAATAAAAGAGGGGGATTCTAAATGCCAGAAGTGAAGAATACACTGAACACTAGACAGAGGTAAATAAGATGATACGGCAAGAGTTCTGTCAAATTATTGAAATAGTGATGGTTTGAGTACTGTGCTTTCAGGCCTACAAAATTCCTATAGAGTAGATTCTGTCAAAGGCCTTTAGTATTAGTGGAAGGGAATTAACTAAATCTGCCACCAGAGAAAATTAAGCTTGCCTTTGTCATAACTCTGTGTGGGGCAACAATTCTCACAAGAAATCGAAAGAGTAGTCCTGCAAATTTGATGTGTTTGAACATGAATTTACACTATGCTTATAATATGGGGATATCCTAAGCTGAGAAAGTAGCAATTAAAAAATGATCCTGGTGTCATGAAAATCTTAGGGAGTCTAGAAATCAAATGCAGTATTGCTCTGGAGGGACACATTGGTCCATGTAGGATTTATAAAGGGGAAAATCAAAAGAGGCCAGATTAAGATGAGCTCACAAGCTCAAAATCAGAAATTACAAAGTTCATAGTAAGTGACAGTCATCAGTCACAAGCACCAGGAGAACTCAAGCTTTCGGATTTAAAACCTCAAAGTAAAATCCAAGAGCATGAGATCATGGAATGACAGAAAAACTGCACACACATGTATACATACATATAGCCTAAGTGTCTAAAAGGATTAAAGAGATAGCAGTGCTTTCTGCTTACATACAGTAAGCTTGGGAAGACAGAACCTTAATTTAGCAGTGGGGAAATTTAAGAATGGAGTAAACCTATCCCCATAGAGCTTCCAGAAGCCATACTAATTGGTGGCAGTAAACTCTATAAGGTAAAGGAAGGTGACCTTTACAGCAGGTGGACTGGTTGAAAGTCTAATTGAGAAGAAATTATACCCAAGTATCCTCCCCCCATTCCAAGCAGGCAGGAGATTGTAAGTTCGCTACTTAAGAGAAGACTCAGAATTGTACTCTAGAGTGTAAAATATAAATTATCTTTCTTGGAGGAAAAGTTGAAGCTTGGGAGATGATCACATGAGGATTAAGGAACACCCAAGGGCTTTTTCTGCTATTTGGTATTCTAACTGGGACAAAGGTGTTCACACTTAAGGCAGGAGATGGACATTATCTTCTCTACAATATATGGGAAGTCCAAGCAAATGAAAAAATAAATAAATAAATATTATCGCCAGTGTTTTCTACAATAAGTGCCAGCAAGATCAATCTACAGTAAGGATAGAGAGTTCAAGTATTCCCACACACCTGTTAGTTGACCTTGCTTTTTAGTATCCCTATCTTATACATAAGATGATTGATCAAGATCACCAGGAAAGAAAATAATATGAAAACAAACCAAAGCAACTTGAGAGAATCAATTTATTTATGGGGAAGAAATACTACTATTATCCTTAAAGATATGAGAGAATACTGCATCCTTCAAAAGTCAGATGTAATATACCTTTATATTAATATATAATACATATATATGGCATAAATATATGTATGTGTGTGTGTGTATATATATATATATATATATATATATATATATATATATATATACTTCTGATACAATGCTGAATAGAAAGCAGACAGTCTTGTCCCTGAGCTCAAGGGGAAAGTGTTCGATCTTCCATCGTAAGGAAGATATTTGTTGTAGCCTTATCAAAGATGCACTATATCAGGATAAGGATGTCTCTGTGGCAGCCAGGGGAGTGCTCCACTCAGAACTCTCTTCAAGAGATAATCTGTGTTGGAAAGAGTAAAGTTACTTGAGAGCCTCCAATTGCCATAACTTAAGGATCTTCCAGAACATTTTATCAAACCACACTCTTCCCAGACTACTCCCAGCCAATGACTGAACATGGTTCAGGTACTTGAGCTATGATACATATTCCTGCCTAATATGTATATGTAAATGTAAATTTTAAAAAATTGTTATTAAATCTAAATATTTTCTGAAAAATGAAGATATTCCTTTTAAGTTCTTTGCTCAAACTCTCCTATTTGATAAATTCTCTAGTTGGATTTTAATGGAATTTTTCTTCCAAATTGTGCATTTTTCCTATATAAAATTCAGGTCATTATCATTCATTTCTGCATTAAATTTCTTAATCTTTGAAAAAAATTTCATTTAAAAATTAATAACCTATATTCTGTATAAAATTCATATTCAGTTTTTCAGAATGAAGAAAAAATTGAGTATTAGGACTTCAAATTGTAAAAATTTACATATACATTTTAAAATGTTTATCTTTGCTATGATTTTTTCATAATCTATTGTTTTTTTCTTTACATGCACCCACTTACTTCCTGACCTAGTAAGGCAGCTTTTCTATTTCATATACAAATGAAGAGAGGAAGGATGAGCAAATCTGAAATTTTAATGGTATGTGCTTTAAAAAGTCAAACAAAAACCGTTAAATGATCTTGGTGCATAGATTATAAATTCAGTGACCCTATTTTGGTCTTTTTGGTGGTTAGTTTCTTAAAGTCTGAATATCATGTATGCTGTTAATAGTTATGGATTTTTTATAAATCATAAAGCACTCAGGTGATTGTGGGCTTCTATACTTTTTCTACACCTATTATTCCTATATTCTACCCTGTCTTAATTTTTTTTTTAAGTTATAAAAGGAATTCTTTGTATCATCTTTTTGTATTCTCTCTCCCACTTCTACCTCTAACTGTAACCCATTCTCTCTCTATTATCACTCAATTTTAGCCTCTAATTATGTCCCTGCTGTCTTTTTATTTCTCCCTCTTTGTCCATATTAGCCCTTTGAACCATAACTTTCTGAGAAAATGGAAATGCCCTCCATCTGCACTGTTCAATATGGTAATGAGTAGCCATGTGTAAATACTGAGCACTTGAAATGAGGCTAGCAAGTCTGAGGAAGTGAATTTTTAATTTTATTTAATTTTAATTAATTGAAATTTGAATAACTTCACATGGCTAATGGTTACCATATAGGACAGTGCAGATTTATACCCCTTATTCTTTCTCATTTTCTCATTCTTTCTCCTCTGCCTTGGTATATATTTCTTCTTTGTCTCTGTCTCTAATTCTAACTGTAGTTATTTTTTTTTTCAGAACTTAGGGTCACTTGCTTAACCCAAATGAAAGGCAGAAGCTATACTTCAAGTGCAGCCACAAGGCACTGATCTTGTTCATAACATTAACTCCTCTTCCAGCACCTCCAGGGGCTGCTGACTGGAGCTGTTTGAATCTTTTGCTGGTTCAGTTGTGATAAACTCTGAGGGGGTTTATCATACACTACTTTTTTTTTTGGTTATTTTTCTTGAACTCCACAAAAATCAGAAGCCATTAGGACACTTTCAAGTTTATGATTCTTGAAGTGAGTTGAAGGCAAGGAAATGTTGCAAACGACTTTAAGCTTGAACAATGTAGGCCTTTACTCTCATGATTTTTTACTCTTTCCAACATTGTTCCTCGCATTATTTGCCCTAACTCACTTATCGATCTTATACATTTTGCATCTTCTTTCAGATACTACTCTATTAAAATATATCTTCAGTCTATTCTTTCAATACTTAAGCCATGTCCAAAATTTGATATACCCCATATTTTAGAGATCAGGTGAAGCCTCAACTGAAGCAAAGACCATTCAGTTTTGACTTTTACAGCATTATTTCTAAAACCACTGTATTATAAAGCTGTTCACTTTTCAAATTCTTAGATCCATGGGAGATTTTATTTTTGCTTATATACATTGTAGAATTTACTGCTTCGTTTAGGAGAAGTTAACTTACTAATCAGGAAAATGAATCATAAGCCTTTAAGTATTTTGTATAACACTAGTAAGAACAGGCTAAGGATTTTTAAAAAGGGCTAGCTAAGCTTGGTCCCAGAAAACTTGTGAGCACATTACAATTGCATGTTAAATTGTAATCTCTCAGTAAACTGATTCTGTCATTTTAAATTGTGTGAATCTGTGCCTTCCTAATGATTTTATTTTTCTTTGTGATAGAATGCCTCCTTTTCCCTTTCTGTCACATATACATATGCAGACACACACACAAAGGTTTTCAAATTCTTGTGCTGGATTTGAAAAGCTCTGAAAGCCAACCAAACTAGTTTCACTCCCTTTGAAATAAAATAAGCAACCTGTCATCTACTGAGTTTAAAGCACTATTCCAAAAATGTGTTCAATAAAATTTATATGTTTTAAAGTTTAACTTTGGATTTCTTTTCTTTTTGTTTTGTTGCTTTTAGATGTGCTTTTTAAAAATGGAGACATTCATATTTCATGGCTATATTTTTGGAAGAATTTTCAGAAATATTTTAAAGAAGAAACTTTAAATTTAATTCAAAATTAGTTTATTTATACATTCGCATTTATAGACAAGTTTTAAGATTCCTAAGAAGACCCAGTTTCCCAAACAATATTAACGAATTTATTTTCACCACAATATGAAATTGATCCAAAAAAATGACTTTTATGATTCTATAAAACCAATGCTTATCATCTTATCAACAATGACCAAAACTATATTTGCCTCTGAAGGGTGGGATAGGGAGTGTGGGAGGGAGGTGCAAGAGGGAGAAGATATAGGGATATATGTATATGTATAGCTGATTCACTTTGTTATACAGCAGAAACTAACACACCATTGTAAAGCAATCATACTCCAATAAAGATGTTAAAAATAATAAAAGCTAAAGTGATATACACACTGTTTCACTGCTCCAACTTCAGGTAGTAGGTAAGTAAGAATGACAATAAAATACAGTGTGTGACAGGATGAAGTCAGGTAACAGGAATCCAGTAGATCTCACTGAAGTCACCATTCATCCTGCTTATACAGGTAACAAAGCTTGGCTGACATGCAGGTGATAGACGGCTGGCTCTATCCACTCACTGAGTAGAACATGTAGATAAATAATCATGATTCAGATCTGTGCCGTAGTTATTCAACAAGTTACTCTGTATAGTGAATTTGGGGGGTATCTTGTGGGTATCACAAGAATAAACACAAAAGTAAAATCTGCCAATATTAAATATGTAAATTCTATTTTTTTCTTATCTGGACTATTGTCTCCTGTAAATAAGAAAATTTAAAAACTGTCAATGTTGGCTAAGAGAGTTTCATATATACTGTATCCATACTTTTTGTGCTCTTACTGTTATTTTAAGATTTTATGATTTTTCTTGTTTCTGTTAACTCAGGCCAATTAAAGCAATTCCTTTTGTGGGCATTTGGGTCATTGTTTTCAAGTTTATTGATTCAATTGCATTCTATAAATATTTGTGAAAAATCACTTCTTGTCATACTCCATGCCAGATGATGGCACAATAAAGATAAATGAGGCACAATTATTATGGTGAAGGAAGTAACTAGATACCGTAGTAGATGATGGAGTTCTACAACTTGAGTACGGAAGAGGGCTGCAGTCTGTAGTACCTCATTACCCACAGAATTATGAAGACAGAACACATCAGGGTGGAGATTTTGGTGTGTATATTAGATGTCACCTCCAGAAAGAATTGCAGTCTTTTTTTCCAGTTTTCCTGGTGCTATTAAGAAAGTACAAATCCACTGAATTCTGAATACTAATCTTGTGACAAGTACTTTCAAATGTATGACAACTATAGGTTTCATATTGTGGACAGCTTGGCTACAAAACACGAAATAAATGGAGAGCCTAAGTATAGTGACACTAGGTGGGAACACTTAGGCTTTCCTGAGAGTAGAATGATGAGTATCCACACAGATCTGCATTGATATCAAGGAGCAAGGCTAACAGTTTGATTGATGTCACTCCCCACTCCTTGATTGCAAGTCTGCTAAATAAAAAATTGTAGGCTGTCTTGGCCACATCATGTGCTAGGTAAGATATTAAGTTTCAATTCCTTTTCCCATAAAGTTGACAAGTTCTTATATCATAAAAAATCCTCTGTCTCTAGCAGAAACCAATCAACATATAGGAAAGAGAAGATACTTAATATTATAAAAAGAATGTAAAGTTAAAGGCAATGTAATAAAGAATTATTGGCAAACAGTTGCTATTTGTGTTGATCTTTCCTTTCCAAGTTTTGATTTTAGATTTTAAGGATTTTTAGGTTAGCAACATCATATCTAGGTTTTCTCATATTTTTGTATATCAGCAATATTTCACACTTCTTGATATGTTATGATTTTAGATGTTTGTGCTTTAAGAGTCCCCCCAAAATGTATCTTGGGTATTGAAATTCTAGACTTCAAATTCACAGAACAGGAACCATGTCTTATTTTTTTTGTATCCCTCACAGATTGCTTTGTAAATAACTATTTATTTACTAAGATATAGGGTTTACTAAATAATATCTGAATGACAAGTCAAAAATCAGTAGTTTTTTTTTCTAATTTGTCCAGGCACTTAGGAAAAATTCTCACTAATAATTTATAGCATAACACCAAATGTAACACGTAGGGAACATAATGCATATAAAAGGCATGGAACATATTTAAATGCTATGTAAGCGGGATTAGACATGAATTATCTGTGGAAAGATCATGTTTTCCTTAATTTACAATGTCTAGGTACATATTATTTATTATATATGAAACATAGTGTTCTAACACACTGTTTTTCCAAATAGTCTGAGACTTGGTAGGTAAATTAAATTTCACTGGTGCTACTTTCACTGGCCTAAGTCATTCCTAGTGATGGCTCACACTCTTGTTTCTTGAATTCAATGCTGCCCACAACCTGGGGTTATGCTTTTGTTATTTGATAAAGCAATGACCATGTTATTGAGGAATAAACATCTAAGTCCCTAAAATAAGCTCATATTTTTCTCCACTTACCCCAAACATAACTACTGTGTAATATAATAGATGCTGAAGAACTGAACATTTCCCACTGACCCTTGCTAAACACTAGCCCCAACTATTCCTCACTACCCCTCTTTTTTTAAAATTAATTTTTTATACTGGAGTATAGTTGATTTACAATGTTGCATTAGTCTCAGGTGTATACTTTTCAGTTATACAAATACATATATCCATTCTTTTTCAGATTCTTTTCCCATAAAGGTTATTACAGAATACTGAGTAGAGTTCCCTGTGCTATACAGGAGGTCCTTGTTGGTTATCTATTTTATATATAGTAGTGTGTATATGTTAATCCCAAACTCCTAATTTATCCCTACCCCACCATGTTTCTCCTTTGGTAAGCATAAGTTTTCAAAGCCTGTGAGTCTGTTTCTGTTTTGTAAATAAGTTAATTTGTATCATTTTTTTAAGATTCCACATATAAGTGATATCATATGATATTTGTCTTTATCTGACTGACTTCACTTAATATGATAATCTCTAGGTCCATCCATGTTGCTGCAAATGGCATAATTTTGTTCTATTCTATGGCTAATATTCCATTGTATATATATACCACATCTTCTTTATCCATTCCTCTGTCAGTGGACATGTAAGTTGCTTCCATGTCTTGACTATTGTAAATAGTGCTGCAGTGAACACTGGGGTGCATGTATCTTTTCGAATTATGTTTTTCTCCAGATATATGCCCAGGAGTGGGATTGCTGGCTCACACGTTAGTTCTATTTTTAGTCTTTTAAGGAACTTCCATACTGTTCTCCATAGTGGTTGTACCAATTTACATTCTCACCAACAGTATAGGAGGATTCCCTTTTCTCCACACCCTCTCCAGCATTTATTTTTTGTTTGTAGAACTTTTGATGATGGCTATTCAGACCGGTGTGAGGTGATACCTCATTGTAGTTTTCATTTGACCACTCCTCTTGTTATACCCAAATTGACTCACCAATGGAAGCTAAGCTCGGCTTCAGACATAATGTCTTTATATATGATCCTGTATTTGTCATAACCACATACAGATACTCAGAACAAACAAATCTGACTGATCATCTTCAATCTAAGGTATATAGATTTGGCTGAGAATCAGAGCATGGCCAAGGAAGACAGAAGGAGAAACCAGAAAGTAGTTAGCTGAAATACAGGGCAAAGCTGATGAAATTGGAAACTTGAATTTATGTGGTTTTCAAGGTCACATATAATCTTTATCAAAATTGTCTATATTGGTTGCTGAGAAGTTATTAACAAAGATTGAAATCAGATATATATATTAATCTATATTTATCCCCTTTCTTATAAGTTATTTACATGTTAAAATGACCAAAAATTTTTGTTATATAAAGGAATGATCAGGGTTGAATCTGGAAACCATTTTGACTTTTATCTTTTGCACTCTCCTATATAGTAATATACACATATGTATATCTTTATTTTAATGTGTATATGTTTATATACATATATGTACACATATAAAATATATCCATATGTGTGTCTATATACACACACATATATGCAAAGATGCACATTTTCTAAAAATATATCCCCAAATTTCTATCCCTGTGCTTCTCCTAAGTGTATAGTACCCCAAGTTAGTTTTCTTTGACTCTTAGAAGCATGTAATCTGTTGAAAGAGAAGATATTGCATTAATAAGTAATTTTTATCTTTAAATGTCTAACTTCCTATAGATACTTACGTTTGTATACTCAAAAATAGTTCAAGTCAACAAAACCCAGTAGCAAAAACTACAGTTGATGGCCAGATCTTGTTTCGTAATACAATTCTCCAAAATGCAACCAGTACTCTTTGGAGAAATGGCTGTTTCTAGGACTGGGACAGAAAATGTGTATGATGGTTGTAGAGTATTTTGTAGTGCCAGAAAGTAAGGAAGTCACACACACACACACACACACACACACACACACAATGATGAAGAAATACAAAAGTGATACAGGGGCCAGCCAAAAGTCCTGGCACAATTTGAGAAACAAAATAGAATACTTTTAGATTATAAGGTCTAAAATATCCATGCATTCATGTTGATATAAAGAAATGATTGAATAAATGAGGAATAATAGACAAATTTCCTGCACAGAAGAATTTAAAACCATTTATGTAGATATGCTACCCTTCAGAAGGTACAGATTAACTCCCCACACCTTAAGTGTGAGCTGTGCATAGTGACTTTTTTCAGGAGTCCAGTATGGAAAGGGAAGAAAGTTACTTGACAGTGGAGAAACCTAATAAACACTACCTCAAGTTACATGAACAAGGTTAGCATCAAAAATGATGTCATATTGACAGTATATACTCATGAAGCAATGTGCTAAGAATGGCATTTTACTTCTGAGATCTTCCTCCAAAACATACACAACCCCAGTCTAATCATGGGACAAAAATCAGACAAATCCCAATTGAGAGACATTCTACAAAATGGTGAACAGTAATCAAAACTGTTAAGATCATCAAAACCAAGGAATGTCTGAGAAGCTGTCATAGACAAGAGGAGTCTAAAGAAACAACACTATTAGATGCAAGATGGTATCCTAGATGAAATCCTGAAACTGAAATGGGGCATTAAGAAAAAAATGAGGAAATCATAATAAAGCATGAACTTCAGTTAATAAAATATATCCATATTAATTGTGACAAATGTATCATACTAATATAAGATTTTAATAATATGGGGTACTGGGCATGGGGTATATGGGAACTCTTTATCTTCACAATAATTCTGTAAATCTAAAATTGTTCTAAGTTTATTAACACAAATAACTCAATTTACCAGAAAAATTATATTTGTATCAGTCCTTAAAGCATATTTTTGTGTATATGTATTTGTATTCATAATATTTTTTGCTTTCACCCACTATTCCATATCCCTTGGGGTATAGTATGCTTTTCTTCTGCACAGATTATGGATTTGCCTTTGACTTGGTTTGTTCAATGATCTGTGAGTGGTTTTGGTTCTTGTGTGGTTTGGCTTGAACTCTTTTACTCCTGGGTCGACCATGAAAGTAATATCCCTGGGTAGTGCTTGCCCACGGAGAATGTGAACACATGTGGAATATATCTGAACCCTACTCAAATCCCAGAGCCAAGTTGAGCTCACTGAAATATGATGCAGTGTCACCCAGTTGTTAAACAGACCATGAGTAGAAGAATAAATGCTTGCTAGATAGGCCACTGAATTTTCTGGTGGCCTGTTAGTTTATTGCAACAATAGCAGAATAATTTAGTGTGTAACACAAATCTTCATGGAGATGACCATTGCTCTTTGCTGTAATGTATGTGCATCCCTATTAATTGTGTGTGTGTGTGTTCAGTATGAGCACAAGTCAAATTTCTAAAAAACTTGTTCTACTGGGAAAATGCCAGCTAAGTGTATAATACTATTTTAACTAGTATTCAATAAATCAGTAAAACCATATGTAACTGACATACTTTGGTTATAGTCTTTTATTTAGGAAATAATTTTAGTTCATCATAGTTACGTGGTTTTTTTATTCAAGATTTTGTGAAGAAGACCCAGTCCAATTTCACAGTCATGCCATTTGTAAAATGGTGTAATCCAGTGAATTATGAATGTTGGAATGGACTCATATATTAGGGGCTCTCTCTCTCTGTGAATACTGAAATGTATTTTGCTGATATAAGTGATAATTGTTTAAAAAGAAATTTAACAGCATCAGCAGTAAATGAAGTACTATTTGAATATATGTATATGTCTTGATTTTTTAAATACATGGTGCATACTCACGATATATTTTTGTGCATATATAACGTCATGCATTTAACACACAGAGATATATAAAATCGCATGTACACCCCCCTCCAAATATGTATAAATGAGTAAATACCTAGGCAGTGAGCTAGATGGCGATATAGCATATAAAAATGTAATTTTACTTTAGAATCCATGGATTATGACCCCATAGGTCTAGGTCTTGAGAAACTCTAGCAACAATAGTCTGTATGAAATGCATTAAGTATTATTTTTCTCTTATTGAATAGAATTTAATTGTAAATATATGGAATATAATCTTCCTGAGTCACATAAAAATGGCACTGATAGTAAAGGAAAAAGTTTTAGCAAAGAATATTTCTGTTATGCTCCTTATATGTTGAAACATTTTTCATAAGAGTTTATATAGTTAAATACTAAACTATCAAAATGTGTTATTTTTGGCAATGTGCTTTGCTGACGAGATAAGCATATGTTTATTTTTTTAATTTATATATTTCACTTTTTATTTTTACAAGCTTCTTTGAATAATGAAAAATATTTGGGGCATAATATTTAACTTAATATATGATATTACATTGAATGGCAAGTAAAATGTTTAAAAGTTTTTCTTACTGTGGTTATTATATTAGCCATAATTTCAGGTTTCAGGGCCAAAAGAAGGATATCCTAAAAAGCACAGAATGTTTCATAGCTTTTCATCCTTCTTAACCTTCTACATTGTCCTCCTGGTAACACATCACACATCAGGAGATCATTAGGCAAATGCAGATAATTGGCAATTTTGATTAAAAGTGAAAAAAACTATTTTGTAAAGAAATAAAAACATGTATGATAGTGGACTAAGTGTTCCTAATAACTGTGAGTAGGTTGACACATATAGTAATTAGAAAATGACTCTAAAATAAGACATTCTGTACACACACAGACACACACCCATAATTCCATTGATTTTTAAGTTACATGTAGCATCCTGAAGGAAAACTAACAAGAATAGTAAGTCAATACTTTTTACAAAGTAAAATTTAAGGGACAAACTTAACAGTAATATCCAACATCAAATGTATGTGTGTAAAGCATTTCCTGAACAGAAAGGAAAGAAAAGGCATGGTGAGAATAGATTGAGGATGGAATAATAATATTTGTGGACAGGGAAATTATTTGTCCAATACTGTGTTAGTTTTCTTAATATTGACTATAATTATATCAAAACTCCTTTCATGTTTATTTTCTAGCCATCTTTCAAATATGCCACTGAGAATTATTCTATTCCCAAAGTGATTTTCAATGTGTTTATTGAGATGTCAAATACCATAAAATTTATGGCCCTTGTTTTCTAACAGTCACCATCGTGGAGGGTAAAAGTAGTTGACTCTGTACTTTCATGATGCTGGATGTCAACAGTGGAGGATTCCATGCTTTATAGTAGGAGATATGAACCTCCCTCCCCATTTTTAAAAAAATATTTATTTATTTATTTTTGGCTGCGTTGGGTCTTCATTGCTGCACGCAGGCTTTCTCTACTTGCCGCAAAGGGGGCTACTGTTCGTTGCGGTGCACGGGCTTCTCATTGCGGTGGCTTCTCTTGTTGTGGAGCACAGGCTGTAGGTGCACAGGCTTCAGTAGTTGTGGCACGTGGGCTCAGTAGTTGTGGCTCGCGGGCTCTAGGGTGCAGGCTCAGCAGTTGTGGTGCACGGGTTTAGTTGCTCCGTGGCATGTGGGATCTTCCTGGGCCAGGGCTTGAACCCGTGTCCCCTGCATTGGCAGGTGGATTCTTAACAACTGCGCCACCAGGAAAGCCCTCCCTCCCCATTTTTTTTTACCCACTCTGTTATCTTATCACTCTTAATCTTCAGGTGGCTCTATACTTAGGGCCACACGGAGACAATTCAGGTATCCCTTTTAAGTTGCACCCTATTAACAGCCTACTGAATTGAGAAGTAGGAGTGTAAGGCCAATTAATAATCAAATGCTTTTGCTTCTTGTTTTTGTTCATGTTTGATGTTTTTCTCTGTTGAGCATCTCAGGAGAAGGAGTGTTGTCTTATCTGGTAACAATCCAGTATTCAGTAGTCTTAGGATCATCATATGTTATATTACATTTTGCCTAAAATGTATAATTGTGGGCTCTAAAAATAAATCTAAGATTAAAATATGATTGAAGTAAAAAGAAATATATAAACAACATTTTTGAATGCTGTCAGAGACAATTTTCTTAAATAATTTTCTCTAAAAGAGAATAATAATGATGGTTGAAAATGTTATTTCATGATCCAGGCAACGCAGGAAAGCAAAATTTTAGAATTGCTTAGAAAATAACACATTGATTAGAATTAAAAGTTTTATTTTCTGCTTTTTAAAAAAAATTTGGGTTTTAGTGTCTTCACTCCTTTATGTCTTGCCTACTTTTGACTTTTTCTTTTTACCTGGATTCAGGTGTCATCTCCTAGATGAACCAATCTTGATTACCTAAACAAGTTATACTTAATTAATTGTAATATTTGTATTAGTGTTATAAGCTGAACTGTGTTCCTCCAAATTCATATGTTCAAGTCCTAACCTCCAGTACCTCAGAAAATGACTATATATGGAGGTAAGGTCTCTAAAGAGGTAGTTAAGTTAAAAATGAGGCTGGTTTGGTGGGCCCTAATCTATTCTGACTTGTGTCTTTATAAAAAAAGGAGATTATAACATACAGAGAGACACCAGGGGCACATGTGCACAAAGGGAAACCAGGTGAAGACACAGAGAGAAGGTGGCTATTTGCAAGCCAAGGAAAGAGACCTCAGAGGAAATAAGACCTGACCATATATTGATCATGGACTTCTAGCCTCCAGGATAGTGAAAAAATAAATTAGTCTTCTAGTCAGTGGCATGTTGTTATGGCAGCCCTTGCAAACTAATACAAATAGTAAGCATTAACCTTAACATTTTGGAATGTTGACTAATACTTTATGCATTTTACGAGTCAATGCTCATGTGAAAAGTAGTTTTTCAATCACATAGCACATTTCTCTTCTTAGGAAATAATAAGATGGGCTGTTTTGCCCAAGAATCATAGTAGTTCAGTATTACTGGCATGGTGCACATTTGATCATGCTCTTGAGTTTCCTCCAGTTAAATATTATGAAAATGTAGATGTCCAACATGACTAATGATATCAACTAGTTTATTCCTTTTGTATGTCCTGAACTTACATTTTACAATTTGATTGTATTAATCAGTAAAAATATATACATATATATATATTTAAAAAATTCTCTCTCTCTCTATAGATATATATAGATAGAGTTTTAATACTTTCAAAGCGAACGAAAACCCTGCCGCCCTCCACATAAAAGAGTTTGTTTCCTTATTGAACAATTTGTTTTCTGCTTTGTTTACTAAGTTCTTAAAATATCACAATAATATAAGGCAGGTCATAGAGGAATTAATTTCTAATATAGCAAAATTAACTTTAGTGTTAAATAAAACCCACCAATATTCATTCATTTATTCAAAAAATACTCAGCACCTCTTAGGTACTAAGCACTGTGTTTTACATTGCAGATACAATTTTGAACCAGACAGAAATGGCCCCTAATCCCCTAGAGTACAAACCATATTGACTGAATAGAGCATGTGCTTTTCTTTTCCCAACATTGATAAGTAAAAAAGTTTTGAAACAGTGCCATTTATTAATAGTCTTTTATACCTAATGATTATCTAATTTATACTTATACCTCAGAAAACCAAATATTAATAATTTAACCTGTTATTGTGATTTAATAGAAGAGATTGCAAAATTTGGAACGAAGACATTCCTTAGTTTACAACCTAGCTTTTCTGTGTCATAGTTTTATTATTTTGGGCAAATTACTTAAACTATTCAAACCTGTTTGCTTATGTGTAAGCCTTCATTATTAATATTTACTTTGAAGCTTGACTTAAAGTCAGAGATCATAAGAAGTACATGGTGGGCATATAATAATTATTACCTTTATTTTTATATTAAAATTAATAGTATTAGGTTTAATCAGATAAAATTATGTCAGAACACATATGTCAGAATTACTTTCAAAGCAATCTTGGGTTCCAGATCAAGCTACTTGTTTTTTGATGGTCAGGCTTTGAACCATTGTGCATTTTACTTAGCAAATATATAAAATTTTTAAGAGACAAACAAAAACCCTTTTATTATATTCACCAGAACTGAACACAGTATCCGATATGGCAATATGGTTCCAGTTTTTCATTTCCAAGTGTCATTCTAACAAGATTCAAATATAATATTTGTTAGTGTGGTTCTATATAAATTCACTAATGAGAACAGTTGTGTTGTTTTAGCTTAATTTTTTTTCTGCCTCACATTGTGCCTGAGAATTCTTTTTTATTCTTATGGTGTGTGTGTGTGTGTGTGTGTGTGTATGCATGCATGTGTTTGTGTGTGTTTAAAGTGTCCTGTTCTGATTCTATTACCCTAGGGCTTGATTTTCTTTTGTGAGTTTTGAGATTCCGTAGAAAGAAGACTCCTTTCAACATGTAAATGCTTCTGCCACTTTACATTTAGTGAAGCAGGTTGTTTTAGCTTCCTTCCAGCAGTAAGATTCATTATTTTAGTGAGTTTTGACATAGGCTCTGATTGGTTAAAAAGCCCATGTTCATCATTTGCAGTTTTACTTTTGTTTTGGTATTAGGAAGAATATAGAACATATTCAGCAGTAAAACCCTAGTCAAGTGATTTAATCTGTAAGAAAAATAAGCCTTACCTTGAAATGCTTTTAAATATGTTTTTTGTTTATTTAGGGGTTGGAGGAGGGAAAGGTCACTGTTAATAGAGAGCTTTAACCAATTCTGACAAATTTGTAAACTAAAATGATGGTTCATCATAAGATTATGAAAATTCCTAAAAAGGGCACAATGGAAATATTTAAACTTTCTACTTTAGGATAAATGGTATTAAATCATGACCCTCATAGTCATCCTACATAAAGTTATGCTGTGATCACTGATCTTTCCTCAATCTCCTCTGGAAAGTGGTATCAACAACATTGACACATTAAAAAAGGAAAGATAAACCCACTAGCATTTGATGAGTTAATGTGATAATAATTGGCATTATGCTATTCATTTAGAAGTATTTAGAAAAAGAGTAAAAACCTGCAGAAAACTATCACCTTTATATGAGGCTCCCAAGTTGTCTCTAAGCAGACTGGCTCTACCTCAGTGGTCACATGAAGCCCCCTTTGTCATATGACTTTAAGGGCATGAACATATAACTACCCTCTTGGAAACTGTATCTGAATTTAAGTTTTAAATGATACTAATTAAAATGGTACTAATTAAACGTAAATGGTACAATTACTCTCACAATAGGTACAAAATATTTTTGAAGTAATCTGCACTTCTCAAATTTAGGACTATGTTTCTAATTATTTTTGTATATTTTCTTGAACATTCTTGTTTTTCCTATCTTGCAAATGATGCTCCACTGGTTCTTTTTTTTTTAATCTTTATTTTTGGCTGCGTTGGGTCTTTTTTGTTGCACATGGGCTTTCTCTAGTTGCAACGAGCGGATGCTACTCTTTGTTGTGGTCCGCAGGCTTCCCATTGCGGTGGCTTCTCTTGTTGCAGACCATGGGCTCTAGGCATGTGGGCTTCAGTAATTGTGGCATGCGGGCTCAGTAGTTGTGGCACACGGGCTTAGTTGCTCCGTGGCATGGGAGATCTTCCCGGACCAGGGCTCAAACCCATGTCCCCTGCATTGGCAGGCATATTCTAAACCACTGTGCCACCAGGGAAGTCCCATTCCACTGGTTCCTGTTTTGGATTTTCATATTACCATTACTCGTTTTAGTGACTCTAATTCTTATTGAAAAAATAAAAAAGGTACATACCCATTCCTAACAAAAACAATTGGACTTCCCAAAAAACATAAATGGACTCCATAGATCAAGAATCCCAACTTTGACAACCTTTAATAAACTTAGAAAATGATAACCCATTTGTCTTAATATATTTATTCTAATATTTTCTACAATATACATTTTTGAGGCTGCTAAATACTGTGTGTGTGTGTGTGTGTGTGTATACACACACACACACAGACACACACACACATATATTTCTGAGATTAAATTTGACCAGCTTCTAAATCTGAGACTTGGAAGATTTGGATATACTTTTCTCTCTCTTTTTTTTTTTTTTTTTTTTGCGGTACACGGGCCTCTCCCTGTTGTGGTCTCTCCCGTTGCGGAGCACAGGCTCCGGACGTGCAGGCTCTGCAGCCATGGCTCACGGGCCCAGCAGCTCTGCGGCATGTGGGATCCTCCCGCACCGGGGCACGAACCCGTATCCCCTGCATCGGCAGGCGGACTCTCAACCACTGCGCCACCAGGGAAGCCCCTACTTTTCTCTTTATGTTAGAAAATGAAAATCTCTTTGCACGCTGTGGAAAAATACACAATTCCCAGGCTTTTAAAATACTATATCCCATATAGTAGTATTTATTGATTTATTACAATATAACACAATTTCCACTTCATTGAGTGGACATTTATTACTATCTAGCCTTCAAGTTAATTTCAGTGATATTATTAGGTCAGTTTTAACTTTTTGCACAAAATGTGAGCCCATATCCATTATTGGATGTCATTAACATATCTAAAGGTGTAATCTGGCCATTGAATGTGAAAATAGGTATGCTTTTCATCGCCTGTCAGTGCTATTAAACTACAGTATTTTTCACTTCCACAGTAATTTAACTGTATGTTTTTTACTTGATGTTTCTACTATGATTTTTTAAAATTGAGCTTCATACTATGTCTGCCATCAAATTTCATCCAAAAACCTATCTCTGCCAGACTCAAAAGGATACAATTATTTTCCTAGAAAAAAAGTAAGCCTGGAATATGTCCACTTTGCTTCCGTTTGAACTAATCTAAGCTTTTACGATTTTAAAGTTCTCCATGGATATTCTCAGGCATGTCAGAGATCTTTTACCTTTGTTCATCAGTATATGTTGCTGTGAGTTGGTTCTGGTTTGTTAAGCACTTTAAAGAAAGGGAAAACTTTAAATTCTACAGGGTTAAGAAAGGGAATTTTATAGAAGAAAATATGCTTTACTGTTATCCATGAATCTAATCTTTATCTTTTAAATATTTATTATTTATACTAAGTGAATTTAACAATATATGTGATCAATAATGAACTTTTTAAGTATAGAAAGATGTGTGGAGAACATGAGCTGAACGTCTTGTGACTATTTGACCAATGTGAAACTATCCCTGCCTAAAGAAATTTCATTTTCTGGCTCCTAAATCTTGAAATAAAGAATGTTTAACATAAAAACATCTTTATAATTGGCTCTCATATAGGCAGAAGGAGACTGAACACACAATTAATACATAATCTCAATTTAGGAATGATTTCAGAAATTTCTGGAAAAACAAGTGATTTCACAAGAAAAATAATAGTTGTAGAGCATCTTGGTCTGATTTCTCTGAGCTTTATTTGCAAAGGAAAGAAGTTATGAATGACTGTTGAAAGAAGGTAAAGTCCTAGCTGATCCAAAAAGACTAAGCTTCCTGAAGCACTATTTTTTATAATACAGTCCGGCCACCATTCAGTATGGTGTTAAAATAACAATCTGAACTCTTTTATTTAACTGAATATTCGCAAATAATAGATTTTCCTGTGACCTCACCAAGCTCTACAATGTCAAGGCTACCTCCTTAAGAAAGGAGGCAGAATTAATGCCCAAGCATGCCTTCCAGTTATATCTCACTTTGACTTTCCTGTGTCCAAGGAAATACATTTCTGCCTCTTGTACCCTGCTTTGAGTGGCATTAATTTCTATTGATTGATTATTCCATTTCTAATTATTTCCATAAATGACACAGGGAAAAACATTAAATACATTTTATCTTCTAATTTGTGTCTGTAAGATATTTCGAGTAATCCACCTATTTGTTATTTGTGTTAAAATTTGACAGGTCAATTTGCCCAAATAAGGGTAACCTGGATGCCTCAGGACCTGAAAATAATATCAAATGAAAAATGATTTAAGAGTTGGAAAAGGCATTTAATAAAAAATCATGTGACATAAAAACCATGAATTTTAATCATCTGGAATCCTAAATTCCTGCTTCCAGCTCCACTATGTAGAGCCAAACCTGGCTAGTTCAAATCAGACAGGTTTAATTTTTCCCATATTGTGGAAGAGATATTCATATGCCTAAGAAGTTCAGTAAAAGACTGATGTAAAATAAAATCTTACCACATGGTGAGGGACATGAATATATCCTGATAAATTGTGGGAAGAAGGCAGAGGTTAAGCACACAGTAAAATAGTGACCCCGTCTGCTCATATTACCTATGTAACTTGGAAGAGAATTAAAAGTTATCAGATGCTTTACAGAACATTGTCTTTAATATCCTATTCAAAATCAGTGCTTCAACTTGTCTTAGTAACAGAATATCTATTCCCATTTCCCAAATCTATGTTCTAGAAAGACAGCAGGGCTCCATGCACTTAAACACAGCTGTACAATAATACTTATTGGTTTACTATTCAGTATTAGCCACCTGAATAATATTTGGGATTTCTTAGAAGCTCTATTTGGTTTTAGTATATATTACACTAAAGACACAGAGTTAAAATGTTGTATTCTAAAGTCATTTGAAATAATTATCTTTTGTGCATGTATGTTTAGGTCCCCAATATGATATGTGGTTGGATTAATTTATTTTAGTTAGTTTTCAATTAGGGGAAATTGCTTTTGTAATTAATTTGGTTTTTATTTTTTTAATTGAAATACATTTGACATACATTGTTTAAGATGTACTACATGTTAAATATGTATTGTAATATGACTGACATTGTAGTGATAATTAGTAGCTGTTTCACATCACATAAGTATTTCTTTAGTTGGAATAATTAAGATAAGTTTGATGATTATAATACAGTATTGTTGTGTATATTGACTATACTGTGCACTAGATCTCTAGGGCTTATCTACTACTGGTTGCAAGTTTGTACCTTTCAACAACATCTATCCTATCCCTCCCACCTCCATTCTTAACCCCATCCCCTGGTAACCACCATTTCACTCTCTGTTTTTACAAGTTTGGCTTTTTTAGATTCCACATATAAGTGATATCATATGGTATTTATCTTTGTCTGACTTGTTTCACTTAGCATAACATTCTCAAAGTTTATCCATGTCACACATGGCAGAATATTCTTATTTCTCATGGCTGAATAATATTATATATATATATATATATATATATATACAGACATACACACACACACACACACACACACAAACACCCCACATCTTCTTTATTCATTCTTCCATCGATGGACACATAGATAGTTTCTGTATCTTGGCTATTGTGAATACTGCTGCAATAACATGGGAATGCATATATCTCTTCAATGTCATGTTTTTATTTGGGTTTTTACCCAGGAGTGGAATTGCTGGATCATATGGTAGATCTATTTAATTTTTGGATAAACCTCCATATTGTTTTCCATAGTTGTTGAACCACTTTATATTCCCACCAACAGTGCAGAAGGGTTTCCTTTTCTCTATATCCTTGCCAACATTTGTTATCTCTTGTCATTTTGATGATAACCATTCTAACAGGTGTGAGGTGATATCTTATTGGGTTTTGATTTGCATTTCCCTGATGATTAGTGATGCTGAGCATACTTTCATGTACCTGTTGGTCATTTGGATGTCTTCTTTGGAAAATGTCTATTTAGTTCTTCAGGGCATTAAAAACTTTTTTGTTGTTATAGAGGTGTATGAGTTCTTTTTATATTTTGGATATTAATTCCTTATTGGATATACAGTTTACAAACATTTTCTTCCATTCTGTATGTTGCCTTTTCATTTTATTAATTGTTTCTTTTGCTGTGCAGAAGGTTTTGGTTTTATATAGTCCCATTTGTTGAATTTTGCTTTTGTTTGTGTTTTTGGTGTCATATCCAGAAATGCATTGCCAAGATCAATTATTTTCTTCTAGGAGTTTTGTGGTATCAGGTGTTACGTTTAAGTTTTTGAAATTTCAAGTTAATTTTTGTGAGTGGTGTAATACAGGGGTCCAATTTTATTTTTCTGCATGTGTTTATCCAGTTTTCCCAGCATCATTTGAGGAAGAGACTATCCATTCCATAATGGGTGTTCTTGGTTCTCTTGTCATATATGAGTTGACTGTATATATGGGGGTTTAATTCTGGGCTCTCTGTTCTGTTTATTTGTCTATGTCTATTTTTATGTCAGCATCATACTGTTATAATCACTATAGCTTTATAGAATAGTTTGAAATCAGAAAGTGTGATACCATAATTTGGTTTTTAAATATGTAAAATTATACAATTCCAAAGGCAAAACTATAAAATGATAAATATTTAGAAAAAAAACCACCACATTTCTCTTCCTATTCTCTCCAATCTATGCCTTTCACTCTTTAAAAGAAACAATTTGTATTATAATTGTGGTTATTTCAGTTTTCCTTTTTCAAATGTATATTTGCATATTTTCCTTCATTTCTTTCATAAAATGCAGCTAATATATGTACATACACATACAAACTCTCTTGCACCTTTTCCTTGTCTTCAAGGTATGACTCCATACCAATGTATAAAAAGTTTCCCCATTCATTTTTATGGATTCTTTGTATTCAATTGGGCAGGTATACCAAAACTTACTCATTCAAGCCCTTCATCAATTTGGGGTTGTTTTAAAATTTTAATGTCATAAATAACACCAAAATGAACATATTTGTGTATAAGTCATTCTTGGAGAAGAGATCAGTATTATCTTTTACAGCTTAAAAATTTTAATTTATTTTAGGTTTGAGAAGAGAAAATAAAATTTATATATTTGAGGTCAGTCTGTACAGACAAAAATGGTTAACAGGCTGATTTTATCTCTTGCAGCCTAGGTTAAGTTGGAGGTCCAATATTTAGGTGGACACTGTGATAATGCTTTCCTTGCATTAGACTTGTGTCTCCATTGTTACACTGTAGTATTCATATATTGAGTAGAAGTACCCATATAATATTCACATACTGAGTATAAGTACCATAGAATAACTAGTCCAAAGATAGAAGTTATACAGTGTTCAATTGCCAAAGACACTCCAAAAGTAAGCAATAAATGCCCTAACATAAGAGGAATGAGGTCATGTTGTTGAGTACAGAAATTCCCTATGCACTAAATCACTTACAAAATTGTATTTAGTGAATTCTTGATTTTATAAAAGGAAGTTTTCAAGAAAAGATGAAGAAACTGTTGCACAAATATATATCTCATTATAAAAAGCAGAATGGGTAGATTCTTATAATTGAAATTGCTAGGTGAAAGGGTAAATGTATATATTGTTGACATCATCAAAGGAATATAACATTTTTCATTTTATTGTGGAAAAATGCCTATTTTCCCATGGTCTTGTCATTACAGTATATTCTCAAACTTGGATTTTGCCAGTCAGATAGCAAAGTAAATTTAATATTTATATGAGTTTAATATTTTTAAATTCTATATTCAGTTCTAAATATATACTTAATTTACATAATCTCATTTTCTTTATTGATATTACAGATTGTAAGTGTGTGACATAAATTACAAATACTTTTCCTTTGTTTCCTATTTGTGATTTCCTTTTTGATTTTTATTTTTAATGCATGTAAAGTCTGATTTGGTCTGTTTGCTTTTTAAATGAGTTGTATTTATCAATCACTATTACTATTGCTTTGGAATTTTACAATGGTATTACTCATCCCAAGATTACAAAGGAATTTAACCATTTTTAACATCTGTATTATTTCACTGTTTACTATTTAGATCACTCATCCATTTGGAATTTATCCTTTATACAATACCATACAGGTTCAATTCTATACTCATCTGAATATCTATTAAATAATTTATTTAAAAAGTTAACTTCTTTCATTGTAATGTGATGCCAAGTTTATCAGCTAGCAAATTTTACTATATTCTGTGTATATTCCTGGTATTTTAAATTTTGATATGTTGCTCTTATATTTGTGCATTAATACCACACACAGTTAATTATAGAGGCTATACATTTAAATAGCTGGAAGAACAACCCCTAATATTGCTTTTCTACTTTTTCTTTGTCTATTTATTTTGCTTACTCATCTTTTCCAAATGAACATCATAATCAAGTTAGCTGGCTCCATGAAAAGCAATTGTTGGAAATTTTATTTTATATGAATTTAATTAAATCTATAAATTAGGTTATGGAAAATTGACAGTTTATGAAGTTACAACTTCCTATTCAAGAGCATGGACATTTCTTTCTGTTTAATAATATATACTCTGTGCATTCCAGTTTTGCACATTACTGTTTAGGTTTGTACTGAGGCACTTTTCTGTAACTTTTTTGTTGTTAACTCAAATTGAATCTTCTCTCTCATTATATCCCGTATTTACTATTTTACTTTTATTGTCACATTTCTGGTAGTTATTGTGTAGATATTGGTTTTATCCTAATATTCAGTCATATACTCTGATGATGAATGTAGTTTAATTTCCTTTCTAATTATTTAGATTAGAACTGAATTTTCTTACCTAATTGCATTAGTTAATACCTTGAATGCTGAGTAAAACTGTAGTCATAGTGAACATCTTTGTCTTATTCTTTAGTGAGGTAAGGATTTTGTTTCTGACACTTGAAAAACAAAACAAGTATATTCCTTTTCTCTTGACAAAAATAGTAATTACATTTTTATTGACAGATGTTGGAAGGAGCAAAGCAGAAGGCTTTATTAAAGAAACCAGTGAGCTTTACCCAAGGAATTTTATTATATACAGGAATTTATCTCTCCCTATCAGAATCAATTTCAAATGGCAGAACAAATATAAAAATATTAAATCCGCAATAGTTCTAGAATTAAAAATCAGAACCCATTTGTTCTTGCTTTTAGCAGTATTTCATTTCTGTTAAGTTCTACAGCAAATTGGATCAGAAGGTGTTCAAATCCAAAGACCTATAAAATCTACCACTCAACACCAATAATAAGTCCATCAAAAAAATACTCTTAGTATAATTCCTCATTATTAGCAAAATATATGTGGGAGAGTTGAGAGCTGGGCGATGGAATGAGCCTTGGATTTTCATTCCCAAACAATTGACTAAAGAACAATGAAACCACTCTGATATAATGAATGTGAGAGTAGGATTAAAAAGTAGTTCCCCCTCTTTAAACAAAAGGAAGAGAGAATTCAATGGAAGAACCTGTTCAAATGTGAGTCCTCTCAACTCTCATGTAGAATCATGGAGCAAAGACATTTTATTTCTTATCAGAATTGTCTCCATACTCAGGAAAACATCCCTCCTTTAACTAAGTAAACTAATTAGAGTGATATCCCTCTAGATATCTGTGCTGATCAAGCAAAGGTCTGGATTACAATAAGAAAAACATATATCTGAGGTAGCATAACTATCAAAGAAACAAAGTATCATACTTAAAGACATGAGCAATACTCAAAATATCTTTTAGAGAAAAGAATTTTTGAAAAGTACATACAGTATTACTATCTATATTGTATTATAAACAGAAAAGCAAAAATAGATGTATAAGCATTTATTTTGGAAAGAGGCAAGTAGAGGTTTCAGATGATAAAGCCAAATGTTTTTTGATGTGGACCAGTTTTAAAGTCTTTTATTGAATTTGTTACAGCATTGCTTCTGTTTTATGGTTTTTTGGTTTGTTTGTTTTTTGTTTTTGGCCACGAGGCATGTGGTATCTTAGCTCCCTGACAGGAGATTGAACCCACACCTCCTGCATTGGAAGGCAAAGTCTTAATCACTGGACTGCCAGGGAAGTCCTAATAAAGACAAAAATGAAAAAAATATATGTAGTGTGAATAACAGAATGCACAATCCAGAAAGAGAATTAGAAAGCCAGAAGGTAGTCAAGACTTATTTCTCTAACATACCACAGAAACAAACACACAATATAGGATAAGTAATTATGGTAGAAAATAAATTCAGAGTTCTTCATATATACTTGGTAGGAAATACAGCAAAATATATCAGACATAGAGGAAAGTAATATTTCATAGAATGTCAAAAAACATTCACTTTTGTTTGAACTTTTTACAACAATCAAGTGGTCAAATGTTCCAGTAAAAATTTTACAATGTAAGCTTATACCCCTGTGGTACTTGAATGGTATCAAAAGTAGATTATGCTGCTTCCTGACACTATAGATAAAATCCTTCTAGAAAAGGAACATTAGCCTCTCAAACTCCTACATTACAAAGGGCTTAAAAAAAGAGTTTGTTATATATGGGATACTGCTTAAAAATAATTTTTAAAATGAATAAATTCTAAAGATTTTTTAAATCTTAGAAATAGTATCTCAATAAATTTCCATGTATGTTGTAGTTCACACTACTTTTGATGTTTCATTTTTTTGTTGTTATTTATCACTATATGAAACATGCCCTCATCCTTTAGCACAGCCTAAGACTTTCTCTGGAAAAAAAGTGTTACAAGCAGCTTCTTCACAAACAGGAAAAATACTGCAAATTTGTGATTGATATTCTTAAAAAGGTATGTATTAGTGTGCTATATAGTACTAAAAATGTACCTTTAGGGCTTCTCTGGTGGCGCAGTGGTTGAGAGTCCACCTGCCGATGCAGGGGACACGGGTTCGTGCCCAGGTCCAGGAAGATCCCACATGCCGCGGAGCAGCTGGGTCCGTGAGCCATGGCCGCTGAGCCAGCGCGTCCAGAGCTTGTGCTCCACAACGGGAGAGGCCACAGCAGTGAGAGGTCCACGTACCGCAAAAAAAATAAAATAAAATAAAACAAAATTGTACCTTTATTACTAAATTAAGATGATTATTCTGTCAGTAATATTTATTGGGCCCAGAATTTTGAAGTTTTTGGTTAGCCATGATTCATAAAGATAATTTAGAAATATATGAATTGATTGTAAAAAAAAATCATTTGATCTTTCCTAATTCTGAAACCATAATATTTTAGACATCTTTAAAGCATGATAAGGAAATAATTTATAACTAACTGTAAAAAGAATCATACGTGACAATTACTTCTCTTAAACAGCCACATCACTAGTAATAAAAATACAATATATCCTACATTTAATAAGTATGTACTGAAGCTACTACTCTTAGCTTATTTATTGCTTTTATTATTTGATAAACATATCCATTACTATCACTTAAGTTCATTTATCATGTTAATAGAGAAAAATGTGCCAGTCTACCCAATTTCTAAGGAACTAGAAATCATGAAGTGTGATATAAATACATTGATTATCATCACAAACAGTAACACGTTGTTCACCATCTAAATTATAATTTTTTCTTAATTTGTAAAAATAATTTTATAATTTTTGCATTCTTCTTTTCCCGAGACTAAATAACTTTTATTACCATTCTATCGTTACCTGATGGAGCAAAAAAAAAAAAGGGGAGGTAGGTAAATGTAACTCATTTTTTCTCATTTTAAAGGCAGGATTATTGTGATTTAATATACCTAAAGTAGATTTCATCCTTTAAAGATGTACATTTCTATGAACATGTAGATACTTTTCTCTTACTAATGTTTCAGATATATCACAAAGACTTAAAAGGCCCAAAAGACAAAACTACCTCAATTTCCTACCCTCAATCCCCACAGCACATGCTCTTGTTTTTTCTTTATTACTTATTGAACAGGAGGGGACGTCTGTCTTCTTACCAAACACTTTCCTGTCTTCCCCTCCACTTCCACTCCCTGGCTCTGGATCCCATTGTACCTGACATCTCAACAAAGTTATGCCATTATTTTTTCTTTCTTTTCTTTGGTATTGCTACCTTTTCCTTCTCTATCATTTCCATTAGCATGTATACAGGCATACCTTGTTTTCTTGTGCTTCGGTTTATTGCCCTTTGCAGATATTGCATTTTTTACAAATTGAAGGTTTGTGGCAAGCCTCCATCAAGCAAGTCTACTGGCACCATTTTTCAACAGTATTTCCTCACTTTGAGCCTCTGCGTCACATTTTGGTAATCTTGCAATATTTCAAAATGTTTTATTATCTGTTATGGTGATCTGCGAATAGTGATCTTTGACGTTACTATTGTAATTGTTTTGACGTGCCACAAACCACACCTATATGACAGCAAATTTAATCAATAAATGTGTGTGTTCTGACTGCTCCATCGATGGGCCATTCTCCATCTCTCCCTCTCCTTGGGCCTCCATATTCCTTGAGACACAAAAATATTGAAATTAGGTCAGTAAATAACCCTTCAATGGCCTCTAGGTTTTCAAGTGAAAGGAAGAGTTGCATGTCTCTTAATTTAAATCAAACTCTAGAAATGATGCAGCTGAGTGAGGAAGGCACGTTAAAAGCAGATAGACTGAAACTAGGCTTCTTGTGCTGTCAGTTAATCAACTTGTGCATGCAAAGGGAAAGTTCTTGGAAGAAACTACAAATGCTACTCCAGTGAACACAAGAATGATAGAAAGCAAAGCAGCCTTATTGTTGATATGGAAAAATTTTAGTGGTCTGCATCAAAAAATCAAACCAGTCACAACATTCCCTTAAGCTAAAGACTAATCCAGAGGAAGGCCCTAAATCTCTTCAATTCCATGAAGGTTGAGAGGGGTGAGGAAGCTGCAGAAGGAAAGTTTGAAGCTAGAAGAGACTGGTTCATGAGGCTTAAGGAAATAAGTTGTCTCCATTAATGTTAGGTGCATGCAAGATGAAGCAGCAAGTGCTGATTTAGAAGCTGCAGCAAGTTATCAGGAAGATCTAGCTGAGGTCCTTAATGAAGGTGGCTACCCTAAACAACAGATTTTCAATGTAGACAAAACAACCTTATACTGGAAGAAGATGCCATCTGGGACTTTCATAGCTAAAGAGGAGAAGTCAATGCCTGGTTTCAAAGAACAGGCTGACTACCTAGCTAGGGTCTAAGGCAGCTGGTGACTTGAAGTTGAAGCCAATAATTTACCATTCTGAAAATCCTAGGGTCCTTAAGAATTATGCTCAATCTACTCTGCCTGTGCTCTATACATAGAATACCAAAGCTTGGAAGACAGCACATCTGTTTATAGCATAGTTTGCTGAATATTTTAAGCCCACCTTTGAAGCCTATTGCTCAGAAAAAGATTCTTTTCAAAATACTACTGTTCATTGACAATGCATCTGGTCACCAAAGAGCTCTGATGGAGATATACAATGAGATCATGTTGTTTTCATGCCTGCTAACACAGCATCTATTCTGTAGCCAATGGATTAAAGAGAAGTTTTGACTTTCAAGTCCTATTTAAGAAATACACTTCATAAAGCTATAGCTGACATAGAGAGTGATTCCTTTTATGGACCTGGGCAAAATAAATTGAAAACCTTCTGGAAAAAATTCACCACATTCTAGATGCCATTAAGAACATTTGTGATTTATGAGAAAAGGTCAAAATATCAACATGGGTTTGAAAGAAGTTGATCCCAACCCTAATGGGTGACTTTGAAAGTAGCAGGAGAACTGGAATTAGAAGTGGAGCCTGAAGATGTGACTGAACTGCTGTAATCTCAGGATAAGTCTTTAACAGATAAGGAGTTGCTTCTTATGGATGAGCAATGATAGTGTTTTCTTGAGGTGGAACCTCCTCCTGGTGAAGATGCTCTGAAGATTGTTCAAATGACAACAGAGGATTTAGAATATTAGATAAATTTAGTTGATAAAGCAGTGGCAGGGTTTGAGAGGATTGACTCCAATTTTGAAAGAAGTCTACTGTCGGTAAAATGCTGTCAAACAGCATTGCATGGTATCGAGAAATTGTTCATGAAAGGAAGAGTCAGTTGATATGGGAAACTTCATTGTTGTCTTATTTTAAGGAACGCCACAGCCATCCCAACCTTCAACAACCACCACCCTGGTCAGTTGGTAGCCATCAACATCAAGCAAGACCCTCCACTAGCAAAAAGATTACAACTTGTTGAAGGCTCAGATTATGTTTAGCATTTCTTAGCAAGAAAGTATTTTTCAATTAAGGTATGTACATTGTCTTTTTAGACATAATGCTACTGCAACTTAACAGATTATAGTGTAAAAATAACTTTTACATGAACTGGGAAATTTTTTAAAATTTGGGACTCACTTTATTGTGATATTTTCTTTATTGCAGTGGTCTGGAACCAAACCACAATACCTCCGAGGTATGCCTGTACATGTTCCATTCTCTTTGATCTAAAGACAAGCAATCACAAACTCTAAACCACAGAACCACATATACATCTTTAGCTCAAATCTAACTTGCTGAAAGCATTGTTTACATTTAGGGTTCTGACTGCTGACTGCCTAACCTCCCATTCAGTAGTTCCACCCTCCTCTCCATTTTTCTCCATCTCTCCAATTAAAATATCTACACCCCTTCCTTCAAATAATTGCTCCCTCTTTGAATCCTTTCTTCCCTTGACTTATGTAGCACTAGAGTCTCTCACTTCTCCTACAAATGTTTTGTCTGAACTTTCTATCTGATAGATTTCTTCTCCATGATCTTATTTTGTAAATTGAGATTCTCATCTCACCAAAAATAGTTCAATGATGACAGAATGCCCAGATATTATGTACAGCATCTGGCAGAGTATAGATGAGAAATATTTGTTGAAAGAGTAAAAGAAAAAAGAAGAAAGGCAGGCAGGCAGACAGGTGAAGGAGAGGAAGAATTAATGAAGCTAATTTCCTAATTTTCCCATCAAAAGATAAAGTTTATTTCCTTTTCTTTTAAGAAAAAGTAAGTCTCTTTTTCTATTAATTACTGTGACTGAATGTACGTATTGTCATTGCATTGAACCAAGCACTAGTTAGGACACAAGATTTTGTTTCCTAACATTGACAAATGGAAAATTTTAACTATTAGTGGCATATTTACTAAAGTCAGACATACGGAGTTCACAAATTGTATATTTTCACAAGGAAGGATACCCATCTAGCTATCAGTAGATGGAGAAATTGGTCATAACTAGCATACCAGATTCTTCTCATATGAACCCTCCTGTGAACTAAACCTCATTCTCTTTAAAATAATTACTTCTACCAACAAAAAATCCTTTAAATTTATATAAGTGTACTCATGCCTTATGTGTTCTTTTTTCTCTAGCTTCTTTGGCCGACATTTAATTGGCTGTGGTGGTGAGATAGATCTATATTACTGTGTTTTGATAATTTGGCTTATGAATTGGCAGTTACCTAAGTGAAAAAGTGGTGCAGAGTATCAGACTCACAATGATGCATTTCCTTCTTTTAGGACTTAGTCCATCAAATCTACTCTAGCTTTGTATCTCTCTGATGCCCACAAATAATATTCTTTGAATTTAACGAACTTACCTATTTTTTTCAGCAGTTGAATTAATCTGTTACAAGCTATTCCAGTATTGTAAAAAGCAGAAAATACCTAAATCCATTCTTACCTCCACAATTTTGCTATGTATCTTCCTCCCTGAAATGTTTCTTATGCAAGTCTTCAAATGCTTTCTGAAGTGACATCATTCAGTATGAGTAAAGGAAAGGCTGGTGTCAGATTTAATATAAAAGGCATTCTTAGAAATAATACCGTGATGTATTCTTGCCCTTCGAGAAAGAAAAGCACAGCTCATACCAAAGAGGATTCAAACTTGCAGTAGGTTTAGGTCTAGAAAACACAATATATCAGAGGCAGCTTGCCCAGTGAAATGTTGTGAATTTTATCATTGTCATAAATATTTCTAAGAAACACTGAAGGATTTGAACCGAAAAGGATAAGCTCTCTATTTATAATAGTAATATGATAAAGTTAAAGAGGATATTGTATTGAAAACCTGGCTTTGCTCCAGTCATTAGCAAAAGAAGTTGCAGACAGAAATACAGAATGACTAAGAGAACCCCCACGAATATTATTGTTTTCTTTTTACTTTTATTGAGCATGCCACTCACTCTTATAAGGATATTACTGGTATTAACACCTTTGCATGCATTAACCTTCTACAGTAGTTGTCCCCATTTTGCAGATAGAAAAAAATGGCACAGAGACAGACAAAGTCAGAGCTGGGGTTAAAACCAATCTCAGGGATTGTAACAGCTCTGACATACTAAAGCTGGCATTGCATTGAGACAAAACTCAACCAGTAAACTGACCCTTTGAGAGCAGATCTAACAAATGAAGTAATGAAACTAGAAAAGTAATGACCTAATGGGGCCATAACACCAACATACACACACCTCTAGTAATATCAATCCTAAGGGAGAATTCAGGAAGCATGAAGATTATCTACCTTGTCATCAAGTGGAAAAGGGGTTCCACTTATTTGCTGAATTTAATGAATATCTTTATTTACTAGCTCTTCAGTGCCAAGTTTTAGACTACTAATTCAGTTGAAACATTTCAAAGGCTAGAAGGAAATAAAATAATATTTCTTAGTTTATGTTGCATTAAACTCCCTTCCCCAACAGTTATCAACTTGCAAGTCAAGTTCAAAGTAATTCTTTCTCAAAATGTCTCCCCTCCTTGCATTGGCCTCCATGGAACTCACTCTATAAAAATCTATGTCTACACATTTTTTTGTTTCCATTTTAATGTTAATTCCAATCTTATAAAATAATATTCAAATAAATAAAAGGTATGGCTGGTAACTTTCAGGCACATACCAACTATGAGATTTTAAAAATTATTGGCATTTGTATACCTGCAAAAAAAAAAAGGAAGAAAAATTAGAGTTAGCAATTACAATTCCTTTCACTCTCATAGATTTTAGATAACCACTCCTACTCCTCTACAATTCCCCTCATTTCTATAAATTTCCATGTTTTTCATCTTCTTGGGAATTCACCCAGACCATTTATATATTGTTATTACTATAAATATATATAAATGTATATAAAATTAATAAAGAGTAACTTAATGAACTCATAATAATTAATGTTAATTAAAATACATAGTAGGCTTCTATTAATTTATAAACTTTATATGAATAATATATTGTTGATATCCTTCTGGAACATGGGGTTTTTTTGTTATTTTAATGTCAAGATGTGTATGTTTTATTTTTTTTAAAGGAATCTCATTATCTTTATTTTTAAAATTTTTATTTATCTTGGAGTATCATTGATTAACAATGTTGTGTTAGTTTCAGGTATACAGCAAAGTGACTCAGTTATACATATACATGTATAAGTTCTTATTCAAATTCATTTCCGATTTAGGTTATTGTGGAATATTGAGCAGAGTTCCCTGTGCTATACAGTAGGTCCTTGTTAGTTATGTATTTTAAATATAGCAGTGTGTACGTGTCAATCTCAAACTCCCTATCTATCCCTCCCCCCAACCCTCCCTCCCCAGTAACCAAAAGTTCATGCTCTGAGTCTGTCAGTCTGTTTCTGTCTTGTAAATATGTTCATTTGTATCATTATTTTAAGATTCCACATATAAGCGATATCATATTTTATTTGACTTTGTCTTACTTACTGCATTTAGTATGATAATGTACAGGTCCATCTATGTTGCTGCAAATGGCATTATTTCATTCTTTTTTTATGGCTGGGTAATATACCATTGTATATATGTACCACTTCATCTTTATCCATTCCTCTTTTGGTGGACATTGAGGTTGCTTCCATGTCTTGGTTATTGGGGACAGTGCTGCCATGAACATTGGGTGCATGTATAATTTCGAACCATGTTTTTCTCCAGACATACGCCCAGGAGTGGGATTGCTGGATCATATGGTAGCTCTATTTTTAGTTTCTTAAGGAACCTCCATACTGTTCTCCATAGTGGCTGTACCAATTTACATTCCCACCAATAGTGTAGAAGGTTCCCTTTTCTTCACACCCTCTCCAGCATTTATTGTTTGCAGATTTTTTGATGATGGCCTTTCTGACTGGTGTGAGGTGATATCTCATTGTAGTTTGCTTTGCCTTTTTCTAATACTTAGCAATGTTGAGCAAATTTCATGTGACTCTTGACCATCTGCACGTCTTCTTTGCAGAAATGTCAATTTAGGTCTTCTGCCCATTTTTTGATTGGGTTGTTTGCTTTTTGATATTGAGCCACATGAGCTGCTTGTAAATTCTGGAGATTAATCCCTGGTTGGTCACATTGTTTGCAAATATTTTCTCCCATTCTATGGGTTGTCTATTCATTTTGTTCATGGTTTCCATTGATGTGCAAAAGCTTTTGAGTCTAATTAGGCCCCATTTGTTTATTTTTGTTTTTATTTCCATTACTCTAGGAGATAAAGTATTACTGAAATTTATGTCACAAAGCATTCTGCCTATGTTTTCCCTTAAGAGTTATATAGTATCTGGTCCTACATTTAGGTCTTTTATCCATGTTGAGTTTTTTTTTTTTTTATTTACATGAAGCTGTCCAGTTTTCCCAGCACCATTTATTGAAGTGACTGTCTTTTCTCCATTGTATAGTCTTGCCTTCTTTGTCATAGATTAGGTGACCATAGGTATGTGGGTTTATCTCTGGACTTTCTATCCTGTTCCATTGATCTATATTTCTGTTTTTGTGCCACTACCATACTGTTTTGATGACTGTGGCTTTGTAGTATAGTTAGAAATCAGGGATCCTGATTGCTCCCTCTCTGTTTCTCTTTCTCAAGATTGCTTGGGTTATTCAGGATCTTTTGTGTCTCCATACAGATTTTAAGACTTTTTTATTCTAGCTCTGTGAAAAGTACCCTTGGTAATTTGATAAGGATTACATTGAATCTGCAGATTGCCTTGGATAATATAGTCATTTTGATAATATTCTTCCAATCCAAGAACATGGAATATCTTTCCATCCGTTTGTGTCACCTTTGATTTCTTTCATCAGTGTCTTATAGTTTTTGGACTACAGGTCTTTTGTCTCCTTAGGTAGGTTTATTCCTAGGTATTTTATTCTTTTTGAGGTGATGGTAAATGGGATTGTTTCTTTAATTTCTCTTTTCAATCTTTCATTGTTAGTATATAGAAATGCAACAGACTTCTGGGTATCCTGCAACTTTACTGATTCATTGATAAGCTCTAGTAGTTTTCTAGTAGCATCTTTAGGATTTTCTATGTATAGTATCATGTCATCTGCAAACAGTGATAGTTTTACTTCTTCTTTTATAATTTGGGTCCATTTATTTCTTTTTTCTTTTCTGATTGCGGTGGCTAGGACTTCCAAAACTATGTTGCATAAAAGTGGCAAGAGTGGACATCCTTGCCTTGTTCCTGATCTTAGAGGAAATGATTTCAGCTTTTCACCATTGATTATGATTATAGCTCTTGGTTTGTCATATATGGCCTTTAGTATGTTGAGGTGTGTTCCCTTTCTGGCCACTTTCTGGAGAGTTTTTGTTATAAATTGTTGAATTTTGTCAAAAGGTTTTTCTACATCTATTGAGATGATAATGTGATTTTTATTCTTCAATTTATTGATGTGATGTATCACACTGATTGATTTGCAGATATTGAAAAATCATTGCATCCCTGGGATAAATCCCACTTGCTCGTAGTGTATGATCCTTTTAATGTGTTGGATTCGGTTTGCTAGTATTTTGCTGAGGATTTTTGCATCTCTTTTCATCAGTGGTATTGGCCTATAATTTTATCTTTTGTGGTACTTTTGTCTGGATTTGGTATCAGGGTGATTGTGTCCTCACAGAATGAGTTTAGGAGTGTTCCTTCATCTGCAATTTTTGGGAATAGTTTGAGAAGGATAGGTGTTAGCTCTTCTCTAAATGTTTGATAGAATTTGCCAGTGAAGCTATTTGATACTGGACTTTTGTTTGTTGGGAGTTTTAAAATCAATTTCAATTTCAGTACTTCTGATTGGTCTGTTCATATTTTCCATTTCTTCCTGCTCAGTCTTGAAAGGTTGTATGTTTCTAAGAATTTGTTCATTTCTTCTAGGCTGTCCATTTTATTGCCATATAGCTCCTTGTAGTAGTCTCTTATGATCCTTTGTATTTCTGTGGTGTCCATTGTAATTTCTTTTTCATTTCTAATTTTATTGACTTGAGCCCTCTCCCTTTTTTTTCTTGATGAATCTGGCTCAAGGTTTATCAATTTTGTTTATCTTTTCAAAGAACTAGCTTTTAGTTTCATTGATCTTTCCTGTTGTTTCCTTCATCTCTATCTCATTTATTTCTGCTCTGGTCTTTATGATTTCTTTCCTTCTACGAACTTTGGGTTTTGTTTGTTCTTCTTTCTCTAGTTGCTTTAGGTGTAAGTTTAAGTTGTTTGAGATTTTTCTTATTTCCTGAGGTAAGATTGTATTGCTATAAACTTCCCTCTTAGGACTACTTTTGCTGCATCCCATAGGATTTGAGATCATTGTGCTTTCATTGTCATTTGTCTCTAGGTATTATTTTAATTATCTCTTTGATTTCTTCAGTGATCCACTGGTTGTTTAGTAGCATATTGTTTAGCCTCCTCGTGTTTGTGTTTTTACAGATTTTTTCTTGAAGTTTATTTCTAATCTCATAGCATTGTGGTTGGAAAAGATAAGCTTGGTATGATTTCAATTTTCTTAAATTTACCGAGGCTTGCTTTGTGGCCCAGCATGTGGAAGATGTTCCATGGGCACTTGAGAATAATGTGTATTCTGCTGCTTTTGGATGGAATGCTCTATAAATATCAATGAAGTCTACCTGGTCTAATGTTTTATTTAAGGCCTGTGTTTCCTTGGTTGTCTCCTGTCTGGATGATCTGTCCATTGATGAAAGTAGGTTATTAAAGTGCCCCACTATTATTGTGTTAGCATCGATTTCTCTTTGTGGCTGTTAGTATTTGCCTTATATATTGAGGTGCTCCTATATTGGGTAAGCATATATTTACAATTGTTATATCTTCTTGGATTGATCACTTGATCATTATATAGTGTCCTTCTTTGTCTCTTGTAAAAGACTTTATTTTAAAGCCTAGTTTGTCTGATATGAGTATTGCTACTCCAGCTTCCTTTTGATTTCCATTTGCATGGAATACATTTTTCCATTCCCTCACTTTCAGTCTGTATGTGTCCCTAGATCTGAAGTGGTCTCTTGTAGACAGCATACACATGGGTCTTTTTTTTGTAACCATTCAGCCAGTCTATGTCTTTTGGTTGGAACATTTACATTTAAGGTAATTATCAATATGTATATTCTTATTGCCATTTTGTTAATTGTTTTGGATTTGTTTTGGGAGGTCTGTTTTCCCCTTCCTCTTTTGTTCTCTTCTCCTGTGATTTGATGACTGACTTTAATGTTGTGTTTGGATTCCTTTTCCTTTTGTGTGTGTATCTATTGTAGAATTTCAGTTTGCAGTTACCATGAGGTTCTGATATAGCAGTCTATGTATAAACAAGATTGTTTTATGTTGCTGGTCTTTTAATTTCAAATGCATTTGCAATATTTTCTATTTGTGCTCTCCTCTTGTCACAATTGCTGGTTTTGATATCATATTTATGCGTGGATGATTTCCTACCTTTACTGTATGTTTGCCTTTACTGGTGAGCTTTTCCATTAATAATTTTCTTGTTTCTAGTTGTGGCCTTTTACTTTCCACTTAGAGAAGTTCCTTTAGCATTTGTTGCAGAGTTGGTCTGGTGGTGCTGAATTCTCTTAGCTTTTGCTCATCTGTAAACCTTTTGACTTCTCCATTGAATCGGAATGAGAGCCTTGCTGGGTAGAATATTCTTGGTTGTAGGTTATTCCCTTTCATCATTTAAAAAATATTATGTCACTCCCTTCTGGCCTGCAGAGTTTCTGTTGAGAAATCAGCTGATAACCTTATGTGAAATCCCTTGTATGTTATTTGTTGCTTTTCCCTTGTTGCTTTTCATATTTTTTCTTTGTCATTAATTTTTGTCAGTTTGATTACTATGTGTCTCAGTGTGTTCCTCCCTGGGTTTATCCTGCCTCGGACTCTCTACACTTCCTGGACTTGGGTGACTGTTTCCTTTTCCATGTCAGGGAAATCTTCAGCTATTATCTCTTTCAGTATTTTCTCAGGTCCTTTCTCTCTGTCTTCCCCTCTGGGACCTCTGTAATGCAGATGTTGGTGTGTTTAGTGTTGTCCCAGAGATCTCTGAAACTGTATTCTTTTCATTCTTTTTTTTTTTTTTTTATTCTGTTCTGCAGTAGTGATTTCCACCATTCTGTCTTCCAGGTCACTTATCTGTTCTTTTGGTTCAGTTATTCTGCTATTGATTCCTTCTAGTATATTTTTTCATTTCAGTTACTGTATCACTCATCTCTGTTTGTTTGTTCTTTAGTTCTTCTAGGTCTTTGTTAAACATTTCTTGTATCTTCTTGATCTCTGCCTCCATTCTTTTTCCAAGACCTCAGATCATCTTTACTATCATTACTCTGAATTCTTTTGGGGGCAGGTTTTCTATCTCCACTTCACTTAGTTGTTATTCTGGGGTTTTACCTTGCACCTTCATCAGGGACATATTTCTCTGCTATCTCATTTGATCTAACTTGCTATGATTGCGATTTCCATTCCATAGGCTGCAGAATTGTAGTTCTTCTTGCTTCTGCTGTCTGCCCCCTGGTGGATAAGGCTGTCTAAGAGGCTTGTGCAGGTTTCCTGGTGGGAGAGTCTGGTACCTGCCCACTGGTGGGTGGAGCTACATATTGTCCCTCTGGTGGGCAGCGCTATGCTCAGGAAGACTTTAAGCAGCCTGTCTGATGAGGGGGTCTGTGTTCCTGCCTTGTTTGTTGTTTGACTTGAGGCATCTTAGCACTGGAGCCTACAGCCTGTTGGGTGGGGCCAGGTTTCGGGGAGACATTGGTGGCCTCTGGAGGGCTCATGCCAATGAGTACTCCCTAGGACTGCCACTACCTGTGTCTTCATCTCTGCAGTGAGCCACAGCTGCCCCTCACCTCTGCAGGAGACATTCCAATACTAGCATGTAGATCTGGTGCAGTCTCTTATGAGGTCACTGTTTTTTTCCCTAGGTGCTGGTGTGCATGAGACCTTGAGTGCACCCTCCAAGAGTGGAGTTTCTGTTTCCCCCAGTCCTGTGGAATTCCTGCTGGCCTTCAAAGCCAAATTCTCTGGGGGCTCCTCCTCCCGTTGCCAGATGCCCAGTCTGAGGAGCCTGATGTGGATCTCAGAATTTTCACCCCTATGGGAGAACTTCTGTGGTATAATTATTTTCCAGTTTGTGGGTTGCCCACCAGCAGGTATGGGATTTGATTTTATCACAATTGCGTCCCTCCTACCGTCTCATTGTGGCTTCTTTGTCTTTGGATGTAGGATATCTTTTTTTTGGTAGATTCCAGTGCTTTTTTGTCAATGGCTGTTCGACAGTTAATTATGATTTTGATATTTTTTGTAAGAAAAGGTAAGCTCACATCCTTCTACTGTGCCAACTTGTCTCCGTCTGTGAGACTCATATGCATGAGCATATTTTGATTTACTTATTTATCTTTCTACAAAGGGATATTGAAGTTTTGGCCATTATTTTAAATATGTGTCTCAATAATTTCATCATATATGGTTCTTTGGACTCACATGCACATTTCACTATGTACTTAAAATTGCAACTGTTCTGCCATAAGCCCTGTGAATTTTCAAGTAAACTCTTTTACCAAGTTATTCTCCAACATATTAAGGGATCTATGAGTGCCCCTGTTTCTTTCTCTGTGTCAATACTTTGTATTGGTGAGACTGTTGGCATATTGCAGTACTATATATACATATATATGTACACACACACATACATTTATTAATGGGTGTGACATGGTTATTTTTTATCTTACATTTAACAAATTTAGTTTTTGTATGTCTAGTTAGCCATTAAGTTTTCCTATTATACAATTTACATTTACAAGATATTCTTCACTTGTTCTTCTGTTGGATTCTGAATTGTCATCTATGAACTTCTGTAAATTCTTCATATTGCTGGATAGTAATCTGTTGTCACATTATGAGCTATTTGCACTTCTTTCTATTTGTTGCTAGTCTTTCAAGAGAAGGAATTTTTTGGTCAGAAAATTCTTAACTCTCTTAATAACATATTTTTCTACATTCTGTCTAAATTATTTTGCTATTCATAGTCAAGTATTTAAAGAAAAATATATTTAACATGAGAAGGATATTTAATTATATTTATTTGCCATATGGATAACCAATTATCCTATTGTGGTTTATCAAAAAAATCTTTTTTCCTACTGATTTGCAATGCCCAATATGCTGTATATCACACATACCATCTGCAGTGTACGTCTGTTTTTGAGCTACATATTCTTTTCCATGGGTATCACTGCACACCATGACAGTTTTACTATTTAGGTTTAAAAATCCTACTTATCATTTTATGTTATTTAACTATTCTTGATAATTTATTTTAATAAAAATTTTATTACCACCTTGTCAACTTATAAATAATGCACTGTTAGAATTTTAAAAAGACCGGTATTGCATAATGACCTAAAGGACAAACTCCTTTGTATGTTTCTATCTTTAAGGAGACGATTTCACACATACAAACTTACCTGTGTTTTCTGTCTTGTTTCCAGGTAAGAAAGTTCCTAGATATAAAAGTTTATTATTCAAAATGTGTCGAATATATATGAAATTCAACTAAATATTAAAAAAACAACAGTACCAAATTTTTCAAAAAACGAGTGAAAATTTGAAGAGACAGTTCACAAGAATGATAAACAAATGAACAAAAACCACATAATTGGATTCTCAACATTATTCTTCAATAACACAATTTAAGTCCACACTAAGGTATTAATACGTATCTTTTATAATAACAAAAGAAACAATGCCCAGAATTTACAAGGATTTAGAGCAACTAGAACTCTCATACAGTCTTGCCAGGGATGTAAAAGGGTAAAACCACTTTGAAGTATTGTTTGGCAATTTTTGAAAAGAGTAAAACACAGTTATCTTGTGACACAGTCATTCCACTCTTAAGTATATAAACAAATGAACTGACAAGGTATGATTTAACAAAGACTTGTACACGCATTTCTATAGCAGCTTTGGCTGCAACAACCAAAAATTAAAACCACTGAAATACCTATCAAAAGATGAATGGATGAACAAAATGTATATCTGACAATGGGATAATACTGACCAATAAAAAGAAATGAATTACTTATATACTTGAAGACACCGATAAGTTATATTAGTGAAAGACATAAATAAATACATATTGTATACTTCCACTTATGTAAAATTCTAGTAAGTACAAATTAACCTCTAGTCAAAAGCAGAGCAGTTGTTGTTCCAGGCATGGAGGGTGGTAGGGATGGTCTACAAAATGTAACATTCTATATGTGATTGTGTCAGAGATTTCAGTGGACATTTGTAAAACTAAAAGAATTACTGAACATAAATTATACTTTGTTGAAATTTATTTTTTAAAATTACATATTTTCTATCCCAAAATAAATAATTTTAAAATAAATCCATTACATATAAGTTTTACAAGTCTATTATCATAACATAAGCTTTAATAATGAAAACACATGAAAGATTATAACATCATTACTCTTGAGAAAAAGCAAATAAAAACAGATGCCACTTTTCACTGTTAGTGTCAGAAAACGTGTGCTTTTATATACAGAAAGTCATTTGTTATTTTAAATATACTGTATAATAAAACTAATTTCTGAAATAGCTGAAGCAATGTAACATTCAATTCCACAAAACCATAATTTACAATAAAAGATACAATTGTTAATATCTTTTTGAGTTTACATTCAATATATTTGAAGAGTTTTACATAATTTTTATTTTCTGAATTTTCAACATTTAAGGTAAGATTAAATTTATTCTCTACAAGATGAATAATTTCCTACTAGAAAATTTGTCTGATCTGAAATATGAGGGAAAAAATTAATAAAAATACAACTACGTAAAACTCTCATAATATTAATGAAAACCAACCCTTTCTACAAAAAAGGCCATCTGTGTAACATTCCATACAAAAAATTAAATTTTATTTTTTAATTGTCCTTCTAGACACAATGATTTTTTTTCAGTATTTCATTGTTTTCAGGATTTTCAGTTATACTTTATATATGGGTTTTAATAAGAATAATTTTTAATCTAAAATCTGGCCACTTTAATTTCCCTGCTTTATCAAAAAGATTGCATTTTAATATAAAGTTTGGGATTCAATATATAAGTGAGAACACGGAAAACAATAAATTGTGATGCCCCCAAATTGTGTTTTTTCAACTAAACAGACAATAATGCTGTTAAATTCTGAAGTGACCCAGAATTTAAATGGTGCAGAGTGTTTTTTCATTAAGATTGAAATCACTATGATCAATCTAAGAACTAATAAGACCAAAGTTAAAATTTTAAATATTCCATTCCATTTCTAAAATATTTGTTAGAAATTCTAATTCTAAAGTTTTGGTTGAAGTAAATTTAAAAAATAGGAAAGAGCTTTAATTAAGATAAAGTGTATTAATTCCAATATATGATTGCTAGCAGTTCTGGCTGTTGACCTAAACAAAAAGGTAAAATGAGGCAAGTTCAAAATTGTCAAAACAAAAATGTGTTTATTTGGGAATAGCGGAGGAATTGTAATTCAGGACATGCAAATAGCAAGATACAGGTGAGTCAGCTGAGGGTTTGGGGTAGGCTGTAAATATATGCAGAGAACATAAAGAGGGGAGACTTAAATGAGAGTTGGTTGAAATAAAAAACAAATGGAGAACTGCTTTGAAAATTCCCCGAGCAGACAAAACCAGTCCAGTCACACAAACAAAGCTCAATTCAGCTTATTTTCTGAGACCAACCTGATTGGGTCATCTCATGCCTCTGGTAAGCATAAGCAAAGTTTCTCAAGGTTGATATGAGGTAATCCCTGACCAACTGACCAAGTCCCTGTCATTTAACAAAGTTAGGTAATCAGGTAATCCCTGACCAACTCCCTGTCATTTAAGAAAGTTCCAATATTATCAGTTTTCTGTAAATCAAGCATTTACAGGAAGTCAATCTCTCTGTCCTTAAGGTTTCTTTTCCTGAGGGTACATGTGTGAGACTTTCCATTTTATATTCTCTGGTTCCATTCCTTCACATTTTCCCGTTTTGTTCAAGATCTTTTGTGAAGAGCATCTCTGATCAAGTATCATTCAGCTGTTAATTTTTGTCAAATGTATAGTTTTTTATAGGTGGATTGCATTATATGTCCCATGGATCTGAGGAGAGCTGTCCTCAGGTATTTTTCTCATGAAGCTGAGGAGCATCATGCTCAGGTGTCTTGTCCCACAGAGGAGGAAAATGATGGAGAGTTTCATTGGCTTCATTTGAAAGGATTGAAAAAAGAAGAATCTCAGTTATGTCTTTCTATGGTGGATGGTTTACTTTCCATGGTCAGTCGAGTTTCAGGAAAAGCCTTTGAAAGGAAAAGAATTTAAATTTGTATATACATTTGTGAGGAAGGTATTTGTTTACTATTACAAAATAGTGGAAATAAACTGATGACCAGAAGCCCAATGATAGCTATTGATTGAAATATGCTTCTCAAACAGTTTCTCTAATTGTTTATGCTTAATAGGTCAAAAATGTCCCAAGGTTCAGGAGCTTCGCCAACTTCTGCTTGGTATTGTCCTTTGTTATTTTTAGTTCTTGTGTTATTTTCCTGACCTATTGACAAATAACATTCTTGGTGAAGTAGGGCACAAGTTCCCCCCTGCTGAGCAATGAGGAGATATTCAGTCTCTGAGGTTTTTTAGTACTGCTTTTGAAAGGCCATTTATTTGGGTTTGTTGATATTTAAAATCTTGGGCAGAAGCATTGAAAGTGGTAGACATAACTATAAAAGGATTGTGAATTCGATTTTCAAATTCTGCTGTTCCAACCTAAGGAAAAAGTTTCTGGTGAATGCATGCCCAAGTCCTTTCTATCTACTGTATTGTTATTTGTAGTCATTCACCCAAACTATAACCTTCCCAGCTCTGATGTATCTTTTTAAGTTAATAAGAGAAAAATCCCAGATTAAGTATATAAGAAGTAGAAGGAAGAGTTTTTCTAATTTTGGAATCATGGGTGAGGGCAACAATCACACAGTGTACCTTCCAATTAAGAGGAAGGATAGAGAATACGTTTTTTTCCACATGAAAAAAAAATGCCCAATGTCTTGTAAGGAAAAGGCATAATTGGGTCCCTTTGCTTAGATTCCTTTTCCTGGAATGAAAGAAGGCATCTTATGATCATAAATATACTTATTATACAGAGTACATGATAATCTGGTCCATTCACATTATGAGAATGTTTATTTGAGCACCTTAAATTTCTATAGATCTGAAGTAACAAGTGAACTGATCTAGTATAAGTAAGGTTTTGGTGGAGGTCTGGAAGATCTTCAGGGGAGAAGCAAGTTTAATTAAGTTTCCACTATTCACCAGATTTTTGGTCAATTCCCAGTAACATACCATTGAGTGGGAGAACATCAGCTTCTCTTTTCCCAGTATTATTATTGTTTTCATTTCCATTATGGAGTTACATTAAGGGAGGAGATGATATAAGCTTGTATGTTCCAATGGGGAGTGAATGCATGTTCCCAAAGATATATAAAATATTACAGTTAAGTTTTTCAGTGGGAGATATCCTAGAGTTTTGCCATGCTCATCCTTGTTTTTGAAACATAAAGTTTGGGATAAGAGTCCAGACCTGAGTGAGGGGCATTCCTTTACGAGTTGGGGGTACCCAATGGAAAGCCGTAATATCTGGTGCCAATCTTCTAGAAAGGAGGACATGTGCGGTTTCAAAGCTACCAAAGGAAAATCCTACATCTTTACCACATGTTTTACTGTCCTTCTAAAGACAGAAGCTAGGCCACCAGTCCATGTTCATCATGAGTATTGTTTGCTCTGGCACAAATCTAACAATCAGTTAGTTTAGTAGAATCAGAAAATTTTTGTAAGGTGTGGATACAAGGATGTGCTAAAGCTAAAGTAAAGGGCAGTAGGAAAACAAGGGAAAGAACAATTGAAGGCCTGAATGACATGATTTAACCAGATATAGAGCGAGAAGAATAAAAAATGTAAGATATGCAGGCCCGGTCCATATATCTTAGGTAAGCTGTCTACTTCACATGCCATCTACTTCAGTCCCTAGAAATTTTCAGCTTTAGGTCACAAGTTAGTATACATGTCTCTTCATATTTGGGGGCTTCTTTAGTTGTGACACATGAATCCTTGAAGTTTGGCTGCACCAGGATTAGTTAATATCACCGAAGGCAGGGTCCCTTCCAGCAAGGTTAAAGAAGAGTCTTTTTGGAAATGTCTTTTCTGACAGATGAAACCTCTGGGCTGTAAGGTGTGATGTTTGACATCTTTGTCTCCTGGAAGTGCACTGTGGAAAGATTGCTCTATCAGAGCATGGTTATTTTCTATGGGCTTGATTAGGCCTTTGCAAAATTGAAAGATATCCTTCCTTATTAGCTGTGGGTCAAAAGAAGTGGGAGGCTAAGTGCATCAGCTGTCTTGTAATTATTTTAAAAGACATAAGTTTTTGCATCCTGAAGGAAGTAGATCTAAGATTTAGAAGAACCAACAGTAATACTCTTGGCCAGGGTATTTGGAGGGTTTCAACTAATTCAGCTAACTGAATCTTAATAATCAGATCTGTATGCCTGGGCAGTCCTGAAGACTAAGCATGATAAGCACAATGAAGGTGCTACAGAACTGGCCAGACAATACAGACTTGTCAAAATATTTGATAAGTAAAGTGCATTCTCCAATCACTATGAAGTTCAAGGGGGTTTCCCCAACTAGAAGTAACCTTTTCTAACGGGATTTACCTACAGAAGAAGCAGTCACATATCTTCATGAAAAACTTCAGTCCAATGTGAAAATATACAAACCATTAGCAGAACATTCATGAGTGGGGGTGATTGCATGAAATCCGTTTCCCAAATCTTAGATGGTTCATTGGGTAAATGAAATTATCCAGGAAGAGTTTGGATAGGTTTCCTAGGGTTAAATTTAGAACACACGGAACAAGCGAGATAAGCGCTTTCTGCAGCCTTATCGTTTCCCCACCAATATTGATTCATGAACATTATCATTTTATCTGTAGGCCAATGATTTAATTTAGGTATGATAGTAATAGAAATGTTAAATTTTCTAGAAGGACCAGTTTGTTACTGGGTCTGAACCAGAGTTTCTTTTCTTCATGATACCAGCAGACCTTAGATCTCCAATTTTCTTTTTCTTCTTCAGGGGCCAGTTGTTGTATTTCCCTGGTGAATTCTCTTAGGTTGTCACTAGGGGAAGTAGTTTTCTGGACCATGAGAGAGGTTTAGTCTGTGGATCATATAAGAGCAGCATTTTTGCAGAGATATCAGTGAGGTGCTTTACATTGGATTCCAGAGAGAATGCCCAGGGACTTTAATAATAGCCAAAGCTGCATGCCAGAGTATGGCATCTCAACTTTGGGACATAAGGACCATTTTAAAATTTGTCTCCACTGGAAGTAAAGAAATCATGTTTCTATAACATTCCCAAATCATGGGCTACTCCAAAGGTATGAAAAATACCAGTATAGACGTTTGCAATTTTACCTTCTGCTAGAATACATGCTTGAATAAAAGCGTATCATTCAGCTTGTTGGGCTGAAGTGGACAAAGGTAGGGGTGCAGCCACAAGGACCTCAAAAAGAGTTGATATTGCATATCCAGCACAATATTTGCCGTTTTCATTTTTCAAGTAAGAGCCATCAGTAAACCATGAACAATCGACATTTGTCAAGTGGGTTTCTTGTAACTCATTACAAGGGGTTGATAGGTGATTCATCAAACTCAAATAGATATGGGAGGTTTTGTCCATGGAAGGAGGAAAAGGAGTAACTGGATTGAGGTTGTTATGATGAATGAGAGTGACATGAAGGTTGGTTAGCAAGAGAATATTTTTATACATTTTTATTGAAATATAAATGCTTTACAATGTTGTGATAGTTTCTGCTGTACAACAAAGTGAATCAGCTATATGCATACATATATTCACATATCCCCTCCCTCTTGAGCCTTCCCTCTACCCTCCCTATCTCACCCCTCTAGGTTTTCACAAAGCACTGAGCTGATCTCCCTGTGCTACGCAGCAGCTTCCCACTAGCTAGCGATTTTACATTTGGTAGTGTATATATGTCAATGTTACTTTCTCACTATGTCCCAGCCTTCCTTTCCCCCACTGCGTCCTCAAGTCCATTCTCAACGTCTGCATCTTTATTCCTGCCCTACCACTAGGTTCATCAGTACCATTTTTCTAGATTCCATATATATGTGTTAGCATACAGTATTTGTTTTCCTCTTTCTGACTTACTTCACTCTGTATGACAGACGCTAGGTCTATCCACCTCATTACAAATAACTCAATTTTGCTTTTTTTTATGGCTGAGTAATATTTCATTGTATATATGTGCCACATTTTCTTTATCCATTCATCTGTCGATGGACATTTAGGTTGTTTCTATGTCCTGGCTATTGTAAATAGTGCTGCGATGAACACTGTGCTACATGTATATTTTTGAATTACGGTTTTCTCAGGATATATGCCCAGTAGTGGGATTGCAGGGTCATATGGTAGTTCTATTTTTAGTTTTTTTAAGGAACATCCATACTGTTCTCCATAGTGGCTATATCAATTTATATTCCCAGCAACAGTGCAGGAGGGTTCCCATTTCTCCACACCCTCTCCAGCATTGTTTGTAGGTTGTTTGTAGATTTTCTGATGATGGCCATTCTGACCAGTGTGAGATGATACCTCATTATAGTTTTGATTTGCATTTCTCTAATGGTTAGTGATGTTGATCATCTTTTCATGTGTTTGTTGGCCATCTGCATGTCTTCTTTGGAGAAATGTCTATATAGGTCTTCTGCCCATTTTTGGATTGGGTTGTTTGACTTTTTGATATTGAGCTGCATGAGCTGCTTGTGTATTTTGGAGATTAATCCTTTGTCAGTTGCTTCATTTGCAAATATTTTTTCCCATTCTAGGGTTGCCTTTTTGTCTTGTTTATGTTTTCCTTTTCTGTGCAAAAGCTTTTAAGTTTCACTAGGTCCGATTTGTTTATTTTTGTTTTTATTTCCATTTCTCTAAGAGGTGGGTCAAAAGGATCTTGTTGTGATTCATGTCATAGAGTGTTCTGCCTATGTTTTCCTCTAAGTTTTATAGTGTCTGGCCTTACATTTAGATCTTTAATCCATTTTGAGTTTACTTTTGTGTGTGGTGTTAGGGAGTGTTCTAATTTCATTCTTTAACATGTGGCTGTCTGGTTTTCCCAGCATCAATTAGTGAAGAGGCTGTCTTTTCTCCATTGTATATTCTTGCCTCCTTTGTCAAAGTTAAGGTGACCATGAGTGCATGGGTTTATCTCTGGGTTTTCTATCCTGTTCCATTGATCTATATTTCTGTTTTTGTGCCAGCACCACACTGTCTTGATTACTGTAGCTTTGTAGTATAGTCTGAATTCAAGGAGCCTGATTCCTCCAGCTCCATTTTTCTTTCTCAAGATTGCTTTGGCTATTCGGGGTCTTTTGTGTTTCCATACAAATTGTAAAATATTTTGCTCTAGTTCTGTGAAAAATGCCAGTGGTGATTTGATTGGGATTGCATTGACTCTGTCGATTGCTTTGTGTAGTATAGTCATTTTCACAATGTTGATTCTTCCAATGCAAGAACATGGTATATCTCTCCATCTGTTTGTATCATCTTTGATTTCTGTCATTAATGTCTTATAGTGTTCTGCATACAGTCTTCTGTTCCTTAGGTAGGTTTATTCCTAGGTATTTTATTCTTTTTGTTGCAGTGGTAAATGGGAGTGTTTCCTTAATTTCTCTTCCTGATTTTTCATTGTTAGTACATAGGAATGCCAGAGATTTCTGTGCATTAATTTTGTACCCTGCTACTTTACCAAATTTATTGATGAGCTGTAGTAGTTTTCTGGTGGCATCTTTAGGATTCTCTATGTATAGTATCATGTCATCTGCAAACAGTTACACTTTTACTTCTTCTTTTCCAGTTTGAATTCCTTTTATTTCTTTTTCTTTTCTGATTGCCGTGGCTAAAATTTCCAAAACTACATTGAATAATAGTGGTGAGAGTGGGCAACCTTGTCTTGTTCCTGATCTTACAGGAAATGCTTTTAGTTTTTCACCATTGAAAGTGATGTTGGATGTGGGTTTGTCATATATGGCCTTTATTATGTTGAGGTAGGTTCCCTCTATGCCCACTTTCTGGAGCGTTTTTATCATAAATGGGTGTTGAATTTTATCGAAAGCTTTTTCTGCATCTATTGAGGTGATCATATGGTTTTTATCCTTCAGTTTGTTAACTTCGTGTATCACGTTGATTAATTTGCCTGTATTGAAGAATACTTGTGTTCCTGGGATACACCCCACTTGATCATGGTGAATGATCATTTTAATGTGTTGTCGGATTCTGTTTGCTAGTATTTTGTTGAGGACTTTTTCATCTATGTTCATCAGTTATACTGGCCTGTCATTTTCTTTTTTTTGACATCTTTGTCTGGTTTTGGTGTCAGGGTGATGGTGGCCTCTAGAATGAGTCTGGGAGTGTTCCTCCTTCTGTTATATTTTGGAAGAGTTTGAGAAGGATAGGTGTTAGCTCTTCTCTAAATGTTTGATAGAATTAACCTGTGAAGGTTTCTGGCCCTGGGCTTTCATTTGTTGGAAGATTTTTAATCACAGTTTCAATTTCACTGCTTGTGACTGGTCTGTTCATATTTTCTATTTCTTCCTGGCTCAGTCTTGGAAGGTTGTACTTTTCTTAGAATTTGTCCATTTCTTCCAGTTGTCCATTTTATTAGCATATAGTTGCTTGTAGTAGTCTCTCATGATCCTTTGTATTTCTTCAGTGTTAGTTGTTACCTCTCCTTTTTGGTTTCTAGTTCTGTTGATTTGTGTCTTTCCCTTTTTTTTCCCTGATGAGTCTGGCTAATAGTTTATCAAGTTTGTTTATCTTTTCAAATTAGTCTATAGTTTTATTGATCATTGTCGTTGTTTCCTTCATTTCTTTTACATTTACTTCTGATCTGATCTTTATGATTTCTTTCCTTCTGCTAACTTTGGGGTACTTTTTTCCCTTCTTTCTCTGATTGCTTTAGGTGTAAGGTTAGGTTGTTTATTTGAGATTTTTCTTGCTTCTTGAGGTAGGATTGTATTGCTACAGACTTCCCTCTTAGAACTGCTTTTGCTGCATCCCACAGATTTTGGGTCATCCTGTTTCCATTGTCATTTTTTCTAGGTATTTTTTGATTTCATCTTTGATTCCTTAAGCGTTCTCTTGGTTATTGAGTAGTGTGTTGTTTAGCCTCCATGTGTTTGTGTTTTTTACAGATTTTTTCCTGTAATTTATATCTAGTCTCATAGTGTTGTGGTTAGAAAAGATGCTTGATATGATTTCAATTTTTTAAAATTTACCTAGGCTTAACTTGTGACCCAAGATGTGAACTATCCTGGTGAATGTTTCATGTGCACTTGAGAAGAAAGTGTATTCTGTTGTTTTTGGATGAAATGTCCTATAAGTATCAGTTAAGTCCGTCTGGTCTAATGTGTCACTTAAAGCTTGTGTTTCCTTATTTATTTTCTGTTTGGATGATATGTCCATTGGTGTGAGTGGGGTGTTAAGGTTCCATACTATTATCATGTTACTGTCAACTTCCCCTTTTATAGCTGTTAGCATTTGCCTTATGTATTCAGGTGTTTCTATATTGGGTGCATAAATATTTACAATTGTTATCTCTTCTTCTTGGATTGATCACTTGATCAATATGTAGTATCCTTCATTATCTCTTGTAATAGTCTTTATTTTAAAGTCTATTTTGTCTGATTTGTGTATTGCTACTCCAGCTTTCTTTTGAGGTCCATTTGCATGGAATATCTTTTTCCATCTCCTCATTTTCAGTCTGTATGTGTCCCTAGGTCAGAAGTGGGTCTCTTGCAGACAGAATATATACAGGTCTTGTTTTTGTATCCATTCAGCTAGTCTGTGTCTTTTGGTTGGAGCATTTAATCCATTCACATTTAAGGTAATTATCTATATGTATGTTCCTATTACCATTTCCTTAATTGTTTTGGGTTTGTTTTTGTAGGTCCTTTTCTTTCATGTTTCCCGCTTAGAGAAGTTCCTTTAGCATTTGTTGTAGAACTGGTTTGATGGGGCTGAATTCTCTTAGTTTCTGTTTCTCTGAAAAGGTTTTAATTTCTCCATTGAATCTGAATGAGATCCTTGCTGGTTAGAGTAATCTTGGTTGTAGGTTTTTCTCTTTTGTCATTTAAAATATATCCTGCCACTCCCATCTGGCCTGCAGAGTTTCTGCTGCAAAATCAGCTGATAACCTTATGGAGATTCCTTTGTGTGTTATTAATTGCTTTTCCCTTGCTGCTTTTAATGTTTTTTCTTTGCATTTAATTTTTGACAGTTTGATTAGTGTCTTGGTGTGCTTCTCCTTGTGTTTACCGTGTACGGGAATATGTGCTAATGTTTTTTCTTTGCATTTAATTTTTGATAGTTTGATTAATATGTCTTGGTGTGCTTCTCTGTGTGTTTACCATGTACAGGAATGTGTGCTTCCTGGACTTGGGTGGCTATTTCCTTTTCATGTTAGGGAAGTTTTCGACTATAAGCTCTTCAAATATTTTCTGAGACCCTTGCTTTTTCTCTTCTTCTGGGGCCCCTATAATTTGAATGTGGGTGCATTTAATGTTATCTCACAGGTCTCTGAGACCGTCCTCAATTCTTTTTTTTTTTTAATTGGAGTAAAATTGCTTTACAATTTTGTGTTAGTTTCTGCTGTACAATGAAGTGAATCAGCTATATGTATACCTATATCCACTCCCTCTTGGACCACCCTTCTCTCCTCCTCCCACCCATCTAGGTCATCACAGAGCACTGATCTGAGCTCCCTGTGCTCTACAGCAGGTTTCCACTAGCTATCTATTTTACACATGGTCATGTATTTATGTCAAACCTAATCTCCCAGTTCATCCCATCCTCTCCTTCCCCTACTGTGTCTACATATCCATTCTCTTCCTCTACATCTCTATTCCTGCCCTACAAATAGGTTCATCTGTACCCAGCAATCCCATTACTGGGCATATACCCTGAGAAAACCATAATTCAAAAGGACACATGTACCCCAGTGTTCATTGCAGCACTATTTACAATAACCAGGACATGGAAACAACCTAAATGTCCAATGATAGATGTCCTCAATTCTTTTCATTCTTTTTTCTTTATTCAGCTTCACAGCAGTTATTTCCACCATTCTATCTTTCAGCTCACTTATCCGTTCTTCTGCCTCAGCTAGTCTCCTATTGATTCCTTCTAGAGAATTTTAAATTTCATTTATTGTGTTGTTCAACAGTGTTTGTTTGTTCTTTAGATTTTCTAGGTCTTTGTTAAATGTCTCTTGTATTTTCTCCATTCTCTTTCCGAGATTTTGGACCATCTTTATTATCATTACTCTGGATTCTTTTTCAGGTAGACTGCCTGTCTCCTCTTCATTTGTTTGGTCTGGTGGGTTTTTACCTTGCTCTTTCATCTGCTGCATATTTCTCTGTCTTCTCATTTTATTTAATTTACTGTGTTTGGGGTCTCCTTTCTGCAGGCTGCAGGGTCGTAGTGCCTTTTACTTCTGTTGTCTGTCCCCACTGGCTTGTGTAGGCTGCCTGGTTGGGGGCACTGGTGCCTGCGTTCTGTGAGTGGAGGTAGATCTTGTTCTTCTGATGGGCAGGGCCGCTTCTGGTGGTGCGCTTTATGGTGTCTGTGAGCTTAGTATTACTTTAGGCAGGCTGTCTGGTAATAGGTGGTGTTGTGTTCCTGTCTTGCTAGTTGTTTGTCATGAGGCATCCAGCACTGGAGCTTGCTGGCCATTGGGTGGAGCCAGGTCTTTGTGTTAAGATGGAGACCGCTGGGCGAGCTCTCACCGATTAATATTCCATGGGGCTGGGAGTTCCCTGGTGGTCCAAAATCCTGAACTCAGCTCTCCCTCCTTGGAGGCTCAGGCCCGACCCCTGGCTGGAGCACCAAGACCCTACAAGCCACACAGTGTGGAAGAAAAGGAAGAAGAAAACAAACAAACAAAAGCCCCAAACAAATGAAAACACAAAACCCCAAGACAAGTGGTAAAAGCAAAACTAAACAAATTACACAAAGAAACATACACACATGCACTCACAAAAACAAAAGAAAGAAAAACAAAGAAGAGAGCAACCAAATCAATAAACAAACCCAAAAATGAAAACAAACACTAAAAACTACAAAAAAACATAAAACCAGAAACACATCAAATACAGAAATGAAACTAAAAAAAGGCAATGAAAGCATAAAACTAACCCACAAAAATCAAAAAAATGCAAAGATGAAAACAAAAAGAAAAAATATAAAACAACAAAATAGTAAAAATAGAAAAATGTAAAATATAGTTAAAAATAAAATGAAAACAAAGCAAAAGAAAGGAAAAACCAAACAAGGAAAAAACAGTGTAATGAAAATTTATAATAGAAATAGGAAAAAAATAGAATAAAAATATATTAAAAATAAAAGCATAAAAAAGAAAAAGTAAAAAATTAAAAGAATATTAGAAAAAGAACAACTGAACAACAACAACAAAAAAAGTAGTGATATTTTCCTGTGACCTTAGCTGTCAGTGTCCTTACCCCCATAGTGAGCCACAGCCAATCCCTGCCTCCACAGGAAGTCCTGCAGTACTTGTAGGTAGGTCTCTGGACCTACTGTGGGTACTGTGGGGCAAGCTCAGACTGATCTGACCTTACTCCCACATGTACTTGCCCCCAAAGCCCACAGCCTCAATTGTGGAAAAACTTGTTGTCTATTCAGGTATTCTACAGACGCAGGGTTTGCTAAGCCGATTGCAGGGATTTAATCCACTGCTTCTGCAGTTGCACGGGGAAATTTCCCTTTCTCTTCTTTGGTTGCACAGCCCCTGGGATTTAGCTTTGGTTTTGGTCCCACCTCTGGGAGTGGGCCGCCTCAAGACATCTGTTCCCTGCACAGGAAAAAGGGTGCGAAAGCAGCAGCTGATTAGGGCTCACTTGCTCATCCAGGCTGGGGAGAGGGAGGGATATGGCAATCACAATCGGGATATGCAGGGAGTGCCTGCTGTGGCAGAGGCCAGCATGAAGCTGCAAGAGCCTGAGCCATGCTGTGCGTTCTCCTGGGGAAGTTGGCCCCAATCCCAGCACCCTCGGCAGTGGTGGGCTCCACAGGCTGCTGGGAAGGTGTGGGCAGTGACATGCCTTGCACACAGGACTCTTGGTTGCAGCGGTAGACGGCAGCCTCTGGGGTCAGATATAACAGCCACGGCTTGTGCTTGTGCTCATATAGGTGTTGCCTTGCTGTCTGTGAGTGTGTAAAGCAGGAAGCTCCTATGGCAGGCCGCTCCTCAAGCACCCTGCAACAAAGGTCTCTTTCCTCTCTGGCAGGCCAAGGCTTTTTCCCAGACTCTCTGCCAACTAGCTCTGGTGCACTAACCGCCCCCCACCTGTCCTCATGCAGTCAACCCCAGTCCTCTCCCTGGGTTCTGACCTCTGAAGACCAAGCCTCAGCACCCAGCCCCCACCCACCCTGACGAGTGAGCAGACAAGCATCTCAGGCTGGTGAGTGCTGGTCTGCACCAATCCTCTGTGTGGGAATCTCTCCGCTCTGCCTCTGCACCCCTGTTGCTGCCCTCTCCTCTGAGGTTCCAGAGCTACCCTGCAGTCCCCGCCAGGGAATGGTCTTCCTAGTGTGTGGAAACTTTTCCTCCTTCACAGCTCCCTCCCAGAGGGGCAGGTCCCATCCCAATTCCTTTCCTTTTTCTTTTTTTCTTTTGCCCTACCAGTTATGTGGGGATTTTCTTGCCATTTTGGAAGTCTGAGGTTCCCTGCCAGCTTTCAGTAGTTGTTCTGTAGGCGCTGTTCCACATGTAGATGTATTCTTGATGTATTTGTGGGGAGGAAGGTAGTTTCCACATCTTACTCCTCTGTCATCTTGCTGGTCCTGCAAGAGAATTTCATGAGAAGTAAGACAGCTAGCTGAAAAATGTCAGGAATTATATGAGTTCAAGAGAGCTTTGACAGCATGAGGTACAAAGATGGTCAAAAAGGATCTTAAGACTATTTCTTCAGCTGCCTTTACCAGAAAGGCAGTAGCAGGTGTAGCCCTAAGGCATAAGCGTAACGTTGGGTCATGGGATCTAATTGTTGGCTGTAATAACCTAGATATTGTGGTAGCCCCCATGTTTTGAGTAAGTCCTCTGAGGGTATTACCCTCTTTTTCATAAACAAAAAGGAAAAAAAGGTAGTTTATAGTTTGTATATCCAAGGGCAAGAGGATTTATTAAGCTTTCCTTTAAGATTTTAAAGGCTAGATCATCTTGGTTTTTCCAGATAACAGGGTCAGGCTTAGTAGTTTTTAGTAAGATATACAAGCCTAGGCCATTAAAGAGAAGTTTGGAATCCAATTGTGACAGTAACCAGCTAGCCCAAGAAAACCTGATAATTGACATTTGGTTTTAGATTTTGGGAAGCTCAAGATGCCATGAAACCTATCAGCATCTAGGTGTTATCCTTGTTCTGAGATTAAATATCTTAAATATTGGATAGAGCTGTAATGGTGAAATCTGTCTTCTTGTGAGGAGGCTTGAGAGGGTGAGTAGAGAAATAAATCATCTACATACTGTAGTATGGTAGAGCCTCCAGAAAATTTTGTATCATCGAGGTCAGCATTTAAATTTTGTGAGAAGAAGGACCTTTAGAAAAACTGTGGGCCATTTCTGTCCAGATATATTGTTGTCCTTCCAAGGTAAAAGCAAGAATATATTGGCCAGCCTCATCAACTATAATACTCAACAATGCCTTGCATAAATTGATCACGATGAAAAATTTGCTTTCAGTAGGGAATAATGCTAATAATGTATGGGGATAAGGAACAACAGGATGGTGAGGAATAACAATGTTATGTATTGCATGGAGATCTTGAACAAATCTTTATTCTTGACCATTACATTTTCTTATAGGTAAAATGGGTTTTACAAGGACTACTGCAAGGGATAATAAGTTCCTGTGCTTTATAGTCATCTATGATAAGTCTTATGCCCTGTAAAGCTTCTTTGTTTATAGGGTATTGATTAATTTTGGAGAGAGGTTTTGAGGGATTGACTTGGATCTTAACATAGTGAAAAACAATATGAATTCTGTCTATGTCTGTGGAAGATTTTGCTCATAGACTAGGAGACACTAAATTTAATAACAGAGATGTGTCTGAAATTTGTTCTTCTATGGCTTGTAAAGTACATGTGAGAGAGAAAAGGTTTGGATTTTCTTGGGGCTTAGATTCAAGGGACTTAAATTCAAGAGATTTTAACAAGATTTATTTCTCTCTTTCAAGAGAAAGAAATGGCAGCATGATATTTTTCTAGGGAATCTCATCCTAATAAATGAACAGGAGACTAATCACTGAGGAAAAACAGGTGTTTATCTTTCAAAGGTCCCAAACAAAAGGGTATAGATTGAGAAATAAAGACACATTGTGGTTAATTTGAACTCCCCACTATTTGAAGGGACTGTTTATTTGTAGTAGGGTTGAGAACTGATAGAGTAGCTCCTGTGTCAATTGATATGTAAGGGATTTTTACCGGGTCTGGAGAGTAGTTTCCCCAGTCTATTTAATGGTAGAATGGGAACAGTCTATGTGCTTCTTTGGAGTCCCATCACTGGGATGAGTTTGACCCTTGGGTCTTGGAAAGCTGTAATTGTCTAGACTTTTAAAAAAAATTTGTGGCAGTCTCTCTTCCAATGGCCAGGTTTTTTTTTTTTTTTTTTTTTTTAACCATAATGACAAAATCAGTTAGGAAGAGTCTGCTTGGGAGATTCCATCTGTTGAAGTCGGAGATGTAAAATTTTAGTTGCCCTTTTTCTGGAATCATCTTCTGGGGTGCGGGTTAACTGGTTAGCTACATTGACAAGTTCAGGGTGGACATTATTTTTCATTCTGTGTGTGTTCTCTTGACTAACAGAGATAGATCTCTGTTTTAACTAAAACCTTGAATTAAAGGCCACCCTGCTAGATGCAATGTATATAGGGAGTCCATATTTTCTTTAAAAATGATTTGGATTCTGCTGTAGTAATCATGAGTAGATTCAACAGGCTTTTGGGTGCATGCGTTAATTTTGTTCCCAGGTACTGGCTTATGGAAAGCTCTCAGGATGACAAGATGTAGCCTTGGGGTATGGCAGGAGCTTGGTCATATAAAAGAGCTATTGGCTGACTGACTTGGAATTTCAAAGATTGTTTGGGGCTTTCCCAATAAGCAGTTTTCATTCAATGCTGGGCTTGACCTCCTCCAATAAGCATGTGGATTAACTGATAAAGATCAGAGAAATCAGGTTAAGTTTGAATTATAATACTGATTTGGCAAATCTATGAGGATTCCCAGTTACCTTGGGAAAATAGTTTACTATAGCTCCAAGTTCCACTTTGGTCCATGGAACAAAATTAATTAATGGTTTAGCAGGATCCTCAGAAAACTTAATTTTTTTTAAGATTTATTCATTATTTATTTATTTCTATTTATTTTTGGCTGCATCAGGTCTTTAGTTGCAGCACGTAGGATCTTCGTTGAGTCATGCGGAATCTTTTGTTGTAGCATGCAGGCTTCTCTCTAGTTGCGGCATGTGGGTTTTCTCTCTCTAGTTGCAGCATGAGGGTTTTCTCTCTCTAGTTGTGGCATGCAGGCTCCAGGGCACGTGGGCTCTTAGTTGTGGTGCATGGGCTCCAGAGCACATAGGCTCTGTAGTTAGCAGCATGCAGGCTCTCTAGTTGAGGTGCGAGAGCTCAGTAGTTGTGGCACACGGGCTTAGTTGCCACATGGCATGTGGGATCTTAGTTCCCTGACCGGGGATCGAACCCACATCCCCTGCATTGTAAGGTGGATTCTTTATCACTGGACCACCAGAGAAGTCCCCAGAAGACCTAATTTTAAAAGGGGAAGTTTTAATTGGCTCAGTTGGTAAAGTTTACTCACTAGAGAAGAAGGGGAGTCTAGATAAAGAAAGGGGGTTTGAAGAAGGCAAAGGTGGATATAGAGAGGGGAGAGTAATGGGTTTAGGGGAACCTTGGCTCATGTCACCAAGGAAGAGGCCTTAGCTGCCTGTTTATCTCCTTTGTTTATTTCTTTCAGTTAACTTAGAAATAATATTTTACAAAGAGGTAATTTAAAAATCCTGAATATATTTAGAAGCCTCTAGGTACCAATTAAAATAGTTATCCCACTCAGATTGTTTAATTCTATTGCCGTAGTCTTTCTAGTCTGGAGAAAATCATGTTCGGGCAGACTGAAAGTTCTTCATAACAGCCATTGGAGTTCTACGTTATCTTTAGTAAGACTGGACCATCTAGTCAAAAATGCGTGTGAGGAGAGACCATAATTTTTTAACATAAAATCAGTTAAGATCACTGAAGAGCACTGGGATGACTGGAATCTCATATCTCAGAGGTTTTCTTGAGAGCAAAAGAATTCCTAAATAGCCGAATGGGTGTGCTCAGGGCTGGGAGTTATGTTTTGTTTTACAGTGTGCCTTTCATGAGATACATACTGTCTTTCTCTTTTTTTCTCCTGGAAGACAGCGTTTGCCCTAGTTGTTCGACCTGTGACCAGTTGTCCCTTGTTACATGTAAATTGTCTTGCAGTTGGCAGATGACCTAATGTCAGTCTGGCCTGACATTTGTGACCAGTGTCTGTGACCAATTTGTGCTCTCACATAAGTCTTTGCCTTAGAGACCAAAGTCTCTAAAGGGAGGTGGCAAGCACTCTAACAGCATTTACTTGCTCAACCTGTGTCCACTGACAGAATTTTTAATTTTTGCTCTCTAGCATTCCAAAGGAATTACACTGAAATTCCTAGTATGTTTCCTACAAGGAATGTTTGTTTCCTACAAGAAAACAAACAAGGACTCACCAAAAAGGATAAAAGCTTTAAACAGACGCTTAACAAAGTCAGAAAGCTCAACCGAATGGGGGAGACCATGAATCTGAGAGGAGAATCACCAAGCCAAAAGTAGACAATGACTCACAGAAGCAATGAGCTCAAGGGCTTTTGTGCGGGTACTTCACACAATTCCGAGGGTCATTGTCCTTTGGGGGGTCATCTCCTTTGGATCCCACTTCCAGTGCCAAGGAATGTCTACCTAAAGAAAAAGATAAAATGAGGCAAGCTCAAAATTGTCGAAAAGCCGAGTTTCATTTAGGATTAGCAGAAGAATTGCAGTTCAGAACACATAAACTGTAGCAAGCTGCAGATGAGTCTGTTGAGATTTGGGATATGCTGTATTTATGGACAGGGAGTATAAAGAAGTGAGAGTTCAGTTAGAGTCTGCTAAAATAAAAAAACAAATGGAGACCATTTCTGAAAATTTCTGAGGAGACAAAACCAGCCCAGTCCACAAACAATGCTCAGTTCAGCTTAATTTATGAGACCAACTCACCCAGAGTCATTTCTTGTTCATGCCTCTGGAAACCATAAGCAAAATTTCCCAAGGTCCCTGACCAACTCCCTATCATTTAAGAACATTCCAATACTATCAGTTTTCTGTAAATCAGACATTTACGGGAAATCAGTACCTCAGTTCTTGTTTTGTTTTCCTGAGGGCACGTGTAGAAGATTTTCCATTTTATATTCTCTGGTTCCATTTTAGATTGAAATTCTTTCACATGGCTTATGTAGGACTTGGGGGTATTAAAAATGGAAAATAATTTTGGAAGATTATTAAAACTTCTTTTTAAGAACAATGGGGGGAAATGAGTCAAATTATAACACACATACCATAAAAATGTTTTTAAGCTCACATTTTTTCCTGTGGTATTGTTTTTGACATTGCTTTAAAAAGGTGAAAAATATGCTCTAAAGTTTTTCAAACGGAGAGTTTTAGTCATTTATTTTAATTGCAATCACATAAGAAAAGAAAATAGACAAAATGACCTTACCATGCATTCCAGCTTTATGCTTCTTTATAGCTTCAGAATAAATATGTTTTGATTATTATCCCTTTACAAATAGCAAGTGGGAGTATGAGTATTGACATTCCATGCATAGTAATCAGGGTAATATCTATTTTATGAGGGTACAATTCTTAATTAAGGTTGGTCCAAGTGGGTCACCTTAGGAAAATAATGAAAAGCCAAAGTGCCAGTGCTCAAGGTTGTACTACCTTATAAATAGTTTCTTATTGGTTCCTGCTCTTTATATTACTAGTATGGCTATCTTTACATGATAACAAAAATTTAATTCTCATTTTCAAGTGAGGCTTTTGTTGTTGTTGTTCAGCCCTTATAAAAATACCTAATTATTTAATAGATATTCAAATAACATTGGATTCTATCAAGGAAAGGAAAACAGTGGACAAGGCAAAAAATATGTATGATTTTCCAATATCTCCTAATTTCCACTTTTCTCTTATTAGATAATCTCAAACTGTGGACATATTCTCTTAGAGTACATGTATTCCTTTATGAATTATGTGTCGGGTGATAAGTTCAGTGCTTTTGCTTGGACTATGGCTTGGTTACCTTGGGGCCACTTATTTTTAATGCCTATTTGTTGGAAGATAAGGAATGAAGTTAGGTGTCACACTATCATGCAACCAGTAGACCATTCTGCCCAGTGTTAAGACTGGGGCTCAGTACTCTCCCATCATCTACTGCTTCCTAATAAATAAGTCATTGTTTTGAAGATTAGATTTTATAGGTTTATTTGATCAGTTTCTATTTAACTATATCAGTTTATTTGATGTAGTTAAATAGAAAAGGCTATGAAAATGTTTTTTTCCAATGCCCCTCATCAGACCCTGTACCTTTAATTGGCTTAGGGTTTATCTAGAACTGAAAGCTATTAATATCTTCATTTTGTTAACAAGCGAACAACTGTTTAGGAATATTAAATAATTGCCAAATAAGTAACTAAATCAACCAGCCTAGGATTATTTATCTCAAAGATGTCAATGTCTACATTCATTTAGTGAGTAAATCATGAACAGCTATTAGTCAAAAATACTATTATAAGAAAGAAAGATGAGAGAGATATAAGATTAATGAACCCTCTGCAAAAGATTCAAATGCATGGATATATTAGAATTAGTCTGGTTTCATCACTGTGTATAAGCCACTTTAGACAACTTTTATTGCTTTACCTTAAAGTGATTTAAATCTTAAAGGGTAGAAGAAAAGAAGTAGAACATTTATCTCCCTTCCCCCCATCTCTTCTTGTACCTATGATCAGAAACTTTGACAGAAGTTTGATATGATAATATGATAGAAATAATACATAATAGTTTCACAAAACTTGCTTCACATGTCCTGTTTTGAATTCCAATTTTGATGATTATTGCGAAACAGGAAAGTTTGGATTGTGTGTTTCTACAGTAAGTCTGAAGAAAGAATGTGATGTCATTGATGTTTTATGTTTTCATCTTTATGATTTTAATTTGCTTTCAATTTTTAAGATTTTAACTTTAAAAACCTTTGCTCAAGGGGGAAATTCTATAACTGCTTTCTTGGCTCTCATGTTGTTCTACAACTTTGAGATGCATGGAGGAAGAGCAGGGGAGAGCATGAGGAAACAATCAACTTGCTCACACAATCAATAGAAGGCAGATGGAAGCAGGTTATGAAAAAAGGAAATGCATTGGATATAGAGATAGTAATTGTCAGCCCAGCCATTGATGGCTAGCACTTTATGTATTTTTTGCCTGGATAGGATGAAATGTAGTTGGCATAACATTTTATATACATATCATTTATATACATTCAGTACTTTTGCAGATAAAATTAACTTATTTGAGTCTCTTCACACACTGAATTATATATCAGTGTTTCCATTTTCTTGTTGTGGAAACAGAAGTTCAGAGAAATTTAGCTACTTACCCTAGGAAGCATAGCTGGGAAAATATGGAGTTCACCTCATTCCAAGTATCTCTTTTTCTAATTCCTGAAGGCAACCGTTCATTCATGAACGGTACCTGAAAAGTTATTGTTTCGTAGAATAATGTTGGAAAGAGGGCAAATGCTGTTGTATAATTTTATTTTATAAATACCTGGGAAGGATAGAAGAAACTATGTATCACAAATATTAACTTCCCAAAGAAAAAGGAAGTACAATGTTTGCTTTCAAGTACAGGAATAAACACAAGAAAGACCCTATCTCCAGAAGTACCCAACTTTGTGCCAAATGTGCTTTACACTTATTGGAAACAGTTCGTCATTCACAATGTAAAAATGATGTTCTTATTTTAGTTTATATATAACAGATGACATAAGGAGTGATTTTGTGACTAATTCAGGCCTCGTGGTTCTTTTTCCCAACCAAAGAAATTCATATGTTAGGCCATTTAATTTCTGCAGATCTACTGTTTCAAATTTTACAGTTCATTTTCAAGTTAGAAAACATACTGTTGTGTTTCCTTTCTATTTCTTCCTGAATATATTTGTGTTAAATTTTTGTGCAACAATGAATCATTTTTTGACACATTCCAATATTTCTTTCTCACATGCGTTTCTGTTTTTCAGCTCCAAATAATGAAATCATCACTGACTCCATTGGCATTTATTTCTACTCTGATTTGTGTGAAGAACTCTTAGATTGAAGTTTTACACTGTCAACAACTAGAGGGTTTTGCTATGATCTTGTCACAGTCTGTTTTGCACAGTTTCTCTTCCCTCCATGCATTCCATCAATGTAATTTCACGTGAAAATATGGTTAGTGGGATGCTTTACTTATTTTTATAGATCATCAATGGAAATATTAACTCTGACAGGAATAAATATAGGGCTCAGTACCACCCTACAAGGTACTTCCTATCTTGAGTTTATTATTTACCATCATTCATTTTCAAAATCTGCCAGTTGCTTTTATGAAGTGTGTGTGTACATTTTAGTCTAAGACCCTCCCATTAAGTTTGCTATTAAAATGTAAGCTCATCTGTAATTTGACACATTTATAAGAAGGGAAGAAAGTAACTGAGTCTCTTCATAATCAGACTCAACTTCTAGGGCTGAGAAGCAGGTTTTTATTTTTACCAGGTGATACAGGTTTGGCTGGGTAATTTTAGAAAGGCACAAATAGTTGTTTCTTGTATTGAAAATATTGTATGCCTACTATAATATTCCATTTTCATGGTTAGGTATTATTGACTTTAAAGAAAACTCAAACTTTTAAGCACTTAAAAATCTAAGATTAATATAAAACACCAGTAGATTTTTCTTTCCAAAAAGATCTTCAGAAGTCATTGTTGGCAAACTTCCAAACACAAATTAAATAATGGATTTGTATGACATTTTTATCATATTAATTATATATTTATTCTTTTGGTGCACACTGTTTTGTACATTATATGTCTGTTGCCAATGTCTGTGGATGGTATAAAGTTGCAGAAAAGTTTAAGTGCCAAGTTTTAATATGGCTCTGAAAGTTGTAGAAAATGACCATTGAGAATCATTCTCTGAATATGTACCAATTGAACAATAATAGAATGTTGGATTTGGAGATAATCATAGAGATTGAATTTAGGCCAGAGTGTTTTGTTTTTGTTTTGCAGAAGAAGAAAGTGATCTACAACAGGGAAGTGCATAGATTAAAAAATATTTAAACACTACATCTCAGACTAGAACTCAGGTCTGTAGAACGCTGATGCACACCATTCAAACTGTTTAATTGAAAAAGCCTTTTTATTATTTTTCTGTTGCTGTGTTACACGTGAGCACCAACTTGGTGATTTTAAACAATCTGCATTTATTATCTCTCAGTATTTGTGAGTCAGGAGTCCAAACATGGCTTCCCTGGCTACTCTGTTCAGGGTTTCAAAAAGTTACCATCAGGTTATTAGCCAGATAACATCCTCATCTGGAGGCTCAACTAGGGAAGAATCCACTTCCAAGATCATTCACGTTGTTGATAAGAGTCATTTTCTTGTGACTGTGTAACTGAGGGCATTGGCTTTCTGCTAGACCTAGGCTGGAGGCCACTCTTAAGTCTTAGAAGATGCTTAACGTTCCTAGAAGCCATCCACAGTTCTTTGGCAAGTGGGCATCCTCCGCATGACAGCCTACTTCGTCAAGCCAGCAAGGGCAATATCTCACCTCAAGGAGATCCCGGTGCTTCTTTTAAGGGTGTTCATCTGATTAATTCTAATAGAATTTATTGGCGATCTTCATTACGTTTGCAAAATCTCAACTTTGTCATCATACTCTGTTAGCTAGAAGCAAGTCACAAATCCCACCCACACCTAAAGGAAATTATAAAAGGCGTGAATACTAAGGCATGGGAATCATGAGGGGCCACCCTAGTATACGTCCACCACAGCTTGCATCTTGGATCCAAACCACATTAAAGTGATCTACTGAAACACTGGCACAAATATCACACACAGAAAGCATACATAAACATTTGACTTTCCCCCAGTAATTCAAGAAGCCTTCCTGTATCTATATGCATTCCCTACCTTCTCTCAAGGATCAAATCCAGGGCTTCCCTGGTGGCGCAGTGGTTGAAAGTCCGCCTGCCAATGCAGTGGACACGGGTTCGTGCCCCGGTCCGGGAAGATCCCACATGTCGCAGCAGGAAAGGCCACAACAGTGAAAGGCCCGCGTACTGCAAAAAAAAAAAAAAAAAAAAAAAAGATCAAATCCAGTCTACCCTGTTCACAATCTCATCTTCTCTTTGTCTTGAGAATTTGAGAGAATATTTTCCTCTTCCTTTCTTCTTTCTCCTTCAACTGAGTTAGGCATTCAACTATATTATACATCAGCCCTGTCCAATAGAGATATCATGCAAGCCACATATATAACTACATTAAAAAGTAAAAACAAACATGAAAAACTAATTTTCATAATATATTTTATTTAATTCAACATACTAAAAATATTATCACCTTGATATGCACTGAAGATATGTGTAAGAAACAATCTACTTTATTTTCTTCTTACCAAGTCTGCAAAATCTGGTATGTGTTTTACATTTATGGCGCATCTCAATTTGGACTTTTTCCAGTTCTCAACAGGCACCGTGAACAGTTTCTACCTTACTGACCAGTGTAGCTCTTTTTTATTAAAAGCATCATTATAAAAAATCTTCCTCCAGCCATGGCCATATTGATTGGCTCTCTATTACTATTCTCGAAAATGTTTTCTACAAACAACTTCTACTTCCTAATCTATCAGTTACTCTTTTACCATTTCTCAGCTGGCTTCCACCCTTACAAATCCATCATCACTACTGTTGCTAATATCTCCATGTTGCTAAACCAAATGGAAAGTTTTCTAACTAGAATTCTCATCATCTTGTTGCACAGTTGATGTCTTATTTCTCGAAAATTTCTTTCTCTTTAAATAATGTGTCAGCACTCATGTCTAGTTTTATCCCTCTATCACTGATATCTTCTTAATCCTATCCTTAGTAATACTTAAACCAGGTTCAAAACAAAACTCTTACTCTTCCCTAAAACCTGGCCCTCTTCTAATACCAACAAATGGCATAGCTATTGGCCCAGATGTTTATATAATTGTATCATTCTCTGTCTCTCTCTTGCTATCTCTTTGTCTCTCTCTCTCTACATATATATGTGCACTGTTTAATTCAAGAAATATTTGAGTTTGTACTTTTGTACTATTTGTCAAACATCATTCTAAACAGTAAAAAGACAGATAAGGACTGTTAAGGATTGATTTCATGTGCATATGCTATAAAGAGCCAGAGAAAATAATTATATATGTGATATAATGATTAATATATCATAATGGTATACACATAATATTGTAATTATATAATTTCATATAGAAAAATAAATAAAACAAGATATCAGTATGAGAATGATTATGAATTAGAATTACAATGTATGGTTTGGTAAAATAGTCCAAATTTTGTGTGTGTGTGTGTGTGTATACCACAGACAACATATTTGTATATAAATATTCATGTGTGAATAGACATATCTTCTCAAGTATATAAATACTCAAATGAACATTTATATTCATATATATGTGTATGTATGTACTAACTTAGTTCTCACACTAATCATATGAGAAAAAACTTCCCCACTTACAGAAAGTTAAGTAATCTCTCTCCTACAATCATATTGTTGTAAATGATAGGGCCTGGATTTGAGTCACCCTTCTACTCAGTGGCATAATAAAGGCAAGGTAATGGGGCAAAGGTCCTATAATGGGAGTAGTCCTGCTCTGGGTGCAGAAATGAAGGGGATGCATTGTCTGCATGTAAAAACAATAATAAAACCAAATAACACTAGTCTGCTTTTTGTTATCAGCACTACTGATAAATCTAAACAGAATTATTGTCAGTGATAAAATACTATCACCTGCAAAAAAAACTTTTGCTGTCCTAATTTCTAAATGATTGTTGTCAGTAATGTTCATTTTAGTAATATACAGGCAGGTTATATTTATACATTTTACTTATTCCTTAATAAATATTATAATTTACATGAAAACTGATTTAGAGAATCCCCAGTTATAAGCGTCTTCTACACATTACCACTTTCAGCCATAGACCTTTGTTTTCAGAGCCAGTACATAATAATTTGAAACTGTTCCACTTGGTTTCAGTCAGTTGCAGTTCCTGTCCCCACACCCTATAGTCTGAATTTTAGTGTGCTTAAGCAGTAGTTTTCAAAGAAAGGATAATAGCTCAGTGTTCATAAAGATGAAGAAACAATTTGATTTGCACTAAAGCTGTCAGTATATGTGCAAATCATTCTCTGAGCTTTGTGGAGGTTATTCTTTTGGAAACACTTCTTTACATTTGTTTAAACCACATTATTAAGGTTTCATTTATATATATGAAAGCTGTTCATATTCAATGTATACAGCTTGATGAGTTTAGAGATAAATATTCATCTGTGGAACCATAACCACAATATGTGACCTAAACAAACCATTATCTCCAAAAGTTTCCTCATGATCTCTTTATTATTACTGTCATTGTTCTGTGGTAAGAACATTTAACATAAGATTTACTCTCTGAGAAATTTTGAAGTGTATAATATGTATTGTTAACTATAGGCTCTATAGTGTGCAGTGAATCTCTGTACTTATTCATATAATTGAAACTTTGTATCCTTTAACTAATGCTTCCCCATTCACCCCTACCTGTAGCGCCTGGGAACAATTATTCTACTCTCTGCTTCTGAGTTGACTATTTTAGATTCCTAATCTAAGTAGTATAAAGTAGTACTTGTCCTTCTGTTTCTGGCTTATTTCATTTAGCATAATGTCCTCCAAGATTATCCACATTGTTGTGAATGACAGGATTTCCTTCTTTGTTAAAGTTGATTAATATTCTATCATATGTACATACTCTCTTTTCTTTATACATTCATTGACATATAGGCACTTAGATTGTTTCCACATCTTGGCTATGGTGAATAATGATGAAATGATCAGGGGAGTTCATATATCTCTTCAAAATCCTGGTTTCAGTTCCTTTGGATATATAACCAAAAGTGAGATTCCTATATTAGATGGTAATTCCAATGCATGCACAGAGAATAACTTTCCATTTATTAGTGTCTACTTGAATTTCTTTCATCAGATAATTTGCTTTTAGTGTATAGAAATGCAATTGGATTTTCTATATTGATTTTGTATAATACAACTTTACTGAATTTGTTTATTCTAGCAGTATTTTTTGGTGGAATTCTTTAGGGTTTTCTATATATAAGATCATGCCACCTGCCAACAGAAATAATTTTACTTCTTTCCAATTTGGATTTTTAATTTCTTTTTCTCATCTAATTGCTCTGGCTAGTTATTTTAGTACTATGTTGAATAGAAGTGGTGAGAGTGGGTATAATTCTATGGATCTAGATCTTAAAGGAAAAGACTTCAGTTTCTCACCATTGAGTATAATTTAGCTGTAAGCTTATTATAAATGGCCTTTATTTTGTTGAGATAAGTTCCTTCTATACCTAATTTGCTGAGAAATTTTTTTATCATAAAAGTGTGTTGAATTTTTTCAAGTGTCCTTTCTGTATCTATCAAGATGATTATCTGATTTTTATCCCTCATTCTGTTAATGTGGCATATCACATCGACTGTTTTGTGTATATTGAATCATCTTTGCACCCTAGGGATAAATCTCACTTGGTTATAGTATATGATCCTGTATGTTTATGTGGTGTTGAATTCCGTTTGCTAGTATTCTGTTGAAAATTTTTGCCTACATGTGTATCAGAGATATTGGTCTATAGTTTTGTCTTCTTGTGGTATGCATTAGTAACAGGGTGATATTGGCCTTACAGAATGAGTTTGGAAGTGTTTGCTTTTCCATATTTTGGAAGAGTTTAAGAAGAATTGGTATTAACTCTTCTTTAAATGTTTGGTGGAATTCACCTGGGAAGTCATCTTATCCTGGGCTTTTCTTTGTTGGGAAGTTTTTGATTACTAATTCCATCTCCTATGTTGCTGTTGGTCATTTTAAACTTTTTATTTCTGCTGGATTCAGTCTTTGGTAGGTCATCCTATGTGTTGGCATATAATTATTTATAATAATTTGCCTTGATCTTTTAAAAATTTCTGTGACATCTGTTGTAACGTCTCCTCTTTCATTTCTGACTTTTTTTTTTTTTTTTTTTTTTGCGGTACGCAGGCTTCTCACTGCTGTGGCCTCTCCTCTTGCGGAGCACAGGCTCCGTACACGCAGGCTCAGCAGCTGTGGCTCACGGGCCTGGCCGCTCCGCGGCATGTGAGATCTTCCCAGACCGGGTCACGAACCCATGTCCCCTGCATTGGCAGGCGGACTCTCAACCACTGCACCACCAGGGAAGCCCTCATTTCTGATTTTATTTATTTGAGTCTTTTCTCTTTTTTTACGTGGTTAGTCTAGCTAAGTTTCTATTAATTATTTTTATGTTTTCAAACGTTCAGCTCAATTTTAGCAGTTTTTTCTATTGTTTTTCTATTTTCTATTTCCTGTATTTCTTCTCTATTTTTAAATATTTCCTCCCTTTTGCCAACTTTGACCTTAGATTGTTCTTTTTCTAGTTTCTTTACATGTTGAGGTGCAGTTAAATTGTTTATTTGAAATTAGTCTTTTTTAAATGTATGTGTTTATTACTATAAACAATCCCTTTTAGCGCTGCTTTTGCTGTATCCCATAAGTTTTGATACATTGTATTTTCATTTGCCTCAAGATTTATTTCTGTTTTGATTTCTTCTTTGATCCAATGGTTATTCACGAGTATACTGTTTAATTTTCATGTATTTTTGAATTTTTCTGTTTCCTCCAGTTTGATTTCTAGTTTCATTCCATTGTGGTTGGAAAAAGATATGTGAAATGTTTTCAATCTTATTAAATTTGTTAAGACTTGTTTTGTGACCTAGTATGTGATTTATCCTGGAGAATGTTTTGTGTGCTCTTGAGAAGAATGCATATTCTGCTGTTGTTGAGTGAAATATTCTGTGTACATCTATTAGGTAAATTTGGTCTATAGTATTGTTCAAGCCTGCTGTTCCCTTATTGACTTTTCTCTCTGAATGATCTATTATTGAAAGTGGGGTACTGAAGTCTACTATTGGTGTATTACTGTGTATTTCTCAATTCAGATCTTTCAATACTTGCCTTCTATATTTAGGGGCTCTGATGTTGGATATGCAATTGACCTTTGAGCAATGTGGGGTTAAGGGCACTAACCCCCCCACACAGTTGAAAATCTGCATACTGCTATCTCTGCCTCAAAAGCAAAGGTTGATAAATGACTGACCCAAGGCCAGGAAGCTGAAGCAGTTTGGATATAATCAGGACTCAAATTCTAATTTCTTTTGATTCTGCATATTGTGATCTTTTATCAAACACAAACTATTCCCACACACTTAAAGATCTGTAAAAATAAAAATGAAGGTACTATATTTGTTGAAAAAAATCTGTGTATAAGTGAACCCACACAGTTCAAACTCATGTTGTTCAAGGGTCAACTATATATATATATATATATATATATATATATATATATATATATGTATATGTGTTTTTTATCTTCTTGTCGATTTGACCTTTTATCATTATGTGATGACCTTCTTTGTCTCTTGGTGAGAGTTTTAAACTTAAAGTTTATTTTGTCTAATATTATTACAGTCATTGCTACTCTCTTTTGATTACCATTTACATGGAATATCTTTTTCCATCTATTTATTTTCTGCCCTTTTGTGTCATTTAATCTAAATTGAGTTTCTGGTAAACAGTATACAGTTGGATCTTATTTATTTTTAGTACTTTAAGCCGATCCTTATCTTTTGTTTGAGTTTAATCCTCTTATGTTTGAAGTAATTATTGACAGATAATTGAAAGGACTTAACTATTGTCATTTTGTTGTTTTCTGTCTGATTTGTAGTTCTGTTGTTCATCTCTTACTGTCTTCCTTTGTGATTCTTTTTGGTAATGATATATTTTGATATATTTTTTTTTGTATCTACTGTAGGTTTTTTCTTTGTGGTTACCATGAAGTCTGAATAATACTTCTTATAGTTATATAAATAGTTAAAATAAAGCTGGTAACAACTATAATCACATGCAAAAAAATCAACAATTTTACTCCTCCTCCCCCACTTTATTATTGATGTCAAAATTTACTTCTTTTTATATTGTATATTCATTAACAAATTTTTGGATTATAGGTATTCTTAATACTTTTGTCTTTTAACTTTTATACTAGGGATAAGAGGGATTTACTTATCACCATTACAATGGTAGAGTATTCTGAATTTGACTATACCTTTACTTTAATAGGGAGCTTTCAAATGCTTTCTTGTTGCTGTTTAGCTTTCTTTTGTTTCAATTTGAAAAAGTCCCCTTAGCACTTCTTGTAAGTCAAGTCTAGTGACCAGTTCCCTCAGTTTTTGTTCTTTGAGCTTCATGAAGCTGGTTGCTCACCATAGATTTGAGAAATTTTCAGCCAATATTACTTTAAATAATTCTTCTGCCCCTTTCTCTTTCTCTTCTCCTGGAACTCATCTGATGAATATATTGGTTCACTTGATCATGTCCCATAAGTTCCATAGACTGTCTTCCTTATTTTTTTAACTCTTTTTTCTTTTGCTTCCTCTAACTCGATAATTTTAAATGATCTGGCATCAACTTCACTGATTCTTTCTTCTGGTTGACCAAGTCTGCTCTTGAAGCCTTCTGTTGAATTTTTTATGTCAGACACTTTATTCGTCAGTTCCAGAATTTGTTTTGTTCTTTTTTTTTTTATGGTTTCTATATCTTTGTTGAACTTTTCATTTGTCTATGTATTATTTTCCTGATTTCATTTAGTTTTTTATCTAATGGATGACTGAACTTCTTTACGATGATTGTTCGTTTTTTGTTTTTTTGTTTTTCAGGCAGTTCAATAACATTTCTTTGGTGCTTTATGTAATTTGCTCTTTTGGTAGAATCATGCTTTCCTAATTCTATTGATCTTTGTTTCCTTTTATTGATGCTTGCACATTTGAAGAAGCAGTCACCAATTCTGGTCTTTGCAGATTGGCCTTGAAAGGGAAAGCCCTTCACAGTCAGCCCAGGCCAGAGATTCTGGTGGGCCAGGTGGCAGGGACCATAGGTGGACCAGCTGCCAAGGGATCTGTGGGCAAACAGGCAGGCCTGGTGTTTCAGGTAACAGGTAATTGGTCATGATGCTGGCTTCCATGAGCATGGCTGCTGTCTTCAGTTTTTTTTTTTCTTCTCTTCTTTTTTCAGGAACTGCATATTTGTAACTAAAGAACGTTAATCCATTTCTTATTTTCTTTTTTATATTGAAATTATTATTTTATTATTTATTTTAAATTCTCATTTAGTACATGATTATAGATACGAAGTTCAGTAAAGAAAGTATTCACTGCCTACATTTGTTTTCTGGCCACTATCATTATTTATTTCATCCCATGATTATTACCAAAAAAATAAAGTTAAATTAAAAATGCCAAATGGAGAAAGGAGAATGTTACAAATGACCTCTAGGTGTCAAATTTATCAGACATGACAATGGTCTGGTGGTAGACCAGTGGTCTTAGCCTTTACATTACACCCAAGCCAGATAAACAGAGACATGAAGGAAGAATGGGTCAGTCAGAAGGACAAAAGGAGCCAAGTAACTATAAACTGGCTGTATCAAGGCATAAAGAGCATGTCAGTGTGGTTAGAAACTGGTTATTGAGGGAGACTGACTCAAGGTCCAAAGAAATTAGATCATGTAGAGTTTTAAAGACCATAGTGAGCCAGTAGGTTTACTCTAATTAAAAATGAGAAGCAAGTGGTGATTGGAGATTTTTAAGAAAGAAAGTTATAGGTTCTGATTTTCATTGTCAGAAACTTTGGAATCATCCTCTAAGCCAAGTCCTGCCAGTTTTTACTTCTAAAATTCAGGTAGATGATATGACACATTGCACAGAGATGTTTCAAAGAAGCACTGGTATTTCTGTTATCAAATGTTCACTGAACTCATGACAACAATGAAGTTTTTTTTTTTTAACAAAGTTTTATTGGAACACAGCCATGCTTACTCCTTTATGTGTTTTATGATGGTTTTCATGCTAAAATGGCAGATTTGAGTAGTTGCAATAAAGACTGTATGGTCAACGAAGCCCCAAACATTTCCTATCTAACCATTTACAGGAAAAGAAAAGCCAACTCTTGATATAGAAAAAAATTTTAAAGCCAAAATTTGTTTACTTGAAAGAATTGCTACAGTAACTACACCCGAGAAAGACTGATCACAGGCAAAATAGAAACACAAATTAAAAATATTAGGAATGAAAAAGTGGAGTTACCTGTAAAAATACAAATATTAGAAAATAATATGTTAATATCACTTTTTGGGAAGACAATTGACATATGGGATGAAATGAACAAATTTGTCAAAAAAAAAAAAACCTGCCAAGAAAGAAAAAATATTCCTGAATATCTATATTTCTACTTAGAAATAAATGTTATTATTGATTACCCTGCATTAAATAAAAAGAGAACAAACAAAAAAATCAGGTCCAGATAGCTTTGGAGAATAAAAATAGGGGGTGTACTCCCAAAGTCTTTTATAAAATATAAAAATAAGATAAAAATAAAATTTTGTAGCAATTTTATTGTGTGGTAACTGAGCACAGGAACATAATGTTTGCCAGATGTCTTAGTTCATCAGCATCTGGGTATACTGCCTACTATTTTTCACTATCTATTTGCAAAATGCTGACTTAGGTTTTCATTAAACTGACTTGAAAAATAATCTTTCTCAAATATGATTTTAACCTCTAATCAATCTCTGTTACATTATTCAATTCTGGGCAAGACATTGCTAACACTAGATATTCTAGAATTCTCTCCTCTGAATTAAACAAATAGTCCTTCGTTGAGAGTGGATTTATTATATGTTTATTAGCAGACTTTATTGAATGCAGCCTGCTTTTGAAAGGGGAGTTATTACTTCTTAAGCTTTTCACAATATCACTTAAAGTAACTCATCCTTACTGAAAATTTATGAATCTAATGCAATATTGTCAATGGATTTAATAAATGCTCAAATTTTACATGCTTAAAAATTAACACCAAGAAACAAATAGGATATGGTAACTCTTTTACTATTTTGTTATTAAGAGGTTCTTGTTACTGATAGTTATACTGACCTCTCTGACAGGAATGTCATGGGAAATGTTTTATTAATGATTGAAGATCATTGTGAAGATATGAAGTGCCACATAAATACTGAATTATTCCCGACATAAGGAACTAGACTATATTAGCTGTCTTAGCAATAAATGTCAGATCATGGGATTATTTCTGGAAAGTAGCTATTGTCTAATCTCTGTCCCTTTAGCCTTTTGAAGAAGCTAAGGGTACATGAGTTACTGTTAGTAAAATTGAATAAACTCTACGGGTTTTCTTTTACCTTACAGTACTTAATAGGATCACAGAAATATTAGATTAACAATCAGGGAAGAAAGACCAGCAGGGTTAGAAAACAATGATGTGAAATTCCAAAAGTAGAACAAAAATGTCTGTACAATATAAACAGACCAAGGAATTCTGTTCAAAGAAATGCATACTTAATTAGGAAAAGGATAAGGGGAAGATGGGCATTTTGGTTCCACATGATATGTCTCACAAGTGGATAGCTCCAGAAATAAAAATGATTCTATGCAATAGGTATAATGATGAAACTTATAAACATGAGAATATGTAAAAGGCGTACTATTCATATTTCCATTAGCAGAGAGGGCAAATAAACCTCCATAAATAACAAAAACAATCAACCAAATAAAAAATGAACATAAATCACTGCATTATAATTTAGAATGGTTTTAAGAAATTAGTTGAATGTAAGAAAAGTAAATCCACTTTTTGGAGATGCTAAAAACATTCTCTTCGAATATTCTGGAGCTACTTTTAAAATACTCATAGGGAAAGAAAGAAAACAATAGGACATGACAAAGTTACTATAAATCTGATTAAATCAGGTTTATGGTTTTCTAGTATTTTTAGGAAACTTAGAAAAGTGATAAGTATTATAATTTCAGTACAGGATATAAGTGTTAGTGTAAAGTTAAGAATGTTGCTAATTTGAGTAACATGGATGATAAGGCAAAAATGAAAGGAAATACACAAATATTGTATCATATTAAAGTTTAAAATGTTACAGGAGACATCTTCATGTCAGACAGCACTGAACCTCCACAAACTCACAAAACCTTCCTAATATACCAATTGAGTAAGTTTTAAGGACTAAATTAAAAAGGAAACAGGGGAGGAAAAATCAGAAACAATGTTCTGGAAACTGTATAGTGTGCCGAGGAGCAATCTGATTTGTGGGTTTGAACTCCCATAAGTTTCTGGAATTGGCTGTAACAAACATGTAAGTGGGGGTGAACTTGATATGAAAACAGGAAGATTGATTGACAGTATATCTAAAAGGAAATTATACCCATGTTTCACTTGCCTCATTCCATGCAGCCTGGGGATGATTCCACATCTATATAGCAGAAACTAAGCATTATTCTCTGAAGAGGGTAATTAAAGGCCCTGGACTGACAGGTAACAGGTATGGTGGTTTAAAGGAAAGTTTACATACCAATATTATAAATGTTGGGACCCACTAATGTCTCTTCCTGCTACAGTTGTACAACTTTTGAGAGCACTTAGCCAGGCATATATTCTTCCAAGCTAGAAAACCTTACTAGCTCAAAGAATGACTAAAAGTTCTGACATAGAGGATTCCCTACTGAAATGGCTCAGCTAGGTGATACCTCAATAATGACCACAGAAAAGAAGCCCCATCTGTAAGTGCAGAATTTTCAAACAGTGTTTTTATAACTCTGCTTTTAAAGATAAGAAAACAACCAGGGATCACTAGAACTTTGCTTTAAAAAACAAACAATGAAACCAAAAAGCCTCTATTGTAATAGATTGAGACTGCAATAAACAAAAAAGGATATAATAAAAACAGTTGGTAAAGGTCAGAAACTGTTCAGGAAGATAAAATGGCCAGCATCTGGGCATTAAAAAAAAGTTACAGCATTAGTCAAGTGGATGCCATTAAAAGCAATATTCAGAGGACAAAAAATAATTTGAGACATTAAATAAAAGAACAAGAAATCTCTAATAAAATAGAAAACATGAAATGGAAATTATTAGAAAGTAACAAAAACAAAAAAATCAAACAATCCATCTGCAAAGTATACACAGAAATAAAAGAAGTTTTAGAAGAGAGAACATTGAGAGGAGTTCGCAGAGCCAAAGAAAGGAAGATTGACAGGCCTAGAGTGCCAACAAATGAATCAATGAAGACCTACGGCAAAGCGTATCAACATAATATTTCAGAAAACTAGGAACATAATTTGATAGTTTATCACTCTCTTCATCCATACATGTCCCTCTTCTGCTTCCAAGACAGCTCACACTCCTTGAGTTTTTCTTATTCTCTGGAAACTCATTCTTAGTCTCTTTTTCTTTTCTTTTTTTTAATTTTTATTTTATATTGGTGCATAGTTGATTAACAATGTTGTATTAGTTTCAGGTGTACAGCAAAATGATTCAGTCATACATATACTTGTATCTATTATTTTTCAAATTCTTTTTGCATTTAGGTTATTACAAAATATTGACCAGAGTTCCCTGTGCTATACAGGTCCTTGTTGGTTATCTATTTTAACTATAGTAGTGTGTACATGTTAATCCCAAACTCCCAATCTTTGTACCCCTCATCCTTCTCCCCTGCTAACCATAAGTTCGTTCTCCAAGTCTGTGAGTCTGTTTCGGCTTTGTAAATAAGTTCATTTGTATCTTTTTATTTTTTTTTTAGATTCCCCATGTAAGCTATATCATGTGATATTTGCCTTTCTCTGTCTGATTTACTTCATTTACTTTACCTGGAGTAGGATAATCTCCAGGTCCATCCATGTTGCTGCAAATGGCATTATTACATTGTTTTTAATTGCTGAGTAATATTCCATTGTATAAATGTACCACATCTTCTTTTTCCATTCCTCTGTTGATGAACATTTAGGGTGCTTCCATGTCTTGGCTATTGTAATCAGCGCTGCAATAAACATTGAGGTGCATGTATCCTTTCGAACCATGTTATTCTCTGGATATATGCCCAGGAGGGGGATTGCTGGATCATATGGTAGCTCTATTTTTAGTTTCTTAAGGAAGCTACATACTGTTCTCCATAGTGGCTATACCAATTTACATTACCACCAACAGTGTAGGAGGGTTCCCTTTTCTCCACACACTCTCCAGCATTTATTGTTTATAGACTTTTTGATGATGGCCATTCTGACTGGTGTGTGGTGATACCTTATAGTTTTGATTTGCATTTCTTTAATATTTAGCAATGTTGAGCATCTTTTCATGTGCCTCTTGGCCATCTGTATGTCTTCTTTGCAGAAATGTCTACTTAGGTCTTTTGCCCATTTTTTGCCTTGGTTGTTTGTTTTTTTGATATTGAGCAGCATGAGCTGCTTGTATATTTTGGAGATTAATCCCTTGTCAGTCACATCATTTGCAAATATTTTCTCCCATTCTGTGGGTTGTCTTTTCATTTTGTTTATGGTTTCCTTTGATGTGCAAAAGCTTTTGAGTCTAATTAGGCCCCATTTGTTTATTTTTGTTTTTATTTCTATTACTGTAGGAGACAGAAAAAGATATTGCTGCAACTTGTGTCAAGGAGCGTTCTGCCTATGTTTCTCTCTAAGGGTTTTATAGTATCTGGTCTTATATTTGGATCTTTAATCCATTTTGAGTTTACTTTTGTGTATAGTGTTAAAGACTGTTCTAATTTCATTTTTTTACATATAGCTGTCCAGTTTTCCCAGCACTATTTATTAAAGAGACTGTCTTTCCTCCATTGTATAGTCTTGCCTCCTTTGTCATAGATGAACTGACCATAGGTGCATAGGTTTATTTCTGGACTTTCTATCCTGTTCCATTGATCTATATTTCTCTTTTTGTGCCAATACCATACTGTTTTGATGACTGTAACTTTTTAGTATTGTCTGAAGTCAGGGAGCCTGATTCCTCAAGCTCTGTTTTTCTTTCTCAAGATTGCTTTGGCTACTCAGGGTCTTTTGTGTCTCCATACAAATTCTTAATATTCTTTGTTCTAGTTCTGTGAAAAATGCCATTGGTAATTTGATAGGGATTGCACTGAATCTGTAGATTGCTTTGGGTAGGATAGTCATTTTGACACTTGGTTTTTCCAATCCAAGAACATGGTATATCTTTCCATCTGTTTGTTTCATCTTCGATTTCTTTCATCAGCGTCTTATTTTTGGAGTACAGGTCTTTTGTCTCCTTAGGTAGGTTTATTCCTAGATATTTTATTCCTTTTGATGTGATGGTAAATGGGATTGTTTCTTTAATTTCTCTTTCTGATCTTTTGTTGTTAGCGTATAGAAGTGCAACAGATTTCTGTGTGCTAATTTTGTATCCTGCAACTTTACTGAATTCACTGATGAGCTCTAGCAGTTTTCTGGTAGCATCTTTAGGATTTTCTATGTAGAGTATCATGTCATCTGAATACAGTGACAGTTTTACTTGTTTTTTTCCAATTTGAACTCCTTTTATTTGTTTTTCTTCTCTGATTACTGTGGCTACGACTTCCAAAACTATGTTGAATAAAAGTAGTGAGAGTGGACATCCTTGTCTTGTTCCTGATCTTAGAGGAAATGCTTTCAGCTTTTCACCATTGAGTATGATGTTAGCTGTAGGTTTGTCATCTATGCTGATTCTTCTTTCTTTCTCCATTTTGTTTTTAATGTTGAAGTGTCCCAGGGCTTAATACTCAGAACTTTTCTTTCTATTTTCATTTCCTTGGTGTTCTCTTCCAGTCTCATACATTTAATCTATATTCTACGTTCCATGATTCCACTGGTAATACTGGCCTTTGTCGCAGCTTCAGCTTACAAGTTTATCTGTCCAGCATCTCAACTCAACATGTGTAAAGATGAATTCCTAAGTTTCTTTTTCACCTCAATCTGCTCCTCCTGAGACCATGCCTCTCATTTTATGGCAACTCCATCTTTTCAAGTGTTCATCACAAAAACTGTGATGTCATGCTTGAATCATCATTTTTTTTTTAATGTCCAATCACTTAGAAAATCCTGTTTGTTCACATTTAAAATGCATCTAGACCCGAGCACCTCTCACCATCTCAGCTGCTATCTCTGAGTCTGTTTTACCATCATTTTTTATTTGCTGTGATCTTATCACTGTTCTTTCCACTCCTTCAGCTGCTGCCCAGCGTTCCATTTTCAACAGAGCAGCCAGGTTGATTTTTTTTTTTTAAAGTATGAGCATTTACCTGCTCACAATATTGTAACGGTTTCTCATTCCCCTCATAGATAAAACCAAAGTTTGGACAGTAGTTCACAAGGCCTTTCATGATCTAGCCATTTATTTTCTCCCACACCACATCCACTACTAACCTGTTAGCTAAATCCCTGGATTTAATCTAGATGTGTTCCAGCCAAAAGGGCCTTAATGCTCACCATTTTTTCTGCCTAGGATGAGCTGACCAATGTATTTGCATGGCTGATCCTTTTATTTCATTCACTTCTTTGCTCAAGTGTCACTTTCACTGCCTGGCTCCCTATTTACATTGTATCCTACATTTCCTACAGGCAATTCCAGATATCCTATTTTCTGCTCCACTTTTTACTTTGGCCACAGTATTTATCACCTTCCAATACTCTCTTAAATTTACTTATTGTGTTTATTGTTTATATTCTTCTCTTTAATGTAAACTCCATAAGGTGAAGCATTTTAATTTATTTTTACTCACCAATGTATCTTAAATGCTTAGAAGATTGTCTAGCACATAATAGGCACTTACTGAATATTGTTAAATGAAAGAATGAAGCATTGCTGGACATATTCATGTGGTAATAACATTATAATGACTGAATAGCGATCTAACAAAATTTATAATATATAAGCTTTGAGAGGCTTGGAAGATGAAAAGTCAGAGAAATGGAAAAGGTAGAATAAACTCATGTATTTCACAGATTAATGTAATTAGTGATTAAAACATACAAAAAAGAGTAGCAAGATAAGCATGCAATTTAGAGATGGGGAAAAAATGCAAAAAGAATCAGCTAAAGTTTTTGAAAGCTATAGCTTGTAGGCAATGGAAAGTAATTTGATTCTGGGTCAGGCTGATTTTTTTTTAGAACTAAATAATTAACTCTGTGCAAAGGTAACTTAGACAGAAAAGAACATTAATTTTAAGATATTTCCATTAAATACAAGAATGGAAATTAATATTATAACTTTCAAACATATTTGAGGTCAGCAATGGAGAGATGCCAAGTGAGTTAGAATTTCCATCTTCCATAGTAGGGATCAATACTCTCTTATAAAATAAAAAAGTAGTGGTATTATACCATACAAAGGTATGGAGCTAATTCTCAAACAAACTAAAGTAGAAATTTAAAAAGAAAATATACCTTGAGAAATATGTGGAGAACTGTGTTGTCACATATGCTATTGATTGTTATTCCTAAACTGCTGTATACTATTTGATACTAATATATTAAAAAATATGGACTCTGTTAAAATAGAAGTGTCTTTATATGTCACTTCATCATTTTTTCAGCCATTTTATATCAAGTCACCCTTCTTATATCTTAATTTTCAAGTATAAGAAAAATCTTATTTTCATTATTCATATTCAACAGAGTCATAGGAAAAGTCAAAGGACTCACCACTCCAATGACTTCCCTTTATCAGTGAATTCCAGTCTTCTGATTATATAGATTATCCAGTCTCTTCTGATTATATAGATAGGATGGGGTGAAGGAAGTGATGTTAAGGAGTTAGTGTATTTCTCAGCAAGGCATGAGGGTGAGTGACACTGTCAGCTTCTGGGTTACTCTTTTTCAAGAGTTCCTATTGTCCTCAAATTTCAGAGTTGAGTCAAAAATCTCAGAAAAAAAATGAAATTTCTATGACTTCTACTATACATGTGTAATACATGTAACATACATTAGGAGGGACAGAATAAAGAGATATTGTGACCCACATCCTTTACTCTGGGTTCTAATATGTATCTTTTTACCTATGCACATTTAGGGGAAAAAGGTGAGAAGTGCTAATAAAAGTTGACCAGTATCATGAGTTTATATTCTAGGACACACCTTCTATACCATTTATTTCATTTTTACAGAAGCTGCTCCCATAAAATTCCTCCTTTTATGAAAATGTATGCTTTCAAAAATTTTCCTAGCTCTGGAGATGACTTTGAAGTCCTGTCCAGTATACTCTTATACTTTGATGGAGCAACTTGATATCTATATACTATGATTTTTTGAAGCAGACCTAGATTTCCTAATCTATATGCTTTGCTTTTTTTCATGTATTTCATAAATCTCATGATATCTATGAAAACTGTTAGAGATTTCAAATGCTTATCAAGCATTCATATTCTAAAGGGATATAGGTGTGCAGTAGGTCCAAATTATTTAACCTCTGTGGGATAATAATAGTACCTACCTAATAAAAATATTGTGATGATTAAATGAGTAAAAATATGAAGGATGTTTAGAACAGTATCTGTCATCGTTAATATTACCTGAGGATTTCTTCTTACTATTTTTTTGTTGTGGCTTTATTCCTGCAAAGACATGTATTGGCTCTCTGAATCTTAGTTAATCCCGAAGTCTGAACCTTCAGAGATCTGTCCAGTGCAACTTTTACCCGGCATCTTACAGATTGAGGGAAAAAAATGTTTTCTACAATGAATCAACTAAGTGTAGTAATGGCGTTATTACGTTTTGCTTCCAGAAAAACAATCCAAGGAACTATGTAGAAGGTAAATTGGTAAGTGGAAAATTGGATAGAGAAACTCTGGATATGAAACGCTTTAATCAATATATGGGAATCGAAAGAGGTCAGATTCCAAAAACGTTTCAAGCAAAAAGTAACAGAATTTCAGAGTCACATATCTTCTAAAGATCTATTTCCATTAACCTGAGAAAGTAATATAGGAAGAAATGGACATGGTGAAGGAAGGTAAAATTTACTTAAGTTTGAACTGCCTGCAGAAGTTCTTCATAGAGAAATCCAAAATAGTTGAGGCACATCAAGATACTGATTGTAGGTCAGGTTATGACAGGATCCGGGGTAACAAATTTTAAACAGATGCCAGAGTTGGGCCATGCCAGGTGCAGGTATATTTTAGCTGGTATAAAGCATTACACGTGCTGTGATGGATAGATAACTGGGTGTATGATAACCTGCTCCAGTTGTCTCTTGCTATTTGAGACAGCACAAAATGTAATGGCTTAAAGCAAAACAATGTATTATTTTCTATCATGTTTCTCTGAGTTGACTAGGATCAGCTGGGCAGTTCTTGCTTGATGCCTTTCATTGTGAATACAGTTGAAGAGTAGTTGGGAACAGAGCCATTTGAAGTCCAACATGGCAGGATATGCAAGATGTCTCACTCACATTGCTGAGAACCACTCCTGGTTGTTTGTTGTGAGCTCAGCTAGAGTTGCAGAATGCACTGTCCCTGCATGGATCCTAGTGTATCTTGGGCTTCCCACTGCATGATAGTTGGGTTCTAAAGATGTGTGTCATAAGAGACAGAAAGTGAAAACAGTCTGGGCCCAGAAGATGGAACTACATCATTTCCTCCATATTCAATGGGTGAAAGCAGTCACACAGTTTGCCCATATTCAAGGGGAGAGGTTTCTTCACTGTAAGCGTGTCAAATAATTCATAATATTTTAATTCATCAGCCAACTTTAGAATTAAAATGATTGCAAAACACTTAGCTTGGGCTTACCCTCTTTTGCCATGTTTTCAAAGACTTTTTTTTTCATAGATTCACTGTTACCTTCTTTTTTCCTTGTGTAAATAAAGATAGCTAAGATGGCTTTGACTATTGTGGATGGAGCAGGGAGTGATCCCATGACCTCTCTAGTAGGCACCAGAGTGAATGGCCCTGGCCAGTAAGAGATAAAGAGAGTTAGGTCACTTCTGGGAAAGGAAGAAAGTGGAATATTTGAGATGACTTATTCATTTTGAGTTTTCTTTACCTCCACTACTTGACCCCTAAATTATCAGTTTGGAGCAAATATAATGTTGTGTAAAAAGTTAAGCTTGTGGCTTATGTATGACATCCAATGGCCTGGTATTAAATCCTTATCCTCCCAATTACTAACTTGTACTGAATACTGTATTTCTTTAAGCCTCTTTTCCCATCTGTTAATAGTACCTAACTGGGCTTCCTTGGTGGCGCAGTGGTTGAGAGTCCGCCTGCCGATGCAGGGGACACAGGTTTGTGCTCTGGTCCGCGAAGATCCCACATGCCGCAGAGCGGCTGGGCCCGTGAGCCATGGCCGGAGCCTGTGCTCCACAACGGGAGAGGCCACAACAGTGAGAGGCCCGCGTACCGGAAAAAAAAAAAAAAAAATAGTACCTAACTATATTTGCATTTTATAGTAGGTCCTATGCTTTCTTATTTCATGTTAAATGAAAATCTCTGTAAATAAATTCTGGAAGGTAAATGTATTTCTCCCCAAAGTTTCAAAGTATGGAACATGGCCTAGTTCTGGATCTTCTGATTCCTAGGTTGGGTCACTGCCTGCACTTGCATTTATTCAGACTTTTAAAAAATTCATATTGTCACCTTTAATTTGCTAATTTCACCTGCAAAATCTGTGGCTTAAAGACATTGTCTCCAGCCAAGTTCTTTTGGTGATCAGTATCAAGACTCAAGTTAAAGCCTTGGCTTTCACTGACACTCCCCTGACGGACACCACTGAAATTCATAAGTAAATGCTGTGACTTTGGCAAAAGTTCTGCATGTATTTAGATATCAGGCAGTATGTTTACTACTTCAAGACGGTATAATCAGGTTACCATGGAGCTGGAAGAGGACAGTAGCATTAAATCACTGAAAGATTTCAAACTTATAGGCCTATAATCCTGGGTGTAGTGTATTGCCATCTTGGATAAATGGCTAAATAAAATTTTATAATCGTTCTCATTTTCAACAGAAAGAGAAGTTCATTGCAAATTATAAACTCTTTCCTCACGGCTTCCACAGTTTATGAAAATCCTAGCAATGACACATGGCAAAAAAACAGGAAGAACAATTGTCAGAGAAGTTTTAATTAAATTAACATACCAATCTTCCAAAGCTTAATTATTTAAATTACTAACAGCACACTATGGAGGTGACAAAACAGTGTCTGAGACCTCAAGTAAAACAGAATGGTTTAATGGCAGTTATTTTGCCTTTTAAAATGCATTCTCAGTGAATATTTAAATGGAGAATCTAATTATTTGAGGTGGTCAGTAGGTGACATTTTAGTCATCAATGCCTAGCCCTGTAAACTGACCTTGAGTTTATCCTAATTAAGTCAGTTTTCTCTGTTGTTTGACAGCTGCATGGAAGTACATAATGTTTATCTTTTTTTTTCAAAAGCAAAACACTTATTGACTCAGGTTTTTTTTTTCTCTTTTTTCCCTCTATTGCATTGGGCTACATTATAGCAAAGAAATCTTACAATCACAGGTAAGAGTGAGGGTCCCTTGTGTTTACTAGTATGTCCCAATTTAATAAACGTGAGTTACTTTTTTTTCTTAATTCATTTTACAAGCATATGAGATTAGAGAATTTAGGGTCTGTATAACTGAAACAGGAAAGTAATGAGCATAAAATTATGGATTTTGTGATAGTTTTACATATACCTTGGAACTGGAAGTGCACATTCATGCTTCCTTCCGGAGGGGGATCAAAGACAAACTCAGGGAATGGAATATTAAAGTAATTGTGAATAAAGGTCAATTCAAAGAAAGGTAAGCAAGATGGCAGGGAGCTCATCACCTATTTGTGCATTTGAGAAGCCAAGAAGAGAGAACTTGGAGGTTACTCTCTGGATTAGCCTTCCTTGTGCGTGTATTTTGCTATTCCTGCATCTTGACAGGAGGTCAGTAAAATTTCCTTTAAACCTGACAACACTTGTGTGGGACATTGCTGGGACACGTAATCCACTACCACTGCAGCATCTTTTGTTATACAAGAATATATTGGACTGAGAAAGAGATGATTGGGAAATAATCTTTCTTTTAGTTAGCTGTGATCTCCTCTTCTTCCCTAACTGCAAATGATTAAAAGGCCCAATTTTGTTCACTTAATAAATTTACTCAGATATTTCAAGATTACTTGGCTCTTAATAATATAATATTCATCTACCAAATATGAAAACTATGAATCCTTAATTTTTTTAGTGGAAGAAAACTAAACTAAACCAAGTTTTTTAAATGTACATTGAGTGTTTACTTAAAGCAATAATATGACACATCTCTGTACTTGAAGAGTGCAGATCACTTAATAAATGTATGAGATATCTTTAAAAATAATTTATACTTTTCCTATCTTTGCCTTTATACATTTCCTAAGGAAAAAAAAGGTGAAATAAGAAAAGTAGGGACTTCCCTTGTGGCGCAGTGATTAAGAATCTGCCTGCCAATGCAGGGGATATGGGTTCGAGCCCTGGTCCAGGAAGATCCCACCTGCTGCGGAGCAACTAAGCCCGTGCACCTAGATCCCATGCTCCTCAACAAGAGAAGCCACCACAATGAGAAGCCCATGCACCACAACGAAGAGTAGCCCCCACTCACTGCAACTAAAGAAAGCCTGTGTGCAGCAACGAAGACCCAACCCAGCCAAAAGAAAAAAAAAATATATATATATATACACCTATATAAATAAATAAATAAATACTTTTTCTAAAAAAAAAAAAGGTAAAGAAAGTAAACAACTTTCATATTCCTCCAATAATAATTCTATCTTTAAAAGAATGTTCAAGCTGAAAGCTATTCAGGAAATTAGAAAATAAACATAATAGAAATGAACACCGACCACATTCCAGCCAGGCCTGTTATGAACAGAAGACTAGTCCATGCTAGTGTTTTCTCCATGACAAACTTACTTCCTTTTCCTACTGTCATTTTCAATATTACTGCCTAACTCTGGGCCTGTTTTTAATATAATCATTTCTCAGATATGCTACGAAGAAGGACACGGAATAGGCAAATACACTAACTTTTTCCTGTAAAGGCTGGTGATAGTTTATTGATACTCTTCTATTTTGATGGGCTTGGTTCTTTAGATCTCTTGTAGAAAGACAAAATTAAGGCAGACAGAAATTCATGACTGAATGTAGAAGAATACAATAAGAAAACGTAATTCTTGAGAAAAAAGGCTGAAAACAGTGGTAAAAAGGAGTGTGAACAAGATAGCATTATTTCTGTTATGAAGGAAAGCAAAGAAAGTTTTCTTTATGTTTTCAAATTTAGTGCCAAAATATAAGATATTATTTGAGATTATACTTTTTAAGAGTAAAACTGTAGCAAACATTAATTAAAACGGACAAACCAAAATTTACACAAATGGCAAATAAGCACTTTAGAGTATCTATATTGTCCATATGTATCAAACTTCTAATAAAAATTTTCTCTAGGTTTTTGAGTTAAACAAGATACTGATTTCCTTGATCGTCCAATATTTCTCCAATAAGCTTATAAAAGTTTGGAATTCTGAAATATTATCTTTATTTAAACATATACATTTTTAGTTTTAGTAGGATATTTACACACTACTGATTTACCAAAGAGTTTGTTTCTTCCTGTCTTCAATCTACTCACATACTGATAAAAGAATATATTCATCTCTGTGGGAAACTGTCTATTCCTCATTTTTAGCTCACTCAGTTTGGATGGACTTAAGCTGTTCTCAATTTCACAAGCAGGCAATTTTTTTTTCCTAAAGGAACAAAATCATCCTATCCCCTTGACCACAGTTCATCCTGTTATCATTAGTGTAAGAGAAAGACAGACTCCGGACACCTACTTATTCTTCCTACTAGATAGGAGGTTAAAGTGACATTACGCTTGACATTGCTGTAGCTACCCTAGGGCTAAGGGAAGAAGCTTGCTGAAAATAAGATCGACACAAGGAAAAGAACATAAGCTATGAGATGTAAAATTGCTTAGGAATGGAGTGGCCTCACTGTTAATGAGCTACTTGAGCATATCATGGAATAAAATGATGTGATGAAGTACTCTAAGTAGATATCAGAAGATAATTCCAGGCACAGGAAGCAGAACTGGTGTAGGTGGGAATGTGCTTATTGTCAAATTTGGCCTAATGTCCAAAAAATAAAAGTTACTGTATATCTAAAATAGCGGGAAGGTAATAGAATCATGAGGAGGTGCAGATAACATCCATGCATGTAGGTCATCGAAAGATTTTGATTTTATTTGAAAATAGGTAGTGACTAGAAGATTTTGAGTAGTGGAATGACATGATCCCATTTACATCTTTAACTTGATAGTCAGAACCCTAAATGGAGAAGAGTTCTGGGGTGGAGTAGGGAGAGTTGCAAGACAAACATGGAAGCAGGAAATCAGTTCAGAGGTTAGTGCAGCTTTCGTATTGAGAGAAAGGGTGCTGTTATTGAAATAAATAAATATTCAGAATAAGATGTGAATTGTGAAGAGTCTAGAAATGTGATGGCAATTATGAGGTCTTATTTTATTTCCCCTGCCATCACATCCAAATATTAGCTGCATTAATGTGAAAACACAGAGGTACTGTTTAGGAACTAATGAACACTTTATGTAGTATAAGCTGTGGGGGGTGCAAGACATTTAATAAAGAAAAAATGTCCATCACTGTACTCTGATTACACTTGCAACATTTTGATTAAATTGCTTGTATTAAATATGAGCTAGAAAATTGCTGATATAATATGAAACTTGAAAGTATGATCTAAAATACATTTAACCTGCAGAAAACTAATGAAGCAATTGATAATAAGATGGAATAATTTGGTATTTACATAGTTGCAAGTGGGCAGCTTCCAGACACTAAATTAGGAGAATTAGAACACTAAGTGCTATTTTTAAAACAGATTTTCTAACATGGGAAATCTAAGCAGTGTAAAGAAATTCAGACTGAATTATTTTTTAGAAATCACATAAGGACATGGTTATTGATACTATGTCTCTCTAAAATTGTTAAATGCATGCTTATATATTTATTAGGTTATAAGCTTTATAAATTGTATCTCTGGAATGAAATCAAAACATTGTATTTGTGTAGGTGCAATACTTAAAAATTTTTTTAAAAAAATGTTTAAGGAGATGCAGTAAAATTAATTTTCCTCTAGTGGACTCGGGGAATATTTGTTTTTAGGATTAAAAGAAAAATATTCTCCTCTCATCCATTTTAATCTCAGAGAAAGATGATTAAGGGGTACTTGTGCATTTTTGAACTACGAAATTGATCTTCTATATCTTCCCTCACTTAAGAACATCACCAGCTCCAAAGCATGTACATCAGCTTTGTAAGGATATAAAGCCAATCATATCTCACATCTTGACATCTCAGAATGGCAATCATTCTCATACCTATTTAGTTAACACAGAATACAGAACACAAAGATTCTCATGGTTAGGACCATCTTCATGATGTAGGATTAAGCATTAGTGGCCATTCTGGATATGCAACCTCTCTCTCAACTTTATGGAGGGGTAAAACATATCAATTATCAGTTTTAGTTTTGTTTCATATATATGTGTATATATATGAAAATATATACAGATTGTTTCATACATACTTTATTTACATATATATAAGGTGAGATGTAATGCCCATAGCATAAAATTTACCTTTTTAAAGGGTAAAATTTAATGGTTTTTAGTACCTTCACAAAGTTGTGTAACCATCACCACTATCTAATTCTCCATTTTTCACACCCCAGAAGGAATGAGGTACCCATTAACACCTATTCCATATACCCCTCTTCTGCCTGGCAACTGATAGTTTACTTTCTATCCCTATAGATTTGCCTATTCTGGACATTTTATATAAACAGAATCCTGCAATGTCTGGCCTTTCGTGTCTAGCTTCTTTCACTTAACATGATATTTTCAAGATTCATTGTTGCTGTAGCATCTATCAATAATTCCTATATTTTTATGACTGAATAACATTATTATATGGATATACCATATTTTATGTATAGATTCATCAATTGACAGATATTTGGATTGTTTCTACCTTTTGGCTATTATGAAAAGTACTGCTGTAAAAATTTGTACACAAGTTTTCGTGTGGACCTATGTGTTCAGTGTTTTTTGGTGGACTTTCTGGGAATTGCTGGACCATTAAGTAACTTTATGATAAACATTTTGAGGAATTTTCAAATCGATTTTCTAAACAGCTGTAACATTTTCTATTCCCACAAGCAATAAACGAGGGTTCCAATGTTTCCACATCCTTGCCAAAACTTTTTAATTTGCATTAAAAAAATTATAGCTATCCTAGTAGGTCTGAAGTGCTATCTCATTGTGGTTTACATTTGCATTTCCCTAAAAACTAATGGTGTTGAATATCTTTTATGTGCTTATTGGCCATTTGTATATCTTCTTTGGATAATGTTTAACCCAAGGGCTTTGTCCCTTTTTTAATAGGATTGTGTCAAGAGTTGAGTTAAACTACTCCATGGTATTACTGCTTTGGTGTCCATTTTGTTTGGCCAAGAAACCTGCAGTGACTTTAAACTGACACTAGCCCCCTCATTCAAGCACATGCCCTAAACAGCAGCCTGCAGAGTCACAAGCAAATGTAAGTTCCTTATATGATTTCCCAGCAGCCCTTGTGATTAAACAGTCTCTTCTGCCTTCCACTGCCATTTGTTTATGCTCCCCTAGGTAAGACCTCCATATAACTTACCAAAACCCTGCTCTTTTAGTTTGAATTAACCAATCCAGCCCTAGCCCAGGAACCCCAAAGCACTCTATCCATAGACTCTAATAAGCGCATGGACTCCGGGTCCTGCTTCTCTCTTTCTGTACTCTGTCTTGATCTCCCCTTCAGGTCCCTCAGATTATACCAGATACTCCCTCCAGGACTTGTGAGTAATAAACTTCTCTATTTCAGTTCCTCTTGTGGTCTTTTGTTGAATGGTGACGTACCATCTGGCACCTTCTCCTCCCCTTGATAAAGGTTAACTTGACAAATTCATAATAGGTTGGTAGTCTTACAACTTCTGTCTGTTTTCATATCTAAAACAGAGTTTCTTATCGACAGTATACAGAGGGATCTTATGTTTTAATCCATTCCTAAATCTCTTCCTTTTAATTGAAAAATGTATTACATTTACTTTTAAAGTAATTACTGTTAAGGACTTCTTTCTGCCTTAGCTATTTGATTATTGTATGTTGTATATTTTTTTGTTTCTCAATGTCTCCATCACTGTCTTTTTGTAATTAGTTAATTTTTTATTGTGTAAAATTTTGATCCCCCTCTACTTTCCTTTTATGTGTGTGTGTGTTAACAACACAGTTTGAATTCTACCAACTAAATTTCAATAGTGTACATTTTGTTCTTATACATCTTCTTAGCTCCTTTATATTGTTATTCTCACAGATTAATGTTATATATGTGTGAATATTAATCTAGATTTATAATTATTATTTTATGAATTTGCCTTTCAGTCATATAGGAAATAAAGAGGAGTTATAAACTAAATGTAAAATAATACTAACATTCATATTTACATATACAGTAAGTCTGCTACATGAGTTCCATTTCCTAAGTCCAATTTGTTCATTTAGTCCAAAAAAGTTAGCCTAGGTACTCAGCTAACACAATCAGCTATATAGTACTGAACCATGATAGGTTTATAATACTTTTTACACAGAAATAAAGTACACAAAAGCACAACCACTTGTAGAGGATGCACGCATGTGACAGTGTACTCCAGACATGTGAACTAACTTATGTGATTGGATATCTGAATGCACATTCGCATCTTTGAAAGTTCACGACTTGAAGGTTCGTATGTAGGGGACTTACTGTACAGTAACCTTTATTAAAGTCCTTTATTTCTTAATATGACTTCAGATTACTGGCTAGTATCATTCCATTTCTGTGTGAAGGGCTGCCTCTAGCATTTAATATATGAGAGGTCTACTAGTAATAAAATTTCTTAGCTTTTGATTATCTGAGAATGTTTTAATTTTTCTCTCATTCTTGAAGGATGGTTTTCCAGATACAGAGTACTTGTTTGTCTTTTGTTTGTTTTTGTTTTAAACTTAAAACACTTTATGTCATCCCATTTCTTCTGGTCTCCATGATTCCTGGTGATAAATCAACTTTTAATCATACTGATGGCCCCTGGATGTATGATTCACTTTTCTCTTGCTGCTTTAAAAATTCTCCTTGTTTTTGTCTTATGGTGATTTGACTATAACATGTCTATGTATCAGACTCTTTGAGTTTTTCATGTATGGAGTTCATTGAGCTTCTTGGATGTGTGTATTCATAGATTTCATCCAAGTTGGAATGTCTCCTTCCACTATTTTGTCAAATATTTTTCTGCCACTTTTTCTCTTCTCCTTCTGGAACTCCAGTGATCCATATATTGGTGCACTGTGTGGTACCCAACAGGTTCCGTGGTTCTGTTCATTTTTTCTTAATTTCTTTGCCTGCTCTTTGGAGTGTCTTATTATCTTCAATTTTCCTGCTTCTTTATTCTGCCTGCTCAAATCTGCTGCTGAATCCCTCTAGTGAACTTTTAATTTTAATTATTTTACTTTAAGTTCCAGAATTCTATACTTTAAGGCCCAGAAATTCTATTTAGCTCTTTTTACAATTTCTCTTTGTTAACATTCTCTATCTGTACATACATCTGTTCCCTAAGTTTCTTTCTTTTCCCATTTTTTTTTTCCTAGCACACTGAGCATATTTAAGATAGTTGATATAGGTTCTTTGACTAGTAATGTCAATGTCAGAGTTTCCTAAGGGATGGTTTGTGTCTTTTCCTGTGAGTGATTCATATTTTCCTATTTCTTTGTACACTTTGTGATTTTTAAATGATAACTGGATGTTTTGAGTATCATTAATGTGGTAACTCTGGAAATCAGATTCACCCCCTCATCAGGGACTACTTTTTTTCCACTTGTTGAGGGATGCAGTCATCCATTTGTATAGTGACTTTCCAAACTAATTTTGCCTAGTCTGTATATATTGTTGTGATGGATCACTGATGTTTCTGTTCCATTATCTCTTCAGTCAGGCTGTTACCTACAAGGGATGTCCTTAAATGTCTGGAGCCATAAATAAATGTATAAATAATTTAATTACAAGTGTGTTGGTTTCTTTGAATCTTACAGTAGATAGTGCCGGGGAAGCTGCTGCCAGCAGAGGAGGCCAAAACAAAAGCACAAGCCTACACTGATGCATTGAAAATGACAAATTCACCAAAACACACAACCCCAATTTTGGAGGACAAGGTTTTTACTCTCCATTCTTTAAATTGAAGCATTGTTGTTTTAGTTGCACGTGTACAGCAAAGTGATTCAGTTATGCATATATTCATTATTTTTCAGATTCTTTACCCATATAGGTTATTACAGAATATTGAGTAGAGTTCCCTGTTCTATAAAGTAGGTCCTTGTTGGTTATCTATTTTATATATAGTACTGTGTGTATTTTAATCCCAAGCTCCTTATTTATTCCTCCCTACTACATTTCCCCTTTGGTAACCATAAGTCTGTTTTTGAAATCAGTGAGCCTGTTTCTGTTTTGTAAATAAGTTCATTAATATCATATTCTAAGATTAGATTTCACATATGAGTAATATATGATATTTGTCTTCCTCTGTCTTACTTATTTCACCTAGTATGATAATCTCTAGGTCTATTCATGTTGCGGCAAATGGCATTGTTTTGTTCCTTTTTTATGGCTGAGTAATATTCCATTGTACTATGTACCACATCTTTTTTATCCATTTATCTGTCAATGGGCATTTAGTTGTTTGCATGTCTTGGCTATTGTAAATAGTGCTGCAATGAACATTGGGGTGCATGTGTCTTTTTGAATAATGCTTTTCTGCAGATATATGCCCAGGAGTGGGGTTGCTGGATCATATGGTAGCTCTATTTTTAGTTTCTTAAGGAACCTCCATACTGTTCTCCATAGTGGTTGTACCAATTTACATTCCCACCAACAGTGTAGGAGGGTTCTCTTTTCTCCACACCCTTTCCAGCATTTACTGTCTGCAGACTTTTTGATGATGGCCATTCTGACCGGTGTGAGGTGATAACCTCATTGTAGTTTTGATTTGCATTTCTCTCATAATTAATGATGTTGACATGGTCTTTTCATGTGCTTTTTGGCCATCTATATGTCATCTTTGGAGAAATGTCTATTTAGATCTTCTGCCCATTTTTGATTGGGTGCATTTCTCTAATAATTAGTGATGTTGAACATCTTTTCATGTGCCTGTTGGCCATCTGTATGTCTTCTTTGGAGAAATTTTGGTCTTGAGCCCATTTTTTATTGGTTTCCTTTCTTTTTCTTTTTTGATACTGAGCTGTGTGAGCTGTTTGTATATTAGTATATTTTGGGAATTAAGCTCTTGTCGGTCAAATCATTTGCAAATATTTTCTCCCAGTCTGTAGGTTGTCTTTTTACTCTCCATTCTGACACCAGCCATTCTAAGAATGTAGGCCACCATCCTTATGGCCAGAGGAAACCTGAGAAATGGTGAATGGTAGCAGGTTTACACATTCTTCTCTCTTACAAGAGTTATGCAGACTCTCCCTTCATCACGCACTCCCCTGGTTGCTCTAAGTGTCTGATCAGGTTCTGGAGTTCCAAAATAGTCGATTCTTATAATTTTTACAACTTAATTGCTGTTTTGGTGTTAAGACCGACTCCTGGAACTTCCTAATCTGCCATTGTTTGTGATGTCACACCCACATTTTAGTTTTTATTTTGCTAACGACTAAAGATGTTGAGCTTTCTTTCATGTGATTATTGATCATTTATAAATTTTCCTTGGAAGAATGTCTCTTCAAACTTTTTGCTCAATTTCAATTGAATTGTCTTTTTATTGTTGATTTGTAAGATTTCTTTATATAGTTTGAACACTGGCCTCTTATCAGACAAGTAATTTTCAAATATCATCTTCTATTCTGTGGATTATGTTTTCACATCCTTGATTGTGTCTTTGAAGCACACTTTAAACATTTATTTTTAATTTTATTTATTTATTTATTTTTTGCGGTACACAGGCCTCTCACTGTTGTGGCCTCTGCCATCGTGGAGCACAGGCTCTGGATGCGCAGGCTCAGCAGCCATGGCTCACAGGCCCAGCTGCTCCGCGGCATGTGGGATCTTCCCGGACTGGGGCACGAACCCGTGTCCCCTGCATCGGCAGGCAGACTCTCAACCACTGTGCCACCAGGGAAGCCCTATTTTTAATTTTTTAATTGAATTATATTTGATGTACAATATTGTAACTTTCAGGTGTACAACATAGTAATTCACAATTTTAATGGTTATATTCCATTTATAGTTATTATAAAATATTGGCTATATTCCCTGTGTTGTGCTATATATCCTTGTAGCTTATTTATTTTATACATAGTAGTTTGTACTTCTTAACACCCTTCTCCCATCATGCTCTTCCCACTTCCTACTACCTACTGGTAACCACTAGTTTGTTCTCTGTATATGTGGGTCTGTTTCCTTTTTGTTATATTCACTAGTTTTATTTTTTAGATCCCACATATAAGTGATATTATACAGGTTTTGTCTTTGACTTATTTCATTTAGCATAATACCTTCCAAGTCCATCTATGTTGTTCCAAATGGCAAAATTTTATTATTTTTTATGGCTGAGTAGTAGCCCATGCTATGTATGTATGTGTGTGTGTGTGTGTGTGTGTGTGTGTATACACACACACACACACATACACATAACACCACATTTTCATTATCCATTCATCTGTTGATGCACACTTTGGTTACTTTCATATCTTGGCTACTGTAAATAATACTGCAATGAACACTGGATTGCATGTATTCCTTTGAATTAGTGTTGTCATTTTGGGGTGATATATACCGAGGAGTGAAATTACTGGGTCATATGGTAGTTCTTTTCTCAGTTGTTTGAGAAACCTCTATTCTGTTTCTCATAGTGGCTGCACCAGCTTACATTCCCACCAACAGTGTATGTGGGTTCCTTTTTCTCCACATCCTCGCTGACATTTATTATTTGTAGTCTTTCTGATGATAGCCATTCTGTCAGGTGTGAGGTGATATTTTATTGTGGTTTTGATTTGCATTCCTCTGATGTCTAATGATGTTGAGCATCTTTTCATGTACCTGTTGGCCATCTGTTTATCTTCTTTGAAAAACTGTTTATTCAGGGCTTCTGCCCATTTTAAAATCAAGCTGTTTTTTTGATGAGTTGTGTGAATGCTTTATATATTTGGATATTAATCCCTTATCAGTCATATTTGCAAATATTTTCTCCCATTCCTTAGGTTGTCTTTTTGTTTTGTTCATGGCTTCCTTTGCTGTGCAAAAGCTTGTACATTTATTTTTGCTTTATTTACTTTGCTTTAAGAGACATATTTTTTAAAAATTGATTATGTCAAAGAAGGTTCTGCCTATGTTCCCTTCTAGTCCCTTTCCAGCCTTAAATTTAGATCTTTCATCCATTTTGAGTTATTATTGTATACAGTGTTAGGAATGTTGTAATTTCATTCTTTTACATGTGGCTGTCCAGTTTTCCTAACATCAGTTATTTAACTGCCTGTCTTCTCTACATAGTATATTCTTGCCTCCTCTATTGTAGTTAACTGACCATAAGTTTGTGGATTTATTTCTGGGTCTCAATTCTGTTTCATTGTTCTATGTGTCTGTTTTGGTGTCCATACCATACTGTTTTGATTTCTGTAGCTTTGTAGTATAGTCTAAGTTAGGGAGCATGATTCCTCTAGTTCTGTTCTTCTTTCTCAAGATTGTTTGAACCATTTGGAGTCTCTTGTGTGTCCATACAAAATTTTAAATTATTTTTTCTATTTCTGTGAAAAATAACCCCTGGTATTTTGATAGGAAATGCATTGAATCTGTAGATTGCCTTGGGTGGCATGGACATTTTAACAGTATTAATTCCTCCAATCCATGAACACAGTATATCTTTGCATCTGTTTCTGTCATCTTCAATTACTTTCACCAGTGTCTTATAGTTTCCAAATACAAGTGTTTTACCTCCTTAGGTAGGTTATTCCTAAGTATTTTATTGTTTTTGATGTTATTGTAATGGGTTTGTTTCCTTAATTTCTCTTTCTGATAGTTCATTGTTAGTGTATATAAAAGGAAAATAGATTTTTGTGTATTAATTTTGTATCCTGCAACTGTACCAGATTCAGTGATGAGATCTACTAGTTTTCTGGTGGCATCTTTAGGGTTTTCTCTGTATAGTATCATGACAGCTGCAAACAGTGATAGTTTTACTGATACTTCTACCTTTCCAATTTGGATTCATTTTGTTTCTTTTTCTTGTCTGATTGCTATGGCTAGGACTTCTAATATTATGTTGAATAAAAGTGGTGAGAGTGGGCTTGGACTTGTCTTGTTCCTGATCTCAGAGGAAATGCTTTCAGATTTTCACCTTTGAGTATGATGTTAGCTGTGGGCTTGAATATATGGGCTTTATTATGTTGAAATATGTTCCCTCTATGCCCACTTTCTGGAGAGTTTTTATCATAAATGGATGTTGAGTTTTATCAAAAGCTTTTTCTGTATCTATTGAGATGATCATATAGCTTTTTTTTTTTTTTTTTTTCCAGTACGCGGGCCTCTCACTGCTGTGGCCTCTCCTGTTGCGGAGCACAGGCTCCAGACGCGCAGGCTCAGCGGCCATGGCTCACGGGCCCAGCCGCTCCGCGGCATGTGGGATCTTCCCCGACCGGGGCACGAACCCGTGTCCCCTGCATTGGTAGGCGGACACCCAACCACTGCGCCACCAGGGAAGCCCAGAAAGAAATTTTTTTGATGCAGCTAAGTTTATTAATTTTTCTTTTGTTGATTGTGTTGCATAAAAGAAACCATTATGTAATCCAACAACAGAAAGATTCAGGTGTATATTTTCTAAGGATTTTTATAATTTTAGTTCTTATAATTTGATTCATCTAGAGGTTTATTTTGTATATTGTGTAAGGTAAGGATTCAACATCATCATTTGCATATATACAATATGTATATCCAGTTTCTCAGAAACATTTATTAAAAACTATTATTTCCCTATTGAATTGTCTTGATACCCTAGGAAAGATTAATTAAACATAAATGAATGACTTTATTTTTACACTGTAAATTTTATTTAATCGTTGTATGTCTATCCTTATGCTAATCCATGAAGCCTTGATTTCTGTGGCTTTGTCTTAGGTTTCAAAATCAGGAAGTGAGACTTCTAAATATTTTTGTTTGGCTTTTTAATTTGTTTTTCAAGTTTGTTCTGACTATTCTGTGTATTCTGCAATTCTGTATGAATTTTAGTAACAGATTAGAAATTTCTGCAAAAAAATCACCTGGAGTTTTGATACAGTCTTTGTTAACTCTGTAGATTAATTAAGGGATTTGCTATCTTAACAATGCTGTCTTCCAATCCATGAACGCAATATGCCCTTACATTCATTTTAGTTTTTAATGTCTTTTAACAGTGTTCTGTAGTTTTCCACATGAAAATCATGTACTACTTTTATTCAATTTACTTTTAAGTATTTTATTTTTTGATGCTATTATAGATGAAAATGTTAACTTGGTTTTATCTTCTGACAGTTTTTGCCAGTGTATATAAATGCAGTTTATTTATTAATCTTGTATTCTGAAGTTTTGATAAATTTCTTTATAGGTCTAATTATTTTTTGAGGATCCTTATGATTTCCCATACACAATATCATGTTATCTGTGAATATAGATAGTTTTAGTTCTTTCTTTTCAATTTAGTTGCCTTTTATTTCTATTCTTTTTAATGGCTAGAACCTATATTACAAGATTTGATAAAATAGATGCACTGAGAGCAGACATTCTTGTCTTCTTCTTGACCTTAGGGGAAACAAATCCAATCCTATTAAGTGTGATTTTAGCAATGTGTTTTTTAGCAATGTGTTTTCTTTATTTCCTTATTTTCTCCTCTCTAATTTTTTTGGTTGGAACCTACAGAATAATTTTGAATTGAAGTAGCAATAGAGGACATTCTTGTCTCATTCCTGATTTTAGGAAGAAAACTTTTGTTTTTTTCCTGTTAATTATCAAGTTTGCTGTGAGTTTGTCAAAATTTGTTCATTGTTTATTAAGACCACTTTCATGTCTTTTGTTCTATTTTCATGATATTTTACATTTATATATTTTCATGTGTTTCTTGTATTTCTCGGACAAATCCCACTTAGTCATAGTGTATAATCCTTTTAATATTGTTCTGGATTTGGCTTGTACACTTTATTGAGGATTGTAACATCTATATCATAGAGATACTGTTCTATAACTTTCTGTTCTTGTCATATCTTTGGTTTTGTTATCAAGGGAATAGGGGACCCATAGAATAAGATAAGAAATGTTTCTTCCTCTTCTGTTTTTTGGAAAAGATTAAGTATCAGCATTAATTCATCTTAAATATTTTGTATAGTTTTACAGTAATCTTCTTGTCTAAGGGTTTTCTTTGTAGAATATTTTTTGATTACTAATTCAATCTCATTACTTACAGGCATATTCAGATTGTCTTTTTCTTGTTGAGTTAGTTTTTGTTGTTTGTGTTCATCTAGAAATTTCCCCATTTCATTTAGATTTTCTATTATTTTTGGAATACAATTATTCATAGTGTTCCCATATAATCCCTTTTATTTCTATAATGTCAGTAGTAATGTCCCCTCTTTCATGTCTGATTATAAAATTAGAGTCTTCACTCTTTTTATCTTGGTTAGTTCATCTAAATATTTGTCAGTTTAGCTGATCTTCTCAAAGAACTAATATTTAGTTCTGTTGAATTCATCTTTTATTTATATAACACCTATTCTGTTATCTCTGCTCTTGTTTTATATCCTTTCTTCTGTTTGCTTTGGGATTAGTTTACCCTTATTTTTCTAGTTCTTAATTGAGAACATTAGGTTATTGATTTAAGAAAGAATTTTAAAAATAACATTTATAACAATAAATTTCTCATAAACAATGCTTTATTAGCATTCAATAAGTTTTGATGTGCTGTATTTTCCCTTCCATTCCTCTCAAATTATTTTATGATTTCACTTGTGATTTCTTATTTTACCCAGTAGTTATTTTGGAAAACATTATTCAGGTTCTCATAATTTCTTCTATTATTAGAAGAACATATATGATTTTAATTTATTTTAAATTTATTGAGACATTTTATGACCTGACATATAATCTAAGAGAATATTCTGTGTGCACTTGAGATGAATGTGTATTCTCCTGATGTTGCTAGAGTGTTCTGTGGATATGTGTAAGTCTATTTGGTCTGTAGTGTAGTTCAAGTCTTCCAAACCTTTATTGATCCTTTTCCTATATAATTAATCCATTATTGACAATGACGAATTATATGTTCAGATGTGACTTAAATTATTTCCCTTTAAGTTTATATTTCTTGTTTATGTACTATGGAAATCTATTATTAGGTGCATATACGTTTACAAGTCTTACATAATTTAATGAAATGACCCCATTAACATTAAAACCTCATGTATCTAGGGACCCCATTTGTCCCTAGTTACAATTTCTGTGCTAAAGTCTATTTTTTTCTGATATTAGTCACTCCAGGTTTTTTTGATTACTGTTGCATGAAATACTTTTTTCTATCATTTTATTTCCATTCTGTTTGTGTCTTTGAGTCTAAAATGTGTCTCCTGAAATCAACATATTGTTAGATTTTGTATTTCTATTCATCCTGCAGGTCTTTTCTGTTTGACTGTAAAGTTTAATCCATTAAAATTTAACGTAATTACTAATGAGGTAGGATTTATGTCCTCTATTTTGTTATTTGCTTTCTACCTGTTTTATGTCCCATTTGTCCCTCTGTCCTTCAATTACTGCTTTCTCTTGTATCTCAAGGGTGTTTTTCTAGTTTACCATTTTCACTCACCTGTTATTTAATTCACTATGTTTTTTCAGATATTTTCTTAATGGTTGTCCTAGCTCTTACAATTTACATCTTAAATTATAACAGTCTTCTTCAATTAATACTAACATTTTCCATAGTATACAAAATGTTTTTCCTTTATATTCATTGTTTCTTTCTTATTTGTGTGGCTATTGCCATACAAATTACATCTTTATACACTACAATGCAATCAACAAAGATTTATAAATATTGCTTTTTTGTAGCTGTCATTTAATTCATATAGGAGAAAAAAGAGCTGCAAAATCTATGTATATAGTTACCTTTATTGGTAACTTTGTCTTCCAGTGGATTCTATGAATTGTCTAGTGTCATTTATTTCAGTGTGAAGGATTCCTAATATTATCAATTGATATCAATTATCAATTGATAATTATCCATTATCAATGCCAGCAAATCTGCTAGCAATGAAATTCTCGGTTTTTCTTTATCTGAGAATCCCTAAATCTCTCCTCTGATGGATAGGTGTTCTGGATATAAAGTTATTGAATTACAAACTTTTGTTCCATTACATTAACTATGTCATCCCACTGCCTGCTGGCTTTTATAGTTTCTGTCATTTTTTGTCAAACTTGTGAACTTTTGGTCCATTATTTCTTCAAATATTCTTTCTATGCACTTTTCTCTCTCCTTTCCTTCTGTTCATCACAATAAGTCTATGTTGGTGCATGTCATAGTTCACCGCAGATCTCAGAGACTCTTATATTTTTCTTAATTCTTTTTTCTTTCCATTTTTTGGACTAAAATAATTGAGACTATGAGTAACATAATCTGTTATTGATTAACTGAGATAATTGAGATGATCTCAGTTGAGCTCTCATCAAGTATGCTGTTTCTTTCCTTTGCCAAGTAAAAATTACTCTGGAGGGCTTCTAATGAATTTTACATGCTAGTTATTGTGCTTTTAACTTCTTGAATTTCTACCTGGTTCTTTTTTATGATTTCTAACACTTTATTGATATTCTATATTTGATAAACATAATTCTTTGCTTTAGTATTAGGTATGTTTTCTGTAAATTCTTTGAACATGTTTAACTTATTCACTATCTTTGTCTAGTAAGTCCAACATCTGGCTTCCTAAGGGACAGTTTTTATTGACTGTTTATTTTCCTTTTATGGGCCACGGTTTCTTTCTATATTTTGTGTTTTAAAATACATTTGTTAAATAATATAATATGGCAATTCTGGAAATCAGATATTTCCCCCTCTAGCATTTGTTGTTTTTTGCTGTTTGTTTAGTGACTTTTCTGAATTATGTAAATTTTTGTAATTGCATTGCCACTTAAATTTCTGCTTGTTTACCTTATTGGGCAGCTAATGATTTTATAGAGAATCCCTTAAATGTCTGTGATTAATTAGGCTTCCATTCTTTGCTGAGGATTTCTGCACATGGACTATGTCTTGCATGCAACCCTCAGCCAAGCACTCAGAACTTCACATGTGCATAGCCTTCTAGGAATATGTCAAAGCTATTCAAAGCCCTGTATGGACATCTCATTTTCCCAGCTTTTCCATTTAAGTCTTTTTGTTAGTCTGTTGTTTGTCCCAGTTGTTACTGCCTCAGACATCGGTAATGTTAAACAATTGCCATTGATCATTTTCAACAAATGCCCACCAAGAAAATTTATTTTGCAATTAGTTAACTCTGACTTAGGTCAAATAAATACAAGCCTTTTAAGTGCATCTTTTAGGGAATTACCAGACAGGTCAAATATTGACGAGAATGAGGCTTTGAAAGAGCTCTATCCCATTTGCAGGTTTAATGCTGTCATGCTGCTGCTTTTCACTGTAATTTTAGGCTGTTGGTTTTTTACTCTAGAACATAGAGAGAGGGATGATAGTAGGACAAGATAAAATACACAACGCTGAATGCCCGGTGCATTCATACCTAGGTTTCTTTACCTGGGGTCCTCAGCCCAGGTCTTCCTCAGGCACCTCCTTATCAGAGGAGCAGGGGGATATACCTTGAAGACACGTTTCCTGAATCTGTCTCAATACTCAGTACTTCTCTACCTGTAGCCCTCTCTTTTCTTCCTACTATCTTATCTCCCCCTACCCCCAGCCTCAGGGTTCATAAATCTGCAAAAAACTTTTTGTTTAAGGATCCATCCACAGTGAGAGGATTCCTTCATGTCTCTGCTGAGCCATCTGACCCTTGACTGGCAAACCATTTGTTGGGGGAAAACGAAATGGGGGTGCTTGTACTTTCTCCTGCTTAGATTCTTGCTTTTTTCATGGCAGTAAGTGATTAAAGCCTTAACTTTCATATTGGCTTTTTGTTTTTAATCAATTACTCCAATATTTGGCAGCTGAGATCTTTCTCCAGCTGAACTGTGTGCTAAACAGTACAATTCTATGTATGTACAGATCTATATATATTTCTAAATGGTATTCACATCAAGTTAAGCATGAGTTGATTAGAGTCAGAGACATCAGTATTCATTACCACATGTATCATTTTAGCATCCTTCTCTATCTGTAAGTTCTTATTCCCAAAGTGAAGAAACTGATTCCTACCATTCTCCACCCATTTACTTAATTCTTGAATGCTAGTATATGTGTATTTTAGTATCAGAATTATTAACCCACACCCCACTTGATAGTCATTTCTAGTTGATAGAAATGACTATCATCTAGATACAGTTCTTATGTGCAGTTTTCTTTACCTTTAGTCTTATGGATTACACTCATTTCCAAAGTCACTTGGATTGCTAATCTCTTGTACACTTTCCAGTGAAGTTATTTAATGCATTTCTAATAGTTATTGATTTTAATATTCTGCATTCTATCCTGGAATCCCCTGATCTTCTATAGGACTTTAACATTTTTTCATACATTAAAGTTCAATTTTTATGCTCTAAAAGTCTGAGTATTGACAAATCTGTAGTTTCATGTAATCACCATTACTGTCTTATGCACATAGTCTCACCATAGTAAAATTCTTCTGCATTTCCCCTATTCAACCTATTCCCACATACTCATGGGGACCCCATGCAGCCACTGATCTGTTTACCATCTTTATAGTTTTACCTTTTCCAGAATATCATGTAATTAGAATAACAAATTCTAATTTGTTATTAGTAGTTCTTACTACTCCACATGCTTATCAGCAACTGGTATTGCTAGTTTTTGGATTTTAGCAGTTGTAATGGGTATCTTTGTAATAGGTACATGTGTTATATTATTGCTGTATTTTGCAAATCCCTCACGAGAAATAATTTTGAGTATAATTTCATATGATTATTTACCATTGAATATCTTTTTGGAGAGGTGTCTATTAACATATTTTGCATGTTTGAATTGAAGTTTTTGGTTTCTTACTAGTGAGTTATTTTTATATAGGTACAAGTTCTCTATCAGATACGTTTTGCAAACATTTTCTCTCAATATGTGGCTAGTCTTTTCAACTTCTTAATAGTGCCTTTGCAAATAGTAGATTTTAAGTTAATAAAGTTAAACTTATTAATTTTTCTTCCATGTTTTATAATTTTGGTGTTGCATCTAAGAACTTATTTAAAAGAGTCAATGCCTCACAGATTTTTCTCTTTATTTTTTTCTGGAAGTTTTATAGTTTTGCATTTAACTTTTGGGTCTATGATCCATTTTGAGTTAGTTTCTGTGAATGGTGTAAAATCTCTTCCTAGATTTATTTATTTTTTTTGCTTATGGACATCCAATTTTTCTAGAATTACTTGTTGAAAAAACCATCCCTGCTCCATTGAATTGCCTTTGCTACTTTTCAAAGACTAGTTCACTGTATTTGTGTGAGTCTGTTGCCATGGGTCTATGTGTCAATTCACTCATGTTGATTACTATAGCTTTATAATCACTCTTGAAACTGGAGAACGTGAGTACTCCAAATTTGTTCTTCTTGAGCATTGTGTTGACACTTCTAAACCTTTTAGTGTCAACTTTAAAATCATTCTGCCTACAATAATAATTACTGGCCTATTCAGATTATCTGTGCCTCCTTTTGTGTGTGTTAGTAATATATATCTTTTAAGGAATAAGTACATTTTATCTAAGTTATCAAATAAGTTTGCATACAGTGTACATAGCATTCTATGTCTTTCCTTTTAATACCTGTGGAATCAGCAGTGACGCCCCCATTTCATTATTTTAATTTTGATACAGGTAATCTGTTCTCTCTCCCTGGCTAGAGGTTATCTATCAATTTTACTGAACTTTTCAAAGAGCCAACTTTTGGTTTCCTTGATTTATTGTTTTCTGTTTTCAGTTTCATTAATTCCTCCTTTAATTTTTATTACTTCTTTTCTTCTTCTTGATTTAGACTTAAATTTCTGTTCTTTTCCTAGCTTCCTAAGATGATCACTAAGCTTATGGATTAGTTCTTTCTTGTTTTCTAATATATGTATTTAATGGAAAAATTTTTCCTCTTAGCACCACTTTTACTACATCCCATAATTTTGATGTTCTATATTCATTTTAATTTAGTTCACATTTTAAAAATTTCTTTTGAGATTTCTACTTTGTAGTGTCCAGTTTTATTTAGACACGCTTTATTTAAATCATATATATACATATAATGTTTTAAATTCACTTGTAGTGCAGATATAATAGATTATTCTCTCTCCCTTATCTCCTTTACTACATTGCTGTCATTTGTTTCACATATTTTATGATATAATCACCTAATACATGATTATTATAATTACATTAAAATTATCTTTTAGATCAATTAAGAATAAGAAAAAAATAATTCATTTTCTCTTCATTTATTCTCCTTGTCCACTATTTCTGATTAATATAGATCTGAATTTCTGACCTAGTTATTTTCAATCCTGCAGAACTTTTAAAAATATTTCTTCCATATAAGTCTGCTGGCAATGAGTTTCTTCAGTAATTTATTTACTTATGCTTTTTTCTAATAAAGTCTTTATTTCTCCTTCAATTTTGTAGGATAATTTTACTCGTTATAGAATTCTAGGTTTTTTTCAGTACTTTGAATATTTCATTTTATTTTCTTCTTGATTGTATGGTTTTGGGTGGAAGCCCCATGAGTTTCTTATCCATGTTACTCTAAACGTATGTATTTGTTTTGAGTGTATTTGTTTTCTCTAATTCCTTTCAAGATTTTCTTTACATCTGGTTTCCTACATTTTGAGTATGATAATCCTAGATGTACTTTATTGTTGTTTAATTATTTGGATTCTCCTTTTTTTTTTTTTTTTTTTAGGTTCACTGTCTTATGGTCCTTGTTTTTGGAATATTCTCAATCAGCATTAATTCAAATAATTCTATGTTCTTTTTTCTCCTTATAGTATACCAATTATGATTATGTTCCACCTTTGTAATTGTCCCACTGTTTTGGACATTGCATCCTTTTATTTAAATTTTCTTCTATTTGTATTTCAGTTTGTAAAGTTTCTATTGACCAAGCTCACTGATTATTCCTTTAACCATGTCCATCCTATGGATGAGTCCTTCAAAGTTATGGGTATGATACACTGCTTTTTATTTCTAACATTTATTTTTGATTCTTTTTTAGAGTTTTCATGTTTCTGTTTATAGTATTCATCTCTTCTTGCATTTGATCTACTTTTTCATTAGAACCTTAAACACATTGAACATTGTCATTTTATCTAGCTGATAATTTCAACATTTATATCATGTATAAGTGTGGTCCTTAAGCTTGTTTCTCCTTGCAGACTAATTTTTCTGGCATTTTAGAATGCCTTTTAATTTTTTATTGAAAGTAGGACATATATCAGGCAATAGGAACTAAGTTACATAGGTCACTAAAGTGAGGATTTATGTTAATACAGATAGAATTTGGACCCCTTAATATTTTCTGTAACTAGAGATTCCAGAGCCTTCATTTTGTGTCCTTGTTTTTATCTTAGTTTTGGGCTTCTCTAATTACTCCTCCACAGTGAGTCTGCATCTTGGAGTGTTTCAGCTATAATCCACTGTTACTATACTAGAGCAATATTGGTGTGGTGGTATGGTATGAGGGAAGGAACAAGTTCTATAATCTTATAATTAAATCTCAGTGTTTCCAAAGGCCTGTGTCTCTGAGCTGTGACCTTTACAAGTGTTTCTTTATTTGAATAGTTTTTTCTTCTTCCCATTTATGTGAGACAGGAAAACTAAATGGGGCTGTTTTGGGATAAATGTTCTTCCCCAGGTGGGATAAGACTATAGTCAAGTCTTTTCTTATGGATTGGCTCATTGTTATAGAGACTATTCTGTGCATATTTCAAAATGCTTAGTGTTGTAATGGAATAATGGCCTCCCAAAGATATCAGGTCTTAATTCATGGAATCTGTAAATGTTATCTTATAAGGAAAAGGGCTTTTTGCAGACATGACTAAGTTAATATATTGACATCAAGAAGATTATCATGGATTTTCCAGATGGGTCTTAAATTCAATTATATGTGTCATCATAAGAGAGGCATATAAAAGAGGAGGCAATGTGGCCACAGAAGCAGAGATTGGAATGATGTGGTCACAGTTAAGGAATGTAGCAGCTACCAGAAGCTGGAAGAGGGAAGAAATGGATTCTCCTCTCATGTCTCCTGAAGGAGCATGGCCCAGGTAACCCTTTAATTTTAGGTCAGTGAAATTGATTTTCAGCTTCAGTATTTCAGAATTGCAAGAGAGTAAATTTCTACTGTTTTAAGCCATCACATTTGTAATGATTTGTTATAGCAGCCCTAAGGACTTACTTTTCCCACTCCCACTCCTAACACCAGGAGGAAATTTTTCCTGACTCTTTATTGTGAGAACTTGTGTGTATTTCTGTAGGTTAAAGGCCACAAAATTTTGAGATTCCCTTAAAACTGTAGCACCTGGGAGTTTCTCACGCACACTGGTTCCATACTCAGTCTTTAGCAGTTCAGCAATATTATGATTAAAGGGGCCCTACCATTTTATGGCTCCCGTAACTTTTTTCTCCAGATAAGCAGATCGTTGCTGTGACTACATGGGTTCACCTGTGTTTCTAGACTTTGGAGTGGTGATTTGCCCTGTAAGCTCTAGTTCATGTTGAGTCCAAAAAGAGACATTGGTTTTCAGGGTTTTTGTTGTTGTTGTTGTGAGTATTAAAGGTTTGATTTCAATATTCTTTATGTGTTAGGACTGAAACCAGAAGTCCTGTTAGATATATATTTTAAATTGTAATTGAAGTAAGTAATGAGGTAAAAGCAAAAATGGTAATGTTCGTAAAATAGAAAAAGTTTTAGTAATAGATTGTCTGAATTCAATCTAAAGCAAAAGGAATGGAGCTGAGAAATGATTTATTTTGTGAAAATTATTATATCATGCTTTATAATTACATACTTATTTAATTTACAAATTTTATCAAATTTCAGTCCAGTAAATTATCTTCCTTTTGCCATTTGATAATCTATTGTTTGATTTTAAAAGTCTAATAGAGTTTTACATTTCTCCTGAAATTGTTTTGTAAGTTTACTGATATTATTGAGTTATCTTAGCTGATACTGTATAATTAAAATGTGGGTTTGCACTCTTTAAGCATTTTATGTGTGACTGCACTGTGTGATGCTCTTCTATAAACTGTGAAGAAAATGAGCATTTAAATATTTGCAAATTTCAAGTTTTATTTCTGCAAAGAGAATATAAAACAGTTAAAAATAATTAAGAAAATAATGGAGTGAATCTGTCTTTAATGAGCTTGTTTTTATTTTGTATATTTATCTTTTACAATCAATTAATACTGAGATGCAAATTGTTAGCCAAATAGCAAACACATTTCATTTGCAAAGTGATCTCCATTAATACTAGTCAAAATGTATTATAAATTGCAGTTAGTACAAGCCTTTTCTATTTTAATGATCAAGTTAATATTAATATTTCATATTACTTTGATATGTACTTTATATCATTGCCAATGTTATTCTTGTCACAAGTAAGGACACCAGTGGACAAAAATCATTCTACTTTCACTGATAAATTATAGAGATTTGTTTCATCAAAACTATAAAATGTTTCACTCAGCCAGACAGTGTGGTATCTTGATTACATAACCCTTTGCTGAGTTTTGACATATGAATGTACCTGTTGAAGAGTACACTTCATATGTTTACAAATTGTTGCATGGTGACTGTACCGTAACCAAATAGTTATTCTCTGTAGTTTTTTTTAACTTTGTTCTAGTGACAGGAAATTTCCTAGGTGCTAGTGTTGCAAAGAGCAATAAGATACTTGTCACCTTGAGGCACACTAGAGTAAGTAGATACACTCATTAACAGATCTTTCATATAATATATTCAGTGCTATGAATGACAATGCAAAGGGAAAAGTGAGAAGTACTATGGAGAGGCACTTAGCTTTGTGACTATTAGAGAAGGCTCATAGAGGATATTCAATGTCAGTTGAAACCAGAGGGATGAACAGTGCATTCGTTTCCTAGAGCTGCCATAACAGTTTGCCACAAACTAGATGACTTCAAACAACAGAAGTTTGTCCTCTCACACTTCTGGAGGCTAGAAGGCTGAAATGAGAGTGTCAGCAGCACTATATTCTTTCTGAAGTTTCCAGAGAAGAATCCTTCCTTGCCTCTTCTTAGCTTCTGGTGGTTTGCTAACAGTCCTTGTCATTCCTTGGCTCATAGCTACATCGTTCCAATTTTTGCCTCCATCTTTTCTCTGTATGATTCTATTCTTTGCATTCACATATCCATCTCCTTTATCTTACAAAGACACTAGTCATTGGATTTATGGTCCATTCTTATCAAATATGACCTCGTCATAACTTGATTACATCTGCAAAGATCCTATTCCAAATAATGCCACGTGTGCACATTTAGGATGGTTTGAATTTTGGGGAGAATTATTCAACCCAATACAGTTCTTCCATTGTTTCCTCCAAATTTTCATTATTTCTATATACAAAATATATTCATACTATTCCATCATCACCAAGTTTTAATCCATTCCAGTATCAACTCTAAGTTCAAAATACCATCTGAGTATAATTAATTCAAAAGTCTCAAATTGTATATCTTCTAAATAATTTAAGTCAGACATGGGTGAAGCTCTGATATGGTTCATTGTGGGGAAAAATTGTTTTCTACTCATGGACCTGCCAACCTAGAAAAAAGTTATCTGCTTTCAAATTATAATGGGAGATATGTATAGGGTAGATATTCCTACCTTGAAAGGGATGAATAGGAAGGAAAAAAAGTCAAGGGTCTCAAGGAAGTCCAAAACTCAGTATAGCAATTTCTGTTAGGTGCCAAGACCAGAGAATAACACTCTGTGGCTTAATGCTTGGTCTCCTTACCCTACTAGGGCAGTGGGTCCACCCTCTTGACCCTATCCAGTGGTAGTCCTACTTACTCAAATATTTTCATAAAGATTAATATTTTACAGGTCAGATTTGTTATAATATTGATTCCTTATTTCCATTTTATATGCTAGGAATTGGCAATAGGCAGCTCTAGGTACCTTGCAAGAAGAAGACTATTTTTCTCACATTGCTTATTTCACTTTTACTAGTTTTATTTCAGGAACAGTTAGTCTACTCATGTTTTGTAATTATTTTCTCCTTTCCTGAATCTTAGTCTGTGATGTGAAATTTTGTTACATGTACTATAAGAGAAAAACATTCTATTGTCAAATAGATGTAGAAAACATGGAATAATAAACTAATCTACCTTCTCTTCCCTTGGCCTTTGCATGTGGTAAACAACAAATCAGTTTTACAAGAAGTATTTTCTTTATAAAGCTACTTTAAAAATCACATACATCACTGTTTTGTGAGATATTATTTTTAACCACTTTCTTGTTTCCAACATGATTATATCTGATTTATACTAATATGTTTATCATAAAGTGGAAAATATCAAATTACAATTGTTAAACAGTACATTTTTTCTTCTTGCAAAATTGTATTCACTGAAAAAAGTTTTATCCAAAATTGTCTTCAGTCTCCTATTTTTACTAAATGTGCGATGCATACTGACTTATAGATAATTTATGTGCTAAGTATTGTTAAAATAAAAAAGAGACCAAACTTGAAAATTCCCTGAAAAGACAAAACCAATTTAGCCATACAAACAAAGCTTAATTACTAGCTTGATCTGACTCATTTCTTGTTTCTGCTTCTGCAAAATCATAAGCAAGACTTAAACTTCTTCTCAAGCTTGATAAGAGGTAACAACTAACCAATTCCCTATTACTTAAATTCTACTATTATAACCAATCACTGAAGAATAAGCAGTCACTGTCTTCTCACTAAACTGCTTTATAACAATTGCCTGTGAGCCTCTTTGTTTTTCTTTGAGTGTGCTTGGTTTGCAAACTATCTTTTTGGTGTGTGCAGAAGAAACTTTTACTAATTACTACTTCAGTGATTCATTGGTTTTACTTCTGTTATCTCTGAGCTTTTGACAGTATACTTATGAATTATTTTAATTCTCATAGGATCCTGTTGATAAGTCATACAAGGGAGTGTGGCGTTGTTACTCCATAACCAGCTTGTTATTGTTACTTTTAATTTTTAAGGTAAGACCTATTAACAATAATACTAAATCAGGAGTTTGGCATAGAGATATTAAAAAGGTCTACACTGGATAATATTCCTAAACTATATCTCCTTTATAAAGAAACAAAATCTCTTTTATAAAGTAAGAATAAAATAAATTATTGATTAATATGTTAAAACAGTGACTGGTTTCCTTAAATTCTCTTTCTGATCTTTTGTTGTTAAGAATGCAAGAGATTTCTGTGTATGGTTTTTATATCCTGCAACTTTACCAAATTCATTAATGAGCTTTAGTAATTTTCTGGTAGCACCTTCAGGATTTTCTATGGACAGTATTATGTCATCTGCAAAGAGTGACAGTTTTACTACTTCTTTTCCAATTTGGATCATTTTATTTCTTTTTCTTCTCTGATTGCTGTGACTAAAACTTCCAAAACTATGTTGAATAATACTGGCAAGAATGGACATCCTTGTCTTCTTGTTCCTGATCTTAGAGGAAATGCTTTCAGCTTTTCACCACAGAGATTGATGTTTGCTCTGGGTTTATTGACTGTGGCTTTATTATGCTGTGGTAGGTTCCCTCTATGCCCACTTTCTGGAGAATTTTTAGCATAAATGGGTTTTGAATTCTGTCAAAAGCTTTTTCTGCATCTATTGAGATGATCATGTGATTTTTATTCTTCAAATTATTGATGTGATGTATCACACTCATTGATTTGTGGATAATGAAAAATCATTTCATCCCTGGGCTAAATCCCACCTGATCATAGTGTATGATCCCTTTAATGTGTTGCTGGATTCTGTTTGCTAGTATTTTGTTGAGGATTTTTGTGTCTATGTGCATCAGTGATATTGGCCTGTAATTTTATTTTTTGCGCTATCTATCTTTGTCTGGTTTTGGTATCAGGGTAATGGTGGCCTCATAGGATGAGCTTGGGAGTCTTCCTTCCTCTGCAATTTTTTGAAAGAGTTTGAGAAGAAAAGGTTTCCTGTAATTGATTTCTAATCTCATAGCATTGTGGTCAGAAAAGATGCTTGATATGATTTCAATTTTCTTAAATTCATCAAAAGAAATTAAGAAAATAATACCATTTACCATGACATCAAAAAGTATAAAATACCTAGGAATAACCCTACCTAAGGAGGCAAAAGACCTGCACAGAGAAAACTATAAGATACTGAGATATAGATGTAGAGAACAGACTTGTAGACAAAGGGAGAGGGAAGGGGAGGGTGGGATGAACTGAGAGAGTAACACTGAAATATATACACTGCCATGTGTAAAAGAGACAGATAGTAGGAAGCTGCTGTATAGCACAGAGAGCTCAGCTCGGTGCTCTGTGATGAACTAGAGGGGTGGGGTGGGGATATATGTATAAATATAGCTGATTCACTTTGTTCTAGAGCAGAAACTAACCCAATAGTGTAAAACAATTATACTCCAATAAAAAGAAAAAAAAACTGATGAAAAAAAATCACAGATGACACAAACAGATGGAGAGATATACCATGTTCTTGGACTGGAAGAATCAATATTGTCCAAATGACTATACTGCCCAAAGCAATCTACAGATTCAATTCAATCCCTATCAAATTACCGGTATCATTTTTCACAGAATTAAAACAAAATTTTTTTAAATTTGTACAGAAACACAGAAGACCCCGAATAGATAAAGCAATCTTGAGAAACAAAAAAGAAGCTGGAGGAATCAGGCTCCCTGACTTCAAACTATACCACAAAGCTACAGTCATCAAAACAGTATGGTACTGGCACAAAAAGAGAAATATAGATCAATGGAAAAGGATAGCAAGTCCAGAGATATATCCAAGCACGTATGGTCCCCTAATCTACAACAAAGGAGGCAAGAATATGCAATGGAGAAAAGACATCCTCTTTAATAAGTGGTGCTGGGAAAACAGGACAGCTACACGTAAAAGAATGAAATTAGAACACTCCCTAACACCATACACAAAATAAACTCAAAATGGATTAAAGACCTAAATATAAGGCTGGATACTATAAAACTCTTAGAGGAAAACATAGGCAGAACACTTTCTCACATAAATTGCAGCAAGATCTTTTTTGACCCACTTCTTAGAGTAATGAAAATAAAAACAAAAATAAACAAATGGGACCTAATTAAAAGATTTTGCATGGGGACTTCGCCGGTGGTCCAGTGGTTAAGACTGCAGGAGGCGCAAGTTCGATCCATGGTCAGGGAACTAAATTCCTGTATGCTCTGCAGCACAGCCAAAAATCCCAAAACCAAAACAAAAAACTTTTGCACAGTAATGGAAACCATAAACAAAACGAAAAGACACCAAACTGGAGAAAATCTTTGCAAATGAAGTGACAAAGGACTAATCTCCAAAATATACAAACAAACAAACAGCTCATGCAGCTCAATATATATTAAAAAAAAAAACCCAATCAAAAAATGGGTGGAAACTCTAAATAGACATTTCTCCAAAGAAGACAAACAGATGGACAAAAAGCAAATGAAAAGATACTTAACAACACTAATTATTAGAGAAATACAAATCAAAACTACAATGAGGTATCACCTCACACTGGTTAGAGTGGCCATCATCAAAATATCTACAAACAATAAATGCTAGGGAGGGTGTGGAGAAAAGGGAACCCTCCTCCACTGTTGGTGGGAATGTAAATTGGTACAGCCACTATGGAGGATGGTATGGAGTTTGCTTAGGAAACTAAAAATAGAGATACCATATGATCCAGCAATCCCACTCCTGGGCATATATCCAGAGAAAACCATAATTCGAAAAGATACTTTGCACCCCAATGTTCACTGCAGCCATAAAAGTAGTATGAAATAATATCATTTGCAGTGACATGAATGGGCCTAGAAATTGTCATACTGAGTGAAGACAGAGAAAGACAAATATCATAAGATATCATGTACCTGTGGAATCTTAAAAAATGGTACAAATGAACTTATTTACAAAACAGAAATAGAGTCACAGATGCAGAAAACAAACTCATGGTTACTGGGGTCAGGGGGGATAAATTGGGAGACTGACATATACACACTACTATATATATATAATACATAACTAATAAGGACTTACTCTGTAGCACAGGGAACTCATCTTAATACTCTCGAATGACCTGTACAGGAAAAGATTCTAAATAGGAGTGGATATATGTATACGTACAACTGATTCACTCTGCTATACAGCAAAAACTAATACAACATTTAAAATCAACTACACTGCAATAGAAATTTTTAAAAAATCACAAGTATGATAATGGCAAAGTGTTATACTTTTAATAAATGATTAGGAACCATAAAAATACATTATGGAACACAGTTTGAGGTCAATTTCAGTTAAAATAAACAGGGACAACACACATATTCTACTTGCAGAAAAAGATAGTGAATGGTTACATGAAGTCAAAGCAATGATATTTCTTAATTAATGCAGCTGCAGTTAAGAAATCTCCCAAACCTTCAATTCATTAATTTATTTATTTTTCCAAATAAATTTACTATTTAAAGTTTTACTCCATTCGAGTAAGAAAGGGAGGGTGTGGGGGAGAGAGGGAGAGAGACAGAAAGTTCCATTAGCTTTCAAGTCTACCAAATATTGCTTAAAAGAATCATAAAAAGTAGTACTAAAGTATCGTATTAATGCATCCCTCTGTTTTCACAACTTTGCAACTTTAGTCTAATCAAATTTTAATGATAAGGTATAAGATATAGACTGATCTAAGATCTGCCTTACTTTCCTTGTTTTATTTAGTCCTGGATGAAAATTATTCTCATTTAAAAAATGTTTCTTAGTATTCTGTTTTGAAGATATTTAACCACTTTTCTTCTCATGATGGACTGACAAATAGATTAATGTAGACACTTGGTGCCCAGGGGTGTTGATTTTATATCAATTAAAGGAATTTGGGATAGAGAATAGAAAAGATAGAGGACACACAAATCGATGGTGAAGATAAAACAGGCTAGTTGGAGGCACAAGGACGTGAGATTTCAGATGTTTCATGTTAAAGTAATAGTACTCCTCATATCTTAAGCCAAGTTGTTGTAATTTAAAATGTGTCCTCCCCGCCACAAATGTTGGAGTCCTAATCCCCAGTGCTTCAGAGTGTGACCTTATTTGGAGATAGTTTTTACAGAGGTAATTAAGTTAAAATGTGGTGGATAGGGTAAACCCTAATCTAATATGGGTGGTATCCTTATGAAAAGGAAAAAAGTTTGGACAGAGAGACAAGTACAGAGAGAAAATAATGTGAAAAGACACAGAGAGACAATGGCTGTCTTTAATGTAAGGAGAGAGGCCCTTAGAAGTTACTAACCCTGTTGACAACTTTATCTTGAACTTCCAGGCTCCAGAACTTTGAGACAATAAACTTCAGTTGTTCAAGCCACCCATTCCTGATATTTTGTTACGGCAGCTCTAGCAAACTATTACACAAGTGATCCATTTTTTCAGACAGATAAGAAAGAAAATTTCCTTTTGAGGCTACTTTACTTTTGTTCCTTTTTATAGGGACACAGGGAAAACAAAGCACACTTAGCCTCTAAGGTCAGCTGATTAGTGACTTACAAGCTCTGTTGTCATTAGAGTCCTTTACAAATTATGTCATAACATCCAACACAGAATTAGTTAAACAAAGATAACAGCCAAAGTCATGGTATGAAAAAAGTTGAAGCCAAGGAGGATAAATTTTTATTACTGAATTTTTTCTAATTATTTTTATTGTGAGAACTAAAATGAGTTAATTCATGTAATATGATTAGAATAAGTGGCCAAAACATGGTAAGTGCAATGTAGGCATTTGCTATTATTACCTAATTGGGATCCTGAATTTTCTTACGCTAATGTATTGGTCAGAGCGATCGAACTAAAATTTGAAATTATTGTGGAGATGAAGATGGTAGAGTAGGAAGATGCAAAACTCACCTCCTCCTACAAAAACATCAAAAATATATCTACATGTGGAATGATTCTCACTGAAAACTAACTGTAGACTGGCAGAAAGACTCCTGTACAGCCAAGGCTGTAAGAAAGATCCACACAGGATTAGGTAAGGAAGGGAAGAGAACTGATCAGATTTGGACCTGTGCACCTGGGAGGGGACTCAGAAGAGGAGGGAGGTTACACAAGTGGAGATCTCCCATAGAGAGTGATTGGCTCAAGTCACATACTGGGTGCCCCAGGGCTGGAGTCTGACACCTGGAAAACAAGTCCCCTTGGCTGGTTGGAGGACTGGTGGGACTAATAGGAGAGCTGTGGGAAGCCTGGACTCTGCTCATGAGAGTGCACACATGCTTGCTTACTTCTGAAACAGGGTAGAGAGAGTGGATTGAAACTGCACAGGATGCAGGCTGGTTTCCTAAGACCACCCTGGCGTGCACCCCAGCCTGAGATGAGTGCCCACTCATGCCCCACCTGCTCATGACATAGGTTCACATTGGGGCAAGGGCTGCCACTGCTGCAGGGAAAGCTCAGCTGTGAGGGACAAAGGCAGCTCAGACCAGGAGCTGCATCTGAGCAGGGTAAGGGCAACAATTACTGGTGCTTACTCAGGCAGTGCATCATAAGTGATCCAGGTCTCTGACTGTGTCTGGGACTGTCCTCAGCCTTCTCAACAATCCATGCTAAACACCTGCACCAGCCCCACCTACTCCACAGCACAGCTCCACACTAGGGTGAGGGATACAGTGGCCAAGAGGAGAGCTCAGCTGTTAGGGACAAAGGCAGCACAGACCCAGAGAAGAGAGAAAAAAGGGGGTAGAAGATGTATTTGATAAAATTATTGCTGGAAACTTCCCAAACGTGAAGAAGGAAACATATCCAGGTATGGGAAGCACAGAAGATCCCAAACAAGATGAACCCAAACAGATCCTCACCAAGAAATACCATAATTAAAATGGCAAAAGTTAAAGAGAGAATTTTAAAGGCAGCAAGAGAAAAACTGTTATATACAAGGGAGTCCCCCAAAGGTTATCAGCTGATTTCTCTGCAGAAACTTCTCAGGCCAGAATGGAGTGGCTTGATATAGTCAAAGAGCTTAAAGGAAAAAACCTGCAACCTAGGATACTACACCCAGCAAGATTATCATTTAGAATTGAAGGAGAGAGAAAGAAATTCTGAGACAAGCAAAAGCTAAAAGAGTTCATGAATACTAAACCTACCCTAAAAGAAATGTTACAGGGTTTTCTCTGACTGGAAATGAAAAGGCTATAATAAGAAGTAAGTATATATAGGAAATGAAAAATCCCACTAGCAAAGGTAAATATAAAGTAAAGGCTGAGGATTAGCCAGTTAAATTGCGCAAAGAATAAAATGCAAAAATTTGTAAAATCATCTACAATAATCAGTAAAGAGATGAAGACGTGACATTAAAAACACAAAGTGTGGAGGATGGGAGTTAAAAATGTAAATCTTTTAGAATGTGTTTGAACTGAAATGATTACCTGATTAAAACATATAGTTATAGATCAACATATATGAATCCCATGGTAACCACAAATCAAAAACCTACAATAGATACACAAAAACTAGAGAGTAAGGAACACAAATATACTACTTAAAATTATCAAACCAAAAGGAAGAAACTAGAAAAAGAATTAAAAAACAGAACTACAAAAAAGAACCAGAAAACAAGTTTTTAAAAAATGACAATAAACACACACCTATCAATAATCACTTTAAATATCAGTGGGCTAAATTTTTTTCAATTGACAAAAGGTGGTTATTGGAAAAAAAAAGTAGGACCCATCTATAATGCTGCTTACAAGAGACTTACTTCAGAGCTAAAGATACACA